>NW_012104031.1:2488973-2490123 GCF_000951045.1 Mandrillus leucophaeus
ACGGCGAAGCTGGAGGATCCGCTCTGACTTCCCGGGATAGGCCGCGACCCACGGGCGAGGGGAGGCCGCTGCCACTCCCCTCGCCCTCTCCCCCACCTCCCCGGCCCCAAGCCACCCGGGAATCAAAAAAACGGGTCTAGTTACCAGAGAACAGAAACTTTACCGAACCGATGACACTATCCCCGACTCCCGCTTGCTGCCACGTCTTTCTTCTTGCTTGGCCGCTGCCGTCCGTCGTCCTCCCAGCAGCAGCACCAGCAGAAAACCAAGACTGCCAGCGTCAAAGATGGCGCCCGGCGACAGGCTCCGCTCTAAGGCCCGGCCGGTAAAAGTGCCAGCACGACGCAGGGCGCGAGGGTTCTGGAAGATGTAGTTCTTCTATGAGGCGATGCCTAAGATGGCTGCTCCGGGTCACAGGGTCACGTGACGGGGGAGGCGCTGGGTCGGGGAGTCCCTTCCCTTCAAAGGAATGCCTTGAAGCTGGCTTTCATAACGTTTTGTTTTTGTTTTTAAATCAAATGAGGTAATAAGCGGGAGGGCCGCTGGAACTGAGACTACCATTCAGTAAACGCTCAATTTATTCTTACCAAAGTGTTTTCTTAATGAGTAAATCTCCCAAACCATGTATATATTTAATTTAGAAATAAACTGTACTTTTCCTAAGCATGCAATGTAGAAGGATTTGTTAGTTTATTTTTACTTGAAGAAGTGAGATTGAGCTTTGGGAACGTTTCTTTGATTTCTTAAAGCAAATGTGTATATTGGAAAAGTAATTCAAGCTCATGACAAATTTCAGGAGGGTTAGTTGGAGGTCGCAATCAGCAGTCTCATCCCCGCTTCATTATTAACATTGTCCCTTATTTTCCCTTTTGAATGCTTTTACCTTTTCCCCCTGGTTATAAAAGTAATACACGTGGCGGGGCGCGGTCGCTCACGACAGTAATTCCAGCACTTTGGGAGGCCTAGGCAGGGGGATCACAAAGTCAAGAGATCAAAATCATCCTGGCCAACGTGGTGAAACCTCGTCTCTACCAAAAATACAAAAATTAGCTAGGCGTGGTGGCACACGCCTGTAGTCCCAGCTACTCGGGAGGCTGAGGCAGGAGAATCGCTTGAACCCGGGAGGCAGAGGTTGCAGTGAGCTGAAATC
>NW_012104031.1:2490173-2491728 GCF_000951045.1 Mandrillus leucophaeus
GCTACTCGGGAGGCTGAGGCAGGAGAATCGCTTGAACCCGGGAGGCAGAGGTTGCAGTGAGCTGAAATCGCACCACTGCACTCCAACCTGGTGACACAGTAAGACTCCATCTCAAAAAAAAAAAAAAAAAGGGTAATACACGTGTTTTTTTAGAAACTTAATACATAAATATATAGAGTAGAAAGTTAAAATCTCTATTAATCTCATTCTTGAGAAATAGCTCTCATTAACTTACCATATATCTTTTCTGGCTTTTACACTGAAAATATCCTTAAATATATTACACGTATAATAGAAGCCAAAGGTCCCCCTGGAGTAGTGTCTCAGCAGAACTCTAATTAGGTGGCAACATTTTACCTAACTTAGGTAAAGGATATAATGCTACTAAGAAAGAAACACTTGATGATAAAGCAAATGGGACTTCAGGCACCTTTTATTTCCTCGTGTGCTTGTTCTTCCAGCTGCCAGCTTGGTGGTGCTCAAGTCCCAGGCAGCCCAAGACTGGGAATTTATCAGAGCAGAGGGGTCCTGAGCCTTCTCATATCTGGGCTTTTATCTCCGTTCAAAGAAAGAACCACAACTTTAGAATCTTAGCTCCAATCTCTGCCTTACGTGACAATGCTCTGGCATTGCCATGTCAACAGACCTAATAAGCAAGTTCCTGGTAGCCAATTTCTTTTTTTCTTTCTTTTTTTTTTTCTTTTGTTTTGGTCTTTATTTTTTTGGTCTGTGACTCTTACTGGTAACCAATTTCTGTCTGTGCCACAACACCTAGGGTTTTTAAAATTTACCAGAGGGCTCTCCACATAGCTTAAGGGTTTTCCAACCTAGGGCTTTCCAAGATGCAGTCCTGGCCTGACTAGTATTTATAGTTATATCATATTTCATTAAACCTAACGTGTCATTGATTGTAAGATACACTTTTATTTTACAAGCCTCTAAATGGAAGAAAAAAACCACCAATTGCCAATTAAACTGACAGGCCAGCTGGGCAGGGTGGCTCACTCCTCTAATCCCAGCACTTTGGGAGGTTTAGGCGGGCAAATCACAAGGTCAGGAGTTCAAGACTAGCCTGGCCAACATGGTGAAACCCCGCCTCTACTAAAAATACAAAAATTAGCCCAGCACGGTGGCACACATCTGTAATCCCAGCTTCTTGGAGGCTGAGGCGAGAGAATTGCTTGAACCTGGGAGGTAGAGGTTGCAGTGAGCCGAGATCACACCATTGCACTCCAGCCTAGGTGACAGGCTAGGAAAGGATGTATACCTTAGAATGAATGAAAATATGAACAGGCTAAAACTCTACATTTTGTTTTGCAATTTGCTTTTTTCACTTTACAGTATATCTTGAATATATTTTAATGGTCATCAGCACTTAGAGGCCTACTATATTCTTTTTTATTTTTATTTTTTGAGACGGAGTTTCGCTCTTGTTGCCTAAACTGGAGTGCAATGGCACAATCTCGGCTCACCGTAACCTCCGCCTTCCGGATTCAAGCTATTCTTCTGCCTCAGCCTCCTGAGTAGCTGGGATTACAGCCATGCGCCACCATGC
>NW_012104031.1:2493061-2495064 GCF_000951045.1 Mandrillus leucophaeus
AAAAAAAAAAAAAAAAAAAGAATACTTTGTGCCTGGTGTGGTGGCTCATGCCTATAATCCCAGTGATTTGGGAGACTGAGATCAGAAGATCACTTGAGTCCAGGAGTTTGATACCAGTCTGTGCAAGATAGTGAGACCTCATGTCTGCAAAAATATAAATAAAACTTTGTTCCAGAGACATTAAAAACTAAAAAAAAAAGTCATGATATTTTTACCAATAACTGGGTATGGTGGCGCACACCTGAAATCTCTGCTACTCAGGAGACTACAGTGGGAGGTTACAGTGAGCTCTGATCACAACACTACACTCCAGCCTGGGTGACAGAGTGACACTGTCTTTTAAACAAATAAATAAATTTACATATCACTATAATCCTCTACAATACTTTTTTTCTCTATATGAGGCTGCATACTCTTTGATTGCCTCTTCATATGACAACAATTTTGTAATATCTTCTGTAAAGAGAATGAAAAGAGGCCAGGAATGGTGGCTCATGCCTTTAATCCCAGCACTTTGGGAGGCCAAGGTGGATGGATCACCTGAGATCAGGAGTTCAAGACTAGCCCGGCCCATATGGCAAAACCCCATGTCTACTAAAAATACAAAAATTATCTGGATGTCATGGTGCGCACCTGTAATCCCAGCTATTTGGGAGGCTGAGGCGGCAGAATCGCTTGAACCTGGGAGGTGGAGATTGCAGTGAGCTGAGATTGTACCACTGCACTTCAGCCTGGGCGACAGAGTGAGACTCAGTCCAAAAAAAAAGAAAACAGATATATATATGATTATTGTCAAATTTGGTACAGCTTCTGTCAGCTTTCTTATATATATATATAAGCACTAAGACTTTATTGAATTATTATTGAATTATTTAATACCCTCTTTACCAGGCAAGAGCTACCATTTTTACTAAATCTATTATTTATTGCTATGTAACAAATCACCCCAAAATGTAGTGGCTTAACCAACAAACATTTGTTATTTCACATGTCTGTAGGTCAGGAATTCAGAAGCAGTTTTGCTGGGTGGTTCTGGCTCAGAGTTTCTAATGAGTTTGCAATCAAGTTGGTCAGGAATGCAGTCATCTGAAGGCTTGACTGGGGCTGGAAGATACATTTCCAAGTCAACTCATATAGCTGTTAACAGGAGAGGAGACCTCAGTTTCTCACCCTGAGGGCCTCTCTGTAGGGATGCTCACAATATAGGCAACAAGCTTCCTCTAGAGTGCATGACGAGAGAAATATACTAAGACAGACACTGTAAGCTGCAATGCCTTTTACCTAGCCTTGGAAATTACATACCACCATTTCTTCTGTATTCTATTGATTACACAGATTAACACTGGCATAATGTGGGAGGGGACTAAGCAAGGGCATGATAACAGGAGCCAGAGATCATTGGGGTCTTTCTTGGAGGCTTGCTACCACACCAGCTGTTGGTGATAACTGACTCTTCCATTTAAAGTTTTAGATGTGGCCGGGCACAATGGCTCACGCCTGTAATCCCAGCACTTTGGGAGGCCGAGGCAGGCAGATCACCTGATCAGAAATTCAAGACCAGCCTGCCAAACATAGTGAAACCCCGTCTCTACTAAAAATACAAAAATTAGCTGGGCATGGTGTTGTGCGCCTGTAATCCCAGCTACCTAGGAGGCTGAGGCAGGAGAATCACTGGAACCTGGGAGGCAGAGACTGCAGCGAGCCAAGATCACACCTCTGCACTCCAGCCTGGGCAACAGAGCAAGGCTCCATCTCAAAAACACGTAAATTTAAAAACTAAATAAAATTTTAGATGTGTGGCCAGGTGCAATGGCTCACACCTGGATTCCCAGCACTTTGGGAGGCCAAAGCAGGTGGATCACCTGAGGTCAAGAGTTCAAGACCAGCCTGGCCAACATGGTGAAACCCCTCTCTACTAAAAATACAAAAATCAGCCGGGTGTGGTGGCATGCACCTGTAGTCCCAGCTACTTGGGAGGGTGAGGCAGGAGAATCGCTTGAACC
>NW_012104031.1:2495748-2497554 GCF_000951045.1 Mandrillus leucophaeus
AGGCTGAGGCAGGAGAATGGCGTGAACCCGGGAGGCGGAGCTTGCAGTGAGCTGAGATCGGCCACAGCACTCCAGCCTGGGTGACAGACCCAGACGCCGTCTCAAAAAAAAAAAAAAGAAAACTGTTTCTAGCCCCATAAAAGTGACTATAAATTACATAAATATAACCCAAAATAATTGCATCCCAACCCCCTTTTAGCCAGATCCCAAAATGCCCAATAAGAGGAAAGTACTAGAAAGAACAGCTGAGTGAAAAGAAACAGGGCTTTTAACCATTGCCATTAAAATCTTACTTTTGCAAGTTTTAGAATGACTGCATTGTTAAGGTGCTGCCCAGAGCCTTGAAGGGAGCTTGTGAAAGAAAGGGTACCTGAAGGTTAAGCTTCATTATTTGCATATCAGGTCTTCTCTCTTTGGGTGGTGGTAGGATGTGTTGACTCTCATATAATCTGGATTCAAATCCTGACCTAACGTTCACCCTGAGGCTCTAATCAACCCTGCGGGCTTCACAAACTGAGGGTAGCCCTGTGTTTGTACTACCCGGCATGAGAGATCGGAGTGGGTGAGGAACTACCATGTGAGTAGCTAGTCCCTTCCCCCACAGTGTTCATCACTACTATCCATCAGCTTGCTTTTTTGTTGTTGTTACTGTTGTTGTTTTGAGACAGAGTTTCGCTTTTCTTGCCCAGGCTGGAGTGCAATAGCGCACTCTCAGTTCACTGCAACCTCCGCCTCGTGGGTACAAGCGATTCTCCTGCCTCAGCCTCCCGAGTAGTTGAGATTATAGGCGCCTGCCAATACACCCGGCTAATTTTTTTGTATTTTTAGTAGAGATGGGGTTCTCCATCTTGGTCACCATGTTGGCCAGGCTGGTCTTGAACTCCTGACCTCAGGTGATCCACCCACGTCCGTCTCCCAAAGTGCTGGGATTACAGGTGTGAGCTGCCGCACCCAGTGTCATCTTGCCTCTTTTTATCCCTGCCTTTGGGTCTCAGCTGTCTGACTTGTGTGAGAAGATAGTGACTAACAGAGCATTCTAGCAAGAAGCTTTAGACAGGAGTCACAAATAACCTACTAACTACGGATGACACAATGTAAGCTTCTTTCTCTGACTGTGGGATCTGAAAACCAACCCTTCTAGGCCTGCCTTCCCCTTCCAATGCTTCCAGTGCATCCTTTTGCTGTTTTATTTCCTCATAGAGGATTTTTTGTTTGGTCCTCAAATAACATTGTTTCATTCAATGTCATTTCATTAAAATGATGATGAGAAAAAAATAAATCAATTCCTGGCCGAGTACACTGTCTGTGTGAAGTTTACACATTTCCCTCGTGTCTGTGTGAGTTTTCTCCAGGTACTCCAGTTTCCTCCCACATCCCAAAGATGTGCAAGTTAGGTGGACTGGTGTGTCTAAATGATCCCAGTCTTTGTGAGCCTGGATGTGTGTGAGTGTACCCTGTGATGGAACAGCAGCCTGCCCAGGTTTGGTTTCTGCTCTTCTCCCTGAGCTGCTGGGATAAGCTGCAGCCACCAAGACCCTGAACTGGAATAATTGTGTACATAATTAGCTTGTTCTTACTAATTCTTTTTTTTTTTTTTTAAGACAGAGTCTTGCTCTGTTACCCAGGCTGGAGTGCGGTGACACAGTCTCAGCTCACTCAACCTCCACCTCCTGGGTTCAAGCGTTTCTCCTGCCTCAGCCTCCTGAGTAGCTGGGATTACGCGTGCCCACCACCATGCCCAGCTAATTTTTATATTTTTAGTAAAGATGGGTGTGATGGTTAATACTAAGCGTCAACTTGATTGGA
>NW_012104031.1:2498814-2503133 GCF_000951045.1 Mandrillus leucophaeus
TTTGAACTCCTGACCTCAAGTGATCTGCCCACCTCAGTCTCCCAAAGTGCTGGGATTGCAGGCGTGAGCCAGTCACTGAGCCCGGTCTGTATTTAGTTTTTTTTTGAGATGGAGTTTCGCTCTTGTTGCCCAGGCTGGAGTGCAATGGCAGGATCTCAGCTCACCACAACCTCTGCCTCCCAGGTTCAAGCGATCCCCCTGCTTTGGCCTCCCAAGTAGCTGGGATTACAGGCATAAGCCACCATGCCCGGCTAATTTTGTATTTTTAGTAGAGACGGGTTCTCCATCTTGGTCAGGCTGGTTTTGAACACCTGACCTCAGGTGATCCACCTGCCTTAGCCTCCCAAAGTGCTGGGATTACAGGCGTGAACCACAGCTGAGGCAGCTGGCGTGACCCCAGGCTGTGGCAGCTGGACCATTTGAGGTCAGGAATTTGAGACCATCCTGGCCAACATGATGAAACCCCGTCTCTACTAAAAAAAAAAAAAAAAATTAACTGGGCTTGGTGGCATGTGCCTGTAGTCCCAGCTACTCAGGAGGCTGAGGCAGGGGAATCACTTGAATCCGGGAGGCAGAGGTTGCAGTGAGCTGAGATGGAGCACTGCACTCCAGCCTGGATGACAGGGCAAAACTCTATCTCAAAGAAAAAAACAAAAAAAGAGGTAATGCAGTCCCTGTGTTGCTTCATCTTCTGATTTTTCAGGAAAAGCTAAGAATTCAGATTTTTAGTGAAAGTTTCTGATTTGTAAATTTAGCAGCTAATTCAAACAGAACAACAAAATAGTCATTTTATGGGCATATGCACCCTTTACTTCAGTTCTAGCCGGCTTAGAAAGGAGGAGGTGGTCATTGGAAACTGGTGTTTCAGGAAGTACTTCCTGAAGCAGGTGAGATTTGAGCTTAACCTTAACCTGGGCAGAGGTGAGAGGTAAGTGAAGAGGAGTGTGTTAGTGTCTTCACACTGCTGATAAAGGCATACCTGAGACTGGGCACTTTAAAAGAAAGAAAGAGGTTTATTGGACTTACATTTCCAATACAAGGCAATTGTGGCTGGGGGGCCTCACAATCACGGCAGAAGGTGAAAGGCATGTCTCACATGGCCAGAGACGAGAGAAGAGAGCTTGTGCAGGGAAACTCCCCTTCTTAAAACTATCAGATCCCTTTAAAACTTTGCTATTACGAGAACATCACAGGAAAGACCTGCCCCCATGATTCAATTACCTCCTACAGAGTTCTCCCACAACACGTGGAAATACAAGATGAGATTTGGGTTGGATGATTCAATTACCTCCTACAGAGTCCTCCCACAACATGTGGAAATACAAGATGAGATTAGGGTTGGACACAGCCAAACCATTTCAAGGAAGAAAGAAATTATATCGGCCGGGCGCGGTGGCTCACGCCTGTAATCCCAGCACTTTGGGAGGCCGAGGCGGGCAGATCACAAGGTCAGGAGTTCAAGACCAGCCTGGCCAATATGGTGAAATCCCATCTCTACTAAAAATACAAAAATTAGCCAGGGGTGGTGGTGGACGCCTGTAGTCCCAGCTACTCAGGAGGCTGAGGCAGGAGAATCGCTTGAACCCGGGAGGTGGAGGTTGTAGTGAGCCAAGATCGGGCCACTGCACTCCAGCCTGGGAGAAAGAGTGAGACACCGTCTCAAAAAAAAAAAAAGGAAAGAAAGAAATTATATTACAGAGATCAGAGATCCCTGAAGGGATGATGGAGAAGAGCTCACAGGTTACAGAAAGAGAGGACATTGTAAAAGTAGGTTGGAGTTAGATTGTAGAGGGTTTTGAATGTTGAGAAGGCATCGGAATCATACTCCATTGGCAACAGGAATTCCTGGAAGACTTTGAACTGGAGACAAAATGGTAGAAGATGTGACATTAGCAAAGTTGTGTTTCAGAAAGGCTGAACTAGTGGTGATGTTAGGCAGAAGTGACAGCAATAGTCAGTGAAAACATCAATGAGTGGTCCCTCTTGGTCCTATCTGTTATCCCCTTTTTCTTTTACAGTTTAATTTATCCCTCTCTAGTTGTTCCCCAAAGCCTAGTAACATACATGCATCCTATTCTATTATGCTCAATCTTTCCTTTCCCTCTGGCACTGCTAATTTCTTATCTTATCTTCCTGCCAATTTCCTTGACTGCTTTGTTGGCTCTCATACACTCTTTAATCTGTTTCATTTGGGTCTACGTTCTCATGGATTCCCTGAAATTACTGTGGTAAGGTCATTAGTTTTAAATTGAATAGATCCTTTTCAGTTTTTATTTTTCTTCATGTTATTAGCATTTATTGACAGTTTATTATGTGCCAGCACTGTTAATAGCTTTATTTACATTATCTAATTTAATCCACACAATAACTTTATAAAATAGGTGTTATGATTGTTAACCCCTTTTTAAAAATGTTTATAAACTTCTAGTGACCTCTTAAAAGTGTCATTACTGATAAGTGGCAAAGGCAAGTTTTAAACCCAGGTCTGTCCAACTACAAAGCAATATGCAAAAGTTTGACCTCATCCACCATTTTCTTTAAATTCCCCTTCCTTCTTTTAAAAGACAAAATTCTTTCATTCTTTTTTTTTTTTTTTTTTTTTGAGACAGAGCATCACTCTGTCACCCAGGCTGGAGTTCAGTGGCATGATCTCAGCTCACTACAGTCTCCATCTCCCAGGTTCAAGTGATTCTCATGCCTCAGCCCCCGAATAGATGGGACCACAAGGGCCTGCCATCACACCTGGTTAATTTTTGTATGTTTTGTAGAGACAGGGTTTTGCTGTGTTGGCTAGGCTGGTTTCAAACTCCTGGCCTCAAGTAATCTGCCTGCCTCAGCCTCCCAAAGTGCTGGGATTACAGGTGTGAGCCACTGTGCCTGGCCAAGACAAAATTCTATCCTATTTTTTTTCCCCAAACTCTCTGGCTGCTCATTCTCTAGTTCCTTGGCAGTTTCCTCTTTCTCCCCTCATTTAACTGTGTGTTGTTGTTGTTGTTGTTGTTGTTGTTGAGACAGGATCTTGCTCTGTTGCCTAGGCTGGGGTGCAGTGGCGTGATCTCAGCTCACTGCAGCCTCAACCTCTTGCACTCAAGTGATCCTCCCACTTCAGCCTCCTGAGTAGCTGGGACTACAGGTGCACACCACCATGTCTGGCTAATTTTTGTATTTTTTTGTAGAGATGGGGTTACACCATGTTGCTCAGGCTTTTCTCAAACCCCTGGCCTCAAGCGATCCACCTGTTTTGGCCTCCCAAAGTGCTGGGATTACAAGGGTGAGCTACCGTGCCTGGCCCTTTGAAACATTTTCTAAGTCAAAGCAAGCAAGCAAGCAGGAGAGGCTATATTAATATCAGATAAATTGACTTCAGAACAAGGAATATTAGCAGCAATAAAGAGGGGCGTTAAATAATGACAAAGGAGTCAATTCACCAATAAGGCATTAGCAATCCGAAATATGCATGCAACTAACAATAGAGCTTCAAAACCCATGAAGGCTTTACGTAGGGATAACTGAAAGGAAAAACAGAGAAATCCGCAATTATATTTGAATCCATCAGCACTCTTCTCTGAAAAATTGATGGAACAAGTAGATGGAACATCGGTAAGGATATAGATGACCTGAACAACAAACACTGTCAACCAACTTGAGTTCACTGATGTGTTCAAAGCATTTTGCTCAACAGCAGTTGAATACACATTCTTTTCATGTGAAATCCCACAACAAACTTGAAGAATTATGTCTTGACCTAAGATTGTCAAGAATGGGCTTCCCCCTCTTACAGAGTCAGAGTTTTCCAGGACACCTCGGGCAAACTCAAACTTTGTCAGAGATTCTCTGCTTCTGAATACAGCTTACTTATGGACCTAGCATTTATTTAGCCATGTGGAGACCTCCCCTGATGTGTCTGCCTGGTGTCTCCCTAAGCACTGATGGTTTTACATGGCTGGTTTCTGCTTTGATGTTTGCTATCAGCTACAGGGAAGAAACATCTTCCTTAAATGAATGCCATATCTGATACATAATATAAATCAGTTTATCTGCGGTGGCTCATACCTGTAATCCCAGCACTTTCAGAGGCTGACTCGAGCGAATCACATGAGGCCAGGAGTTTGAGACCAGCCTGGCCAACATGATAAAACCCCATCTCTACTACAAATACAAAGTGAGCTGGGTGTGGTGGCAGGCACCTGTAATCCCAGCTACCTGGGAGGCTGAGATGGGAGAATCGCTTGAACCTGGGAGGTGGAGGTTGCAGTGAGATGAGATTGCACCATTGCACTCCAGACTGGGCAAAGAGAGCGAGACCCTGTCTCAAAAAA
>NW_012104031.1:2503543-2511000 GCF_000951045.1 Mandrillus leucophaeus
TCTTACAACAGGGCTTCAGATATTATCACGTTCTTCTATCATCAGGCATGGTAAATTATGTCATTGTAGTAGATAAAATAATGCCCCCTCTCAACAAAGATGTTCACATCCTAATCCCTGAAACCTGTGACTATGTTACGATGCATGGTAAAAAGGATTTTGTAAGACCAGGCGCAGTGGCTCATGCCTGTAATCCTGGACTTTGGGAGGCCTAGGCAGGCCGCTCATCTGAGGTCAGGAGCTCGATACCAGCTTGGCCAACATGGTGAAACTCTGTCTCCACTAAAAATAAAAAGTTAGCCGGGCATGGTGGCACATGCCTGTAATCCCAGCTACTTGGGAGGCTAAGGTGGGAGAATCCCTTGAACCCGGGAGGTGGAGGTTGCAGTGAGCCAAGATCACACCACTGCACTCCAGCCTGAGTGAGCTTCCATAAAAAAAAAAAAAAAAAAGGACTTTGTAGATATGAATAAAGGTCTTGAGATGAGGAGATTATCCTGGATATCAAAGTGGACCCAATGTAATTAGAAGGGTCCTTACAAGAAGAGAGTAAGAGGGTGAGTGTCAAAAAGAGGTCATAACAGAAGCAGAGGTTGGACTGTGTGCTCTGAAGATGGAAGGGACCGTGAGCCATGGAATGCAGGCACCCTCTAGAAGCTGGTAAAGGCAAGAAAATGGATTCTCCTCTGGAACCTTCAGAAGGGAACACAACCCTGCTAAGAACTTAGTTTTAGCTCCATTGAACTCATTTTCAGACTTCTGACTTCCAAAACTGTAAGCTAATAGGTTTGTGGGGTTTTTTGTTTATTTGTTTGAGATGGAGTCTTGCTCTGTTGCCCAGGCTGGAGTGCAGTGGTGTGATTTCAGTTCACTGCAACCTATGCCTTTCAGGTTCAAGTCATTCTCCTGCCTCAGCCTCCCAAGTAGCTGGGATTGTAGGCATGCGTCACCACGCCAAACTAATTTTTTTATTTTTAGTAGAGATGGGGTTTCACCATGTTGGGCAGGCTGGTCTCAAACTCCTGACCTCAAGTGATCTGCCTGCCTCGGCCTCCCAAAGGGCTGGATTACAGGCATGAGTCACTGCGCCTGGCCAATTTGTACTGTTTTAAGCCACCAAGTTTGGGCAATTTATTACAGCAGCAGTAGAAAACTAATACAGCAGTCAAATTTATCCATCTTTCTTTTTTTTTTTTTTTTTGAGACAGAGTCTCACTCTGTCACCCAGGATGTAGTGCATGGTGAGATCATGGCTCACTGCAACTTCTACCTCCCCAGATCAAGTGATCCTTCCACATCAGCCTCCAGAGTAGCTGGGACCACAGGTGCCTACCACCAGGCCCAGAAATTTTTTGTAGAGATGAGGTTTCGCCATGTTGCCCAGGCTGGTCTCAAACTCCTGGACCAAGGTGATCCTTCAACCTTGGTCTCCCAAAGTACTGGGATTACAGGAGTGAGCCATCGCACCTGGCCCCATCTTTCTTTTTATAGTTGTCTAGGTTTGAGTACTTGTATACAAAGACCTTTACCACTCTGAGATTATGAAACTTTTTCCCCAGTCTCTTTTTGGAACTGCCATGGTTTTAGATTGTATTACTTTAATATATTTACTAATTAAAGGAATTAGTACACATCTTGCACTGATAGCGTAACAAAAAGGACACACGGTTGGCAAAATTATTGTCCATTTGACCTTTGGACTGGGGCCTGTCTTTCCCTGCAGGAGTCTGCTAGCATAGGTGGCGATGGCTGTTTACTGTCTATGCAGCTGACATTCAAGACTGCAAAACTTAGGCTTGGGGCACAGTGTTCTTGGGAGAGTGAAGGAAAGAGAGCAGGAACTCTTTTTGTGAGAAAGGATGTGTTTTCCTCAGTTGGAGTAGAGAGGTGGGACGTCCACATTCCTGAGAAAAGACTCAGATAAGTACATAAGCCTGAGGGCTGGCTACATAATGTGTGGGGCCCACTGCAAAATGAAAATGTGGAAACACTTGTTCACAAAATAGAAAAAAAGTACTGTCGGCTGGGCATGGGGGCTCACGCCTGTAATCCCAGCACTGTGGGAGGCTAAGGCCAGCAGATCACCTGAGGTCAGGCATTTGAGACCAGCCCGACCAACATGGAGAAACCCCACCTCTACTAAAAATACAAACATTAGCTGGACGTGGTGGCACATGCCTGTAATCCCAACTACTCAAGAGGCTGAGGCAGGAGAACCGCTTGAACCCAGGAGGCAGAGGTTGCAGTGAGCCGAGATCGCGCCATTGCTCTCCAGTCTGGGTGACAGAGCAAGACTCCTCTCAAAAAAAAAACAACAAAAAAAAAACCATACTGTTAAAGGTGCTAAAATATAAAGCTTTGCCCTTCCTTCTAGTCCAAACTTGTTCAACCCATAGCCTGCAGGCTGCATGCAGCCCAGGACAGCTTTGAAAGTAGCCCAACACAAATTCAAATTCATATTAACTTTCTTAAAACATGGGATTTTTTTGAGTTTTTTTTTTTTTTTTTCCAACTTATCAGCTATCATTGGTGTTAGTATATTTTATGTGTAGCCCAAGACAATTCTTCTTATTTCAGTGTGGCCCAGGGAAGCCAAAAGATTGGACATCGCTATATCTACTCTTTCTTGACGTGGCATTTTAAATTTACTATTTAATGCCATTCTTAGTAAAGAAAATTAATTCTTTTTTTTTTTTTTGAGACGGAGTTTCCCTCTTGTTGCCCAGGCTAGAGTGCAATGGCGAGATCTTGGCTCACTGCAACCTCCGCCTCCTGGGTTCAAGCAGTTCTCCTGTCTCAGCCTCCTCAGTAGCTGGGATTACAGGTGCATGCCACCACACCAAGCTAATTTTTGTGTTTTTAGTAGAGACGGAGTTTCACCGTGTTGGTCAGGCTGGTCTCGAACTCCTGACCTCAGGTGATCCACCCGCCTCAGCCTCCCAAAGTGCTGGGGTTACAGGCATGAGCCACCACGCCCAGTCAAGAAAATTAACATTTAACATAGTTAGCATGACTTCATCTTTATATTGTGCAATGCCGGCTTTATGGTTTGTTTATTTATTTATTTATTTATTTATTTATTTATTTGAGACAGTTTCACTCTTGTTACCAAGGCTAGAGTGCAGTGGAGCAATCTCGGTTCACTGCAATCTCCACCTCCTGGGTTCAAGCAATTCTCCTGCCTCAGCCTCCCAAGGAGCTGAGATTACAGGTGCCCGCGACAAAGCCCGGCTAATTTTTGTGTTTTTAGTAGAGATGGGGTTTTACCATGTTGTCCAGACTGGTCTTGAACTCCTGACCTCAGGTGATCTGCCTGCCTCTGCCTCCCAAAGTGCTGGGATTACAGGCATGAGTCACAGTGCCCGCCCTAATGCCAGCTTCTTTTTTTACTTATTTTTTTATTGAGATAGAGTCTTGCTCTGTCTCCCAGGCTGGAGTGCAGTGGCACAATCTTGGCTCACTGAAACCTCTGCCTCCCAGGTTCAAGTGATTCTCCTGCCTCAGCCTCCCGAGTAGCTGGGATTACAGGTGTGCACCACCACACCTGGTTGATTTTTCTATTTTTAGTAGAGATTATTTTTAGTAAACTAAAAATTTTCTGTTTTTAGTTTAACCATGCTGGCCAGTCTGGTCTCAAACTCCTGACCTCAAGTGATCTGCCTGCCTCGGCCTCCCAAAGTGCTGGGATTACAGGCATGAGACACCACGCCTGGCCTTTCATGGTTATTTCTTGATCATATGCTAAACAAGGGGCAGACTATTCATTAGTTTACTGGGAAAGGGGTGAAGATTTCCCAAAACTAAAGGTTCATCTTCCTTTCAGACCATAGAGGGTAACTTCTAGACACTGCCGTGGATTTGTAAACTGTCATGGTGCCGGTAGGAGTGTCTTTTAGCATGCTAATACATTCTAATGAGCATATAATGAGCAGTGAGGTTGACTAGGGGTCACTGTCATCGCCATCTTGGTTTTGATAGGTTTTGACTGGCTTCTTTATCACATTCTGTTTTATCAGTGAGGTCTTTGTGACCTGTATCTTGTGCTGACCTCCTATCTCATTCTGTGACTAAGAATGCCTAACCTTCCGGGAATGCAGCCCAGCAGGTCTCAGTCTCTTTTTACCCAGCTGCCATTCAAGATGGAGTCGCTCTGGTTCCAATGCCTCTGACATACCCACTCTGAATCATGCTGAACTTCCATGAAATGCGGGTCTGCTAGAATTCTCATAAGGCACTGCAAACCTATATATAAATGGGAGGCAGTGAATGATGGACATACATATTATGAGTATCTTCTCTTCCCATGTGCATTCTCCATTGTCCCAACAGACTTCATTTACAAAACACGAGTTCAAAGATAAGAATTTCTTTTTTTTTTTTTTTGAGACGGAGTCTCGCTCTGTCGCCCAGGCTGGAGTGCAGTGGCCGGATCTCAGCTCACTGCAAGCTCCGCCTCCCGGGTTTACGCCATTCTCCTGCCTCAGCCTCCCGAGTAGCTGGGACTACAGGCGCCCGCCACCTCGCCCGGCTAGTTTTTTGTAATTTTTAGTAAAGACGGGGTTTCACCATGATAGCCAGGATGGTCTCGATCTCCTGACCTCGTGATCCGCCCGTCTCAGCCTCCCAAAGTGCTGGGATTACAGGCTTGAGCCACCGCGCCCGGCCAACAAAGGTAAGAATTTCAAGATGGCAACAGCACAACATTAAACCAAGTGCAGGGCCCTTCTGAGTGCCAGGCCCCATGCAACTGCTCGGCCAGCGTGCCCAGGAAGCTGGCCCTGCATGGGAAATCGCGCTCTTGTGAAGGGCTCCAGGTTCCTTTCATTTCTCCTGGAGAGTCAAAGAAGCACTGGAGATAAAAAGAAAAGGTTAGAGTTTTCTGGCTATGTTGTCATATTTTTCTGAAATGATCCTAACCCTTCGGATAGAAACAGACATCTACTTTCCCAGTCTGGAACTGGGAATGCTGAAGGAAACGATTGGCAAGAGGAAAGGGAGGCCTGTTTACTTCCATTTCCCTCTAACTTCAGGGGAGCAGGACACTGGGTTATTGACCGAGAGTTTCTGGAAATATTTGCAAGTCAGTATAGGCCCTCAGCCCACAGGAAACCCAGAATTGACGATAAAGCCTGTCATAGTAAGGGGGTGCTGAAGGAGGACAGATGCCAGATGGACAGCAAGACCTCATCTTCCGTTCACCATTAGAGGGTAGGAGTTTCTAGAGGGAAGGAGGGAACTTAGTAAACCTCTGTATTTTGTACTAAACAGTATCCCGAATGAAGACACACAATCAACATAATATGGGTTTGAATAATTAGTTCACTTTATGTAACTAATTAAGGAATCAAAATGGATTAGTTATCTTTGTTTGTTTGAGGCAGAGTCTTGCTATCGCCCAGGCTGGAATGCAGAGGCAAGAATACGACTCACTGCAGCCTCGACCTCTTGGGCTCAAGCGATCCTCCCACCTCAGCCTCCCGAGTAGCTGGAACTACAGGCAAGCACCACAATGTCTAGCTAATTTTTGTATTTTTTTGTAGAGATGAGGTTTTACCATGTTGCCCAGGCCGGTCTTGAACCCTTGGGCTCAAGCCATTTGCCTGCCATGGCCTCCCACAGAGCTGGGATTACAGGCGTGGACCACTGTGCCTGGCCTTGGTTATCTTTATATCTACTTTTACATCCTATCCTAATCTTGAAAAGATTTCCTCATATTTAGCATTATCGAGTGTATGAGATAAGACAATTAGTCAAAATTCCCTGGCAACCAATGTGAGAAAACAAAACCATAAATTGAAAGAAACAAATTAACATTCAATAAAAAATTTTTCATTGATTCATTTGCAAAAAATTCTTAAAACAAGAAATAAACAGAAAAGTTACCTATCTAATAGGAGACAATCTACAGTGCGTTAATCATTCTTGATTTGGAAGAGTATGTAAGTGTGATTGGCTGATCGCGGTATCCAGCTTGTTGGTGTGTAAACAAGCAAGAGCTGCCTTAGGGCCCAGCGTGGTGGCTCACGCCTGTAATCGCAGTACTTTGGGAGGCCACAGCAGGTGGATCACCTGAGATCAGGAGTTCGAGACCAGCCTGACCAACATGGTGAAACCCCATCTCTACTAAAAACACAAAATTAGCCAGGCCTGGTGGTGGGCGCCTGTAATCTCAGCTACTTGGGAGGCGGAGGCAGGAGAATTGCTTCAAGCTGGGAGGTGGAAGTTGCAGTGAGCCGAGATCATGCCATTGCACTCCAGCCTGGGTGACAAGACCAAAACTCCGTCTCAAAAAATAAAAAAGAGCTGGCTTAGTTTATTCCAGGACCTGCCCCCAACTGATACGTTGTCCCTCCCACCCTTAATGGGTGACAGCTATCTTCATAACTTCTAATTTAGATCCCATAACTTTTCATTCCGTCTTAGTTATGAGAATTCTCTCATGCCAACGTTTAAGATTTTGTTCAGTCCATTTAAGCTTCATTCTCACATAGGATACAAACTTCTCCTTACTTGACTATGGGGTTGTCCTTTCTCTGCCCTTGCTGCTGCCCCGGCCAACCCTGCTTGGTCATCAGTACCAGACTGTCATGGTTCCCTCTGTGTGGCATGAATTTAAATGCTGGCCACTTGGTGGAGTAATGGTCTGTTTTCACTCACAACACTTCTGACACCAAATGTGTGGGGTTTTTCCCCAACAGCCAACCAATTTTCCAGCTTTCTGGACACCAGTTGGGTGTCCTGCAATTCAATTCTTACACTAACTTGCCTGTCCTTATCTACAATAGTTTGACTTATTTAACCCAAATATATATATATAAGTAGTTACAGAATTGCTAAGCCATGCCTCTGTGAGATACAAATTTACCAACCAGAGTGCAGTTTTTGTATGTAGTTCTTTGTGTCCTTATCTACAGTTACAAGTCAAAACATTGTTTTCCAACTTTAATGGTCAGTTCTTTTTTTCTCCATCCCTTTCAGTTAGTTGATATCATACATTTATAATACAATTAGATTCCTTTGCCACAATTTGACATCCTGGGTTCCCTTGACAGTCTGTTCATTTTTTAAAATTTAAAATTTGCATATAAAGCCCCTTTGTCTAGTGTATAGTTTTTGTTTTTTTTTTTTAAGACAGTCTTGCTCTGTCGCCCAGGCTGGAGTGCAGTGACGTGATCTCGGCTCACTGCAACCTCTGCCTCCCAGGTTCAAGTGATTCTCCTGCCTCAGCCTCCTGAGTAACTGGGACTACAGCCGCACACCACTATGCCAGGATAATTTTTGTATTTTTAGTAGAGACAGGGTTTCACCATGTTGTCCAGGACAGTCTCGATCTCCTGACCTAATGTTCCACCTGCCTCGGCCCCCCAGAGTGCTGGGATTACAGGTGTGAGCCACCGCACCCAGCCATGTGTATAGTTCTTGTGTTTGCAAATGGATATAGTCATGTATCCACCACA
>NW_012104031.1:2511050-2517836 GCF_000951045.1 Mandrillus leucophaeus
CCTGTAATCTCAGCTACTTGGGAGGCGGAGGCAGGAGAATTGCTTCAAGCTGGGAGGTGGAAGTTGCAGTGAGCCGAGATCATGCCATTGCACTCCAGCCTGGGTGACAAGACCAAAACTCCGTCTCAAAAAATAAAAAAGAGCTGGCTTAGTTTATTCCAGGACCTGCCCCCAACTGATACGTTGTCCCTCCCACCCTTAATGGGTGACAGCTATCTTCATAACTTCTAATTTAGATCCCATAACTTTTCATTCCGTCTTAGTTATGAGAATTCTCTCATGCCAACGTTTAAGATTTTGTTCAGTCCATTTAAGCTTCATTCTCACATAGGATACAAACTTCTCCTTACTTGACTATGGGGTTGTCCTTTCTCTGCCCTTGCTGCTGCCCCGGCCAACCCTGCTTGGTCATCAGTACCAGACTGTCATGGTTCCCTCTGTGTGGCATGAATTTAAATGCTGGCCACTTGGTGGAGTAATGGTCTGTTTTCACTCACAACACTTCTGACACCAAATGTGTGGGGTTTTTCCCCAACAGCCAACCAATTTTCCAGCTTTCTGGACACCAGTTGGGTGTCCTGCAATTCAATTCTTACACTAACTTGCCTGTCCTTATCTACAATAGTTTGACTTATTTAACCCAAATATATATATATAAGTAGTTACAGAATTGCTAAGCCATGCCTCTGTGAGATACAAATTTACCAACCAGAGTGCAGTTTTTGTATGTAGTTCTTTGTGTCCTTATCTACAGTTACAAGTCAAAACATTGTTTTCCAACTTTAATGGTCAGTTCTTTTTTTCTCCATCCCTTTCAGTTAGTTGATATCATACATTTATAATACAATTAGATTCCTTTGCCACAATTTGACATCCTGGGTTCCCTTGACAGTCTGTTCATTTTTTAAAATTTAAAATTTGCATATAAAGCCCCTTTGTCTAGTGTATAGTTTTTGTTTTTTTTTTTAAGACAGTCTTGCTCTGTCGCCCAGGCTGGAGTGCAGTGACGTGATCTCGGCTCACTGCAACCTCTGCCTCCCAGGTTCAAGTGATTCTCCTGCCTCAGCCTCCTGAGTAACTGGGACTACAGGCGCACACCACTATGCCAGGATAATTTTTGTATTTTTAGTAGAGACAGGGTTTCACCATGTTGTCCAGGACAGTCTCGATCTCCTGACCTAATGTTCCACCTGCCTCGGCCCCCCAGAGTGCTGGGATTACAGGTGTGAGCCACCGCACCCAGCCATGTGTATAGTTCTTGTGTTTGCAAATGGATATAGTCATGTATCCACCACACGGTACCATACAGAACAGCTCCATCAGCCTAAAAATTCCCTTTGCAGCCCATTTGTAGCAAACTTCCCTCCTTTTCCCAAACCTGGCAACAACTGATCTGTTCTTCATCCCTATAGTTTTGCCTTTTCCAGAATGTCATATAAATAGAATTGCACAGCATGTAGACTTTTAGGCCTGGCTTCTTTCACTTAGCAAAATGGATTTAAGATACGTCTATATTATTGTGTGAACCAAGAGTTCATTTTTTACTGTTGAGTATGGATAAACTCAAGGAATGGATATCAACAGTTTATTCAATCACCCGTTGAAGGATATCTGGATTATTTCTAGTTTTTGGTAATTATGAATGAAGCTGCTATAAACAGTCATGTGTGAGTTTTTGTGTGAACATAAGTTTTCAGTTCACTTGGGTCAATTTCTAGTAGTGAAATGGCTGGGCCATATGATAAGTTATGCTTATAAGAAAAGGCTTAACAGTTTTTCAAAGTGGCCCTGATGCTTTGCAATCCCATCAGCGACCAGTGAGGGTTCCTATTCTTCTGCATCCTCACCTACATTTGGTTGCCCACACTTTTTTTTTTGAGAGCGACTCTTGCTCTGTCACCAGGCTGGAGTACAGTGGCACAATCTCAGCTTGCTGCAATCTCAACCTCCCCAGCTCAAGTGATTCTCCTGCTTCAGCCGCCTGAGTAGCTGGTATTACAGAGGCACACCACCACACCCGGCTAATTTTTGTATTTTTTGTAGAGAAGGGCCATGTTGTCCAGGCTGGTCTAGAACTCCTGGCATCAAGTGATCTGCCGTCCTCGGCTTACCAAAGTGCTGGGATTACAGGCATGAGCCACTGCACCTGGCCTGCCTATACTCTTTAAAATGGAAATTGTCCACCCCACTCCACTCCAACTTCTTCCTTCCTTTTGACCTCTACCTGGATTATACAATAATCGATACTCCTGCTTTGCAGCCTGTTGGTATTAATGAAGGTAATAATCTTAGAGTACTGTGCACGACTTTCCTGCTTTCCTCACAGTTCTAGGAAGCAGTTTCAGCAAATGTTCTTAGGCTGGTACAGGAGATAACCATACACTGCTTGAGAAGAATTCCCTTCTGGAATTCCCAAACCGCTGCTTTTGTGTGGCCTCTTAGTTCCCTGCTCATCTCAGCCTCTTTTTAACCTAACCAGTGAATCCACTGAAGCACTAAGGTGATCACGGGTCTGCACCAGTCTATCCCATAAGATAGACTACTTGATGTGGCTTTACGGCTGGGTATCTGGGTCTTCATGCATCAGGAAGGCTGAGTGCCAGGCCCCTGCTCAGAGTCCCTGCCTCCTAACTGGGCAGTTAGCACATTCTCATAGTCATTGGAGTCCTCATTTGACATCTCTTCTCTGTGTTTCATCTGACTGTTCTCACTCTGTGTGAATGGCTGAAAGTCTGCATAATCCCCTGAAGCAAGGGATGTCCTTTTGACACATCGGACGTGGGTCCCTGGATCATCTGTCTTGTCCTCAACATGACCTATGTTTGAGGATGGCACATCTTTCTCAGCCTGCTGCTGGCTTCCACTGGGATCTGCTGCTGGAACATTTTCATAGTCTCTGCAGCACTGAAAAGTCACCCAGAGCTGCCTCTCCTGGATGGCACCGAGATCCAACCCTGTCATGTTGACATAGTCATTTGAGGTCTGAGAAGAACCTTCTTCATTGCTGAGTGAATCACTGTCCTCAGTTTCTGGAGAATACAAACTGGTGCAGTCACCAGCATCTGCACAGCCCTCATCTCTTTCCTCAGTAAACTCCAGCTTCTGGGCACTGGGAAGAACAAAGAGATTTCTGGAAGGGCTTTTGGTAGAAGCTAGAGTCTCAGCAATCTCTTCTGCTGTGGGGACATTGACATACTCATGCGAATCCTCTGAAGAAATGCTTGTGCAGTCTGTGGAAGCTCTGACATTGATGCAGCGTGCTGAGGGAGTGAGGCTCTCACACATCTGGGGGACCATGGCATTATCATAGATACCCACTGCGTACTCCACGGCATGGACGTGGGCTCTATGCTCCTGGAAGGCATTGCCTGCTTGGGAGGGCTATGAGGAAGAAAAGGAAGCCAGCAATCAGATGCAAGCAGAAATATGGACAAAGCCTTTCTTCTTGGCAAATACCACTGGCATAGTTCACTTGGCTCTCCACCTAGAAGAAAATCTCTAAATCAGGGTCCCGAACTGCAAGGCTCTACATGCCAGGTAGGTATAAGGGAAGAGGGATGCCAGGTAGGTATAAGGGAAGAGGGATGAGTTTAAGAAGAGCAACAGTGCAAATGTGATGATAAATTGCAACTGGTTTTTGGCCACAGTATGGGAATCAATTTTAGGGGTGGGGAGCAGGTGGGACGAAAGTATTATCAACCAAAGAGCCCATTGAGAGGCAGTGCAACGTAGTGGCTAAAGGTGAGGCTTAGACTAAAGGTACAAATCCTAGCCTCACCACTTTGTGCCAAGTGAGTTTGAGCACCTGACCTAGTCTCTCGGTGTTTTCATTTCCCAATTTATAAAATGAAGATTATCATAATATTTACATCATAAGTTTGTTTTTATTTTTGTTTTTGAGAGGGAGTTTCACTCTTGTTGCCCAAGCTGGAGTTCAGTGGAGCGATCTCAGCTCACTGCAATCTCTGCCTCCCATGTTCAATCGATTCTCCGGCCTCAGCTTCCTGAGTAGCTGGGATTACAGGTGCCTCCTACCACCGCCTGGCTAATTCTTTTGTATTTTTAGTAGAGACAGTGTATGTTGTGTTACCAGGCAGCAGACACACAAACCTGTTGGTCCTGTAACAACCTCATTTGATCAAACACTTTCTACATCAGCTACAGTGCTGAATGACTTACAGATATTTCTGCTCCTGAAGGTAATTGAAATAATTGACATAAGCCCTGGAAGTAATATCCAAAGCAGGGTCATAAGTGTGTTTTGAGCACCAATGGCATTGTTGGAATATTTGCATACCCTCCTGAGATGATTACTTTGAAGGGAGCGACATTCATTTGAATAAGCATGTTGTCATGTCTTTGTTAAAATAATCAATTGGCAGGGCATAGTGGCTCACACCTGTAATCTCAGCACTTTGGGAGGCCAAGGTGGGCAGATTGCTTGAGCTCAGGTGTTTGAGACCAGCCTGGGCAATATGGTGAAACCCCATCTCTACACAAAATACGAAAGCTGGCCAGGCATGGTGGTGTGTGCCTGTGGTCCCAGCTACTTGGGGGACTGGAGTAGGAGGATCGCTTGAGCCCAGGAAGCAGAGGTTGGAGTGAGGAAAAAAAAAAAAAATGGCTGGGCACGGTGACTCATGCCTCTAATCCCAGCACTTTGGGAAGCCAACGTGGGCAGATCACAAGGTCAAGAGATCGAGACCATCCTGGCCAACATAGTGAAAACCTATCTACTAAAAAAACAGAAATCAGCTGGACGTGGTGGCACAAGCCTATAATCCCAGCTACTTGGGAGGCTGAGGCAGGAGAACCGCTTGAAACTGGGAAGCAGAAGTTGCAGTAAGCCAAGATCACACCACTGCACTCCAGCCTGGGTGGGAGAGCAAGACTCCATCTAAAAAAAAAAAAAAAACTACATCTATACATACCAATCAATTTCAGTTCTGACATTGTGCACTTGAATATCTGTACCCTGGTGCCCTTTTTAAAATTCCAAGCACTTGCCTCTGTCCTTAATTTTTCTTTTTGGGTATAGGGAGGTCCTGAGGCTAGTCTTCCCAATTTATTAATAGGACCGTAGGGCGAGCGCCAAAGGACATGCTGTTTGTTTGCAATGAGACCAGATCCAAGCCCTATAACTCTTTCCCCTCAGTTCTTCTGCCAGACACATGTCATTCTCCCGAGAAGCATGACTCTTACCACATGCTCAGGGCTCTCAGAATTTCTGGAGAGGAGGCTCTCAGTACTGAAAATGCGCATACTCCTTGACTCATGTCTCCCTGAAAGGACAGAGAACAAATTCTGAAGATAGCCAGTCCTCTGAGTGCTTCAGCCCAAATAATCCCTGCATCATGGATGAACTGGGTTTGTATGGTGTCTGGAATTTCCAGCCTTGGGTCCTGTGTTCTCCTGTGTTCTGAGGTCAGAGCTATGGGGATGACACTCTGAGAACCGGAAACCCCTAGCTTCTGTGGCATTGGCGGATGCTATCACGGGGATTGGGAGGCTGAGAAACACGGTCCTGTGGGAGAACCTCCTCCCCGCCCCTCCTCTGCCTGTGATGCTGGCACTGAGTTCTCCTCCTTTGTTTCTCCCCATACCTGGACACACTTGGCTTTCTTCTGTTGCCTTAATATTAAGAAAAAACAAAACTCCCAGCTCAGATGACCCTCTGCTCCCTCTTTGGAGCCCTCCAGGTTCCCCCGGAGTTGCAGCTGACAGTCTGTCTATCCCATTCTCCCTGATACTCTCTGAAGGGCAAACAGGTTTGAGAACTTAGAGAAAGTTGCTTCTGGAGGGTGAGAGGCACATTCTGGGAGTGGAAGTTTGAACATCTGGACTCCATAGATTAGAAGGAAAAACCTACCCAGGTCTTCCTGTCGCCAAGGCAAGATGTCATAAATATTTTTGGCTCTTTGTCTGGTTTGTGGCAGAGTCAGCAAGGGCATGACGGTAACTCGGAGGTAAGGAACTTGCCCTGCAAGGCAATGAGAGAGATGGGAGTCAAGGCAGGGGTCAGCTACACAGAGTGAAGGAACTCATGGGAATGAGATGGTCCCTGGAAATGCTCCCCATCCTTGCCAGTTCTCACAAAAATACACTTTCAGATTTGAGTTTTCATTTGAGTGAGAGGAATAGGGGATTCCTATTTGAATTTTCATTTGAGTGAGAGGAATAGGGGACTTGATGGACAGAAAGTAAAGAGGAAACTGGACACAGGGGCACCAGGGCAATGACTTTCCCAGGGGAACTCCATCAGCACTGGGCCTTTGGAGCCACAGTTCAGGATCTTGAGTGAGGCAATGACCAGTGTATCAGGTAAGAACTGAGGACTCCCCAGGCCAATAGTTTATCTCTGGTAAATAAGCTGGGCTTTACATTCCAGGCTAGATTATTAATCCTACTATGTCTCAACTCAGGACAAACAAGGGACTCACGCTTCTTCCGTTTATTCCAGTTCCACAGGATGCAGAAAACTGCAACGACCAGGAGGATGGCAAGGAGTCCCGCGAACCCAGAAAAGATGTTGCTGATCTGGTCTTTATTTCTAGAAAAACAATCAAATGCCATGTGCTAGCTGTAGGAGGGTGGGGAGGCTGGAGGAGACATTTCCTTCAGGAGTTAGAGCCTGAAGATTTGGAATTGGAGCCGAGTGAAAGAAAGCCCAGGTGGGGTGTAGTGGAAGAGAGGGTTATCTCTGAATATTGACTTTATGAAGAGAGGGAACTTGGACAGGGGAGAAGGGAACTGTTCTTTTCTTTTCTTTTCTTTTTTTTTTTTTTT
>NW_012104031.1:2518326-2525590 GCF_000951045.1 Mandrillus leucophaeus
CTTCCTTCCTTCCTTCCTTCCTTCCTTCCTTCCTTCCTTCCTTCCTTTCTTCCTTTCTTCCTTTCTTTTATTTTTTATTTTAGGTGGAGTCTTTCTCTGTCACTCAGGCTGGAGTGCAGTGGCACGATCTCAGCTCACTGCAACCTCCGCCTCCTGGGTGCAAGTGATTTTCCTGACTCAGCCTCCAGAGTAGCTGGGATTACAGGCACGTGCCACGACGCCCAGCTAATTTTTGTCTTTTTAGTAGAGACGGGGTTTCACCACATTGGCCAGGATGGTCCCTGTCGCTTGACCTTGTGATCCGCCTGCCTTGGCCTCCCAAAGTGCTGGGATTACAGGCATGAGCCACCGCGCCCGGCCCGTGAAACTTATTTAATCTTTACAACAATCCTATCTCACTTTGTGTCCAAGTAACCTGAACTTTAGATTCAGAAAGATAAAGTAACAAGTCAGAGATCACCTAGGTAGGAAGGAGCAGAGAAGAAATGTGAATCTAGGTCTGTTTGCGTCCAAAGACTGTGCTCTTTCCACTCTGCCACACTGTCCTCCAAACCTGCAAAGTCAAAGTCATTTGGCCTTGCCCTTTCTCATTCCCTACTCGTGGCCTTCCTGGCTTGCTTGGAGGAGAGGATTAGCCAATTTACAATTAGGGAGTGGCTCTGTGACAGAGTCCATCTTGCATGAACTTGAATAACCCCCGGCACCAATTTGTGGAGCTGGTCTCCAAGCAACACGCTGTTGTGTGGAGTTTAACCAATTCACGTTCTGTGCTACCTTGCAATTCCCTGGCAGGGCTGGCGTCACTGCTCAGTTTTGCTTGGGTGTTGAAATGCGTCCAGATGATTACAACTCCAGATGGCTATGCCTAATGCAATAGAAAGCTGCCAACTGAAGTTACAGCAGGACTCAGGAACTGACGTGTTACCCCCAATTATTAGAAACCAGGGCATTTAACAGGGAAGGTTTTTGTCCCCTTGAGTTTTAGGGTTATTTATACAACTTTCTTTCTTTCCTTCTTTCTTTCTTTTCTTTCTTTCTTTCTTTCTTTCTTTCTTTCTTTCTTTCTTTCTTTCTTTCTTTCTTTCTTTCTTTCAGACAGAGTCTCGCTCTGTTGCTCAGGCTGGAGTGCAGTGGCATGATCTTGGCTCACTGCAACCTCTGCCTCCCAGGTTCAAGCGATTCTCCTGCCTCAGTCTCCTGAGTAGCCAGGACTATAGACACCCGCCACCACGCCAGGCTAATTTTTTTTTTTTTTTTGTATTTTTAGTAGAGATAGGATTTCACCGTGTTAGCCAGGCTGGTCTTGAACTCCTGACATCAAATGATCTGCCCGCCTCAGGCTCCCAAAGTGCTGGGTACAGGCGTGAGCCACCGCACCCAGCCTATCCAAGTTTCTAGTGGGCATTTCTAACTAGCTGCCTAACAGACATCTCAAACCAAAACATCTCCCCACATAAACCTGCCACTCCCCACGTGTTTCCCATCATCTAGTGACTTAGTCAAAAACCTTGGAGCCATTCTTGACTTGGAGCTCTTTTTCTTTCATGTCCCACTTCTAGTCAACCAATAGATTCTGTCTGCATTACCCTGGGCATTTACCCCAAACCCAACCACCTCTTGCTCCTCTGTTGCCACCACTTGGGTCTAAGCCACTGTGTTTCACAGGAATCTTAACGTTCCTGGTTGGTTTCCTTGCTTTAACTCTTGGCCCCAACATACTATCTTCACGCAAAAACCAGTGTGATAATTCTAAACAGTAAGTCAGATCACATCCCTCCACTGCTCGTCACTCTCCCTGGCTTCGAGTAACTTAGAATAAAGTCTATAGTCCTTCCTCAGTGACGACCTTATGGCACAATATGATCTGGCCTCTGCCTACCTCTGACCTTATTTCCTACCACGTTCCCTCTGACTTTGACTACCAGGATCCCTTGCCCATGCAAAGCACAGTTCTGTGTCAGACCTGCCACTCCCTCTCCCAGGAACCCTCCTCTCCCAGCTGTCTGCCTGACTGAGTCCCTCTCATTCAGGTCTCTTCTGAAATGTCAAATGTCATCTCCTCAGACAGGTCTTCCATGGCCACACCCTATTACTTGCAGTCCCCTTGCTGTGCTCCATTTTTTCTTCATATCACTGATGACTGATTGATGTATCTTTTTTTTGAGACGGAATTTCGCTTTTGTTTCCCAGACTGGAGTGCAGTGGCACAATCTTGGCTCACCGCAACCTTCCCCTCCCGGGTTCAAGCAATTCTTCTGCCTCAGCCTCCCGAGCAGCTGGGACTACAGGTGTGCACCACCACGCCTGGCTACTTTTTGTATTTTTAGTAAGATGGGGTTTCATCATATTGGTCAGGCTGGTCTCGAACTCCTGACCTCAGGTGATCTGCCTGCCTCGGCCTCCCAAAGTGCTGGGATTATAGGCATGAGCCACCACGCCCAGCCTGATTGATTGATATTATACATTCATATGCTTACCTGTTTATCATTTTTTTATTAAAAAAACAAAAAAACAAACAACAACAACAACAACAACATTGAGACAGGGTCTCCATGTGTTGCCCAGGCTGGGTTTTGAACTCCTGGGCTCAACTGATCCTCCTGCCTTGGCCTACCAAAGTGCTTGGATTATAGGCATGAGCCACCACATTCAGCTCTGTTCTTTATTTGACTCTCCCCTTTGACTATAAGCTTCCGGTAGTTATGGACTTGTTTATCCTGTTCACCTAGTGCCTTAAATAGTGCTTGGTACTTTGTAGGGCCCTGATGAATATTTGTTAAATGAATGAATGACTGAATTAATAAATAAATGAACTAACATAGAAATAGTTTTAAGTGTAGTACAGCCGTTATGGAAAACACTATGGAGGTTCTTCAAAAATTAAAAATAGAACTACCAAGGCAGGGCGTGGTGGCTCACGTCTGTAATCCTAGCACTTTGGGAGGCCGAGGCAGGCAGATCACCTGAGGTCAGGAGTTCGAGACCAGCCTGGCCGACATGGTGAAACCCTGTCTCTACTGAAAATACAGAAAAAAATTAGCTGGGTGTGGTAGCACACGCATGTTTTCCCAGCTACTCAGGACGCTGAGACAGGAGAATCTCTTGAACCCGGGAGGCGGAGGTTGCAGTGAGCCGAGATTGTGCCATTGCACTCCAGCCTGGGCGACAGAGTGAGACTTTCTCTCAAAAAAAAAAAAGAACTACCATACGAGCCATATAATCCAATAATCTCACCACTGGGTATATATCTGAAGGAAATGAAATCATATTTGAAAGACATGTCTACACTCCCATGTTCATTGCAGCATTATTCACAATAGTCAAAATATGGAATGAACCTAAGTGTCCATCAATGGATGAATGGATGAAAAAATGTGCTATATATACTCAATGGAATACTAGTCAGCCTTTAAGAGAGAAGGGAATCCTGTCATTTTTGACAACATGAGTGAACCTAGAGGTCATTTTGTTAAATGAAATAAACCGGGGAACAAAAAGACAAAACCAGGTGATCTCACTCATGTGGAGTGGAAAGCTAAACTCATAGAAGTGGAGAGTAGAGGCCGGGCACAGTGACTGGCTCACACCTGTAATCCCAGCACTTTGGGAGGCCAAGGCAGGCAGATCACCTGAGGTCGGAGTTCGAGACCAGCCTGACCAACATGGAGAAACCCCGACTCTACTGAAAATACAAAATTAGCCAGGTGTGGTGACTCATGCCTGTAAGCCCAGCTACTGGGGAGGCTGAGGCAGGAGAATCGCTTGAACCTGGGAGGTGGAGGTTGCAGTGAGCCAAGACTGTGCCGTTGCACTCTAGCCTGGGCAACAAGAGTGAAACTTTGTCTCAAAAAAAAAGGTGGAGAGTAGAATGGTGGTTATCAGGAAGGGGTTGCAGAGAGGTTGGTCAAAGGATACAAAATATCAGAGAGAAAGAATAAATTAAAGGGATCTGTTGTATAACATGATGCCTATAGTCAATAAAAATGTATTGATGGACCAGACGCGGTAGCTCATGCCTGTAATCCCAGCACTTTGGGAGGCCAAGATGGGTGGATTACCTGAGGTAGGGAGTTCGAGACCAGCCTGACCAACATGGAGAAACCCTGTCTCTACCAAAAATACAAAAAAGTTAGCCGGGGGTGGTGGTGCATGCCTGTAATCCCAGCTACTGGGGAGTCTGAGGCAGGAGAATAGCTTGAACCTGGGAGGCAGAGGTTGCAGTGAGCAGAGATCACACCACTGCACTCCAGCCTGGGCGACAGAGCGAGACTCAGTCTAAAAAAAAAAAAAAAAATCAAAAAACAAAACAAAACCAAAAAAGTGTTGATGACTATAGTTAATAAAAATGTGTCATATTCTTGAAAATTGCTGAGAAATTTTAAGTATTCTCACCACAAAAGAAAATTGTGAAGTAATGTGTATCTTAATTAGTTTAATGTAGCTATTGTGCAATGTATACATATTTCAAAAAAACAGGCTATCATGATAAATATATACAATTTTGATTTGCCAATTAGAAATAAATAAAAATAAATGAAGAAATAGTTTTGGAGGGATGCTTCAGGCTTCTGATTTTTGTGAATTCATTGCTCATCGATACTCATGTCTACCTGCAAGTGACATGTGTTTGCCATGGTAATAACATTTATTTTCCCAGACAACTGCAATTTTATTTTATTTTTTGAGACAGAGTTTCGCTTTTGTTGCCCAGGCTGGAGTGCGATGGCATGATGTCGGCTCACTGCAACCTCTTTCCCGGGTTCAAGCAATTCTCCTGCATCAGCCTCCCGAGTAGCTGGGACTATAGGAGCGCGCTACCACCCCTGGCTAACTTTTGTATTTTTAGTAGGAACGAGGTTTCACCATGTTGGCCAGGCTAGTCTTGAACTCCTGACCTCAGGTGATCCGCCCCAGCCGCCCCCGGCCTCCCAAAGCGCTGGGGTTACAGGAGTGAGCCACTGCACCTGGTCAGCTACCAATGTTTTTAAAGTTTCAACTGTGGGTGGATTTTTAATTTTGTTTGTATGAGATTGAAAGTAGTAGCAGTAATTTATACCCACGATTAGTCCTGTAAGATTTTACATCCTAAAGACATATCTGTATTATATTTATCACTCCATTTTTTATTCATGACAAGTTTTTGGATCTCAAAACACATCCTTGGAAAACTCAGCCTTTTGTTTCTGTCATGGTGACACCTAGGAAAGACTGACAATAGGGTTCAGGGCCTCTGAGAGGTGAGAAATCCAACCAGTCTAAGCAACTAGCTTTAAGGACCAGTGTTACCACAGTTTTTCCTCTACCAAATATCTTCTTTCTTTCCTCAATACCTTCCTTTCCCCCTAGCACCCCTGAGCAAATGCCTCCAAGCCTAGAGTTTGGTGGTCTTAGTAGACCCGAGCCTGGGTGTTGAGAGGAGACAGCACTGCTGTGTAAGAAGCTCCTAAGTGTGGACTAGGACCTTCTGCCTAATCAGGGCAGGGTGGAGCTCACCACCCTGAGTCACTCACCTGTCCAGGCTGCGGGGAGTCACATGCAGAGTACTGGACTCCAAGATCCTCCCTCTGATTGTCGAAAGGGTTGGAGTGACACCATCCATTGTATCAGGAACCTTTGAGATGCTCTCTGGTTTCAGCTTCTAAGTTTCTCTTAATCATAATCAGTTAGCCAGCATGTCTGCCACTTCTCCCCACCCCCACAACAAACTGCCTATCTTGTGTCTACCTCTGAAATGTCAGGCCAAGTTGACCCAACATACAAAAGCAACATGTTTGGTTCTACCTGGACGTGGCTAATGCCCGCTGCAGGAGGTGCAATCTCATCCGGACGTGGTGCTTCCAAGTGAGGTGACTCAGGGAGAATCTATGGCCTCTGCCTTCTGGTGGAAACGTGAGGGGCACAGAGGGGGAAACTGCCAAGAGGCTCAGGAGAGGCTCCGTGAGAAGCTCATCTTCCTTCAACACCCAAAGCAGAGTGAAAAGAGCAAACCACTTTGCCAGAATGGAAACAGAGAGTCAGTCACCGGAAACGACACCACCAATGTGCTAATGAAGCACAGGGCACAGGAAACGCTGCTCAGCTCTTAATCTACTAGAAGAAAACATATCTTCAACCCACCGTTCCCTGGGTTTGCCAGGTGCTCTGTGGTCTGTGATGAGTGTGATTAAAAATGGGGCAGGGTAGTACAGAACTTGTGATTCTTCACCCTGAGTTTCTGAGACACTTAGAGTTTTACAAGTCTTCAGTTTTACAGTGTTTTCTAAGCAAGTTAAGGAGCACTGGAGGTTGCCTTTTAGAGTCAAATGCAGATCTCCGGGACCCTCTTCTGATTCAGTGGGTGGAGGGTGCAGAGGGGCCAGGCTTTGGATGTCAATGCTTTGCAGGTGAATTTGATGGAGCTTTCAGGTGATTTTGATGGAGCTGCTCTGTTTCATGTTTTGGGAACCTCTGCTCTGGGTACTACCTTAAGAATAGAGGTTATGCTGGGTTAGCAGGACCCCTGCTCCCCAAAGGCGACCTTTCACAGCTCCTGGCTGCTGGTGATCTCCTGTTCTCAGGGCTCTTCTGAAGATCAGTCACAGTCTTACTTGTCACATACCTGTCTCAGAAGCTGAACAAGTTCATCCCTAAGAGCTACCCAAAGTGTTCCACACTTTGAAGATCATTCAAAATTTGTTGCTAACTCCCCTCCCTTCTTGAGCCTACTAATCTCCAGAAACGCTCTTTGCATCTTGGGAGAGTCCAAAGAGAAGGGGCCACTAAGACTGTTGCGAGGATGTAAAGAAGAACTTCTCTGATTGCACTTTCCACGGTGAAATGAATTCCCATATGAATGGAGGGGCAGACCAGCAGTACCCTCCTAGAACCATGCCTCCCTCCCATCTCTTCCCAGTGGACATTGAGGTCCTCAGCTTTCCTGAGGTGACAGCCCCTGGCTTGTCTGCATCCAGACTCTCACAGAGTCCCCAGGGGCTGCAGACTGGCCGTGGCTGACTTTCCACAGAGCTTCATCATCCAGGTCCTGGACCCCTTCCCTCCTAGGAGCTTCACCTGGTAGGAAGCAGAAATAGCTCAGAGGCAGCTGGTGCTGGAGCTGGAACCTGGGTCTCTGCCCACTTCTCCTTTGGATCAGGTCTGAGTAGGAACTAGGACTACTCACAAGATCCATCATGCTGGTGGCAGGGACTGGGGTCCTGGGCCATTGGAACCAATAAGGGACTGTGTGTGAATCAGGACCTTGGAAGGCAGTACAAGGAAAGGGCAC
>NW_012104031.1:2527756-2529701 GCF_000951045.1 Mandrillus leucophaeus
TATATATATATATATTTTCTTCTATTTGAGAAGGTGTCCTGCTGTCTCGCCCAAGCTAGAGTGCAGTGGCGTGATCTTGGCTCACTGTAACTTCTGCCTCCCAGGTTCAAGTGATTCTTCTGCCTCAGCCTCCCGAGTAGCTGGGACTATGGGCGTGCACCACCACATTCGGCTAATTTTTGTATTTTTTTTTAGTAGAGACGGGGTTTTACCATATTGACCAGGCTGGTCTCCAACTCCTGACCTTGTGATACACCTGCCTCGGCCTCCCAAAGTGTTGGGATTACAGGTGTGAGCTACGCGCCCGGCCTATTTATTTACTTTTTAAGACAGAGTCTTGCTGTTGTCACCCAGGCCAGAGTGCAATGGCACAATCTTGGCTCACTGCAACCTCCATCTCCTGGGTTCAAGTGATTCTCCTGCCTCAACCTCCCGAGTAGCTGGGATTACAAGTATTCACCACCACGCCTGGCTAAATTTTTTATTTTTAGTAGAGATGGGGTTTTGCCATGTTGGCCAGGCTAGTCTCAAACTCCTGACCTCGTGATCCACCTGCCTTGGCCTCCCAGCTTGCTGGAATTACAGGCGTGAGCCACCGTGCCTGGCCTAGACTGTTATTTTTGTGTGTGTGGTTTTTTTTGTTTTTTTGTTTTTTTTTTTGCGATGGAGTCTTGCTCTATCAATCAGGCTGGAGTGCAATGGCGCGATCTCAGTTCACTGCAACCTCCGTCTCCCAGATTCAAGTGATTCTCCTGCCTCAGCCTCCTAAGTAGCTGGGATTACAGTCAAGTGCCACCACACTCAGTTAATTTTGTATTTTTAGTAGAGATGAAGTTTCACCATGTTTGCCAGGCTGGTCTCAAACTCCCAACCTCAGGTGATCCGCCTGCTTCAGCCTCCCAAAGTGCTGGGATTACAGGTGTGAGCCACCGTGCCCGGCCCTAAACTGGTTTTATTTATTTATTTGTTTGAGACAGAGTCTCATTGTGTCGCCCAGGCTAGAATGCAGTGGCATGATCTAGACTCCCTGCAAACTCCACTTTCCGGATTCCAGCGATTCTTCTTCTTCAGTCTCCTAAGTAGCTGGGATTACAGGCCATGCCACCATGCCCGGCTAATTTTTGTATTTTTTGTAGAGACAGGGTTTCGCCTTGTTGGCTAGGCTAGTCTTCAACTCCTGAGCTCAAGTGATCCAGCTGCCTAGGCCTCCCAAAGTGCTGGGATTACAGGCATGAGCCACAGTACTTGGCTTAAGATTGGTTTTAAATAGAAATAATTTATGTATCTAAGTCCACAAAGTCCCTTGGTGGGGATAGGGGAACTACATGTTATTTTCATGATGTTCCTAACACCAGAAACTTTGCAGAAGTTCTCTTTGTGAAGGCAGAGAGCACATGTTAAAAGCATCAACCTGAGTTCAGGTTCTAAATTACTTCCTGGCTGACCTTAGCAGTTCATTTAATCTTTTTGGGTGTTTCCTTGGATGTAAAATGACAATAATACTACTACTTATGTAATGCTGTTGTGAGAATTAATTGGGCCAACAACGAAAAATGCTTGGTGTAGGACTAGGTGTATTTAAGAGCTCATTCAATGGGGCTACTATTATGACACTAGCTCATTTCTTTATTCTTAATGGATCCCTTTGGCCTTTCTCTTTTTTTTTCTTGATGTTTACTTGCCTGCCTTTCAGGTGTTACTTTATGCTTTAAATACATATTGATGGGACATCTCCCACGGCATTGCACTAGGCATTGGATTTGTACATAAAACAGACAGTCCTTACGGCAAAGTGGCCAGTCTGGCATACTGCCGTCTTGCAGCTGCACACTGCATTCCAAGCAGACCCAGTTCATTGTCACTTTTGTATTCTGGGCCTTTACATGAGTTCCTTCTGTTTTCTTCCTTTCTTCCCTTCCCTTCCCTTCCCTTCCCTTCCCTTCCC
>NW_012104031.1:2532051-2533552 GCF_000951045.1 Mandrillus leucophaeus
GCATGCACCACCACACCCAGCTAATTTTGTATTTTTAGTAGAGACGGGGTTTCTCCATGCTGGTCATGCTGGTCTCTAACTCCTGACCTTGGGTGATCTGCCCAACTCAGCCTCCCAAAGTGCTGGGATTACAGGCATGAACCACCGCTCCCGGCTAAGCAGTGTATGTTTTAAATCCGATTGCTCTAGTGGTGTTGATGGTGTTGTTTTTTTCTGAGACAGGGTTTCACTCCTGTTGCCCAGGCTGGAGTGCAAGGGCATGCTCTTGCTCACTACAACCTCCGCCTCCCAGGCTCAAGCCATTCTCCTGCCTCAGCCTCCCAAGTAGCTGGGACTACAGGCACATGCCACCATACATGGTTAATTTTTGTATTTTTAGTAGAAATGAGGTTTCAACATGTTAGCCAGGCTGGTCCAAACTCCCGGGCTCGAGTGATCTGCCCACCTCGGCCTCCCAAAATTCTGGGATTACAGGTGTGAGCCACTGCACCCAGCCTGCTCTAGTGTTTTAACCACTTTTCATGATTTTCTGGGGTCGGATGTTACATATGATTGTTACCAGACCCCAACGCTTACCCAAAGTTAGCCGTTGGGTTGCAGGTTTCTGCGTTATAGTCCCTTCAGTGGTTGCCAGAAAGGTGTTACAGGAAAGGGGTCCTGATGCAGACCGCAAGAGAGGGTTCTTGGATCTTGCCCAAGGAAGTATTCAGGGTGAGTCCATAGAGTAAAGTGAAAGTAACTTTATTAGGAAAGTAAAGGAATAAAAGAATGTCTACTCTATAGACAAAGCAGCCTCAAGGGCTACTGGTTGCTCATTTTTATGGTTATTTCTTGATGATATGCTAAACGAGGGCTGGATTATTCATGCCTCCCCTTTTTAGACCATATAGGGTAACTTCCTGTTGTAGCCATGGCGTTTGTAAACTGTCATGGTGCTGGTGGGAGTGTGGCAGTGAGGATGACCAGAGGTCACTCTCATGGCCATGTTGGTTTTGGTGGGTTTCAGCTGGCTTCTTTACTGCAACCTGTTTTATCAGCAAAGTCTTTATGTCCTATATCTTGTGCCAACCTCGTATCTCATTCTGTGACTTAGAATGCCTTACCTGTGTGGGAATGCAGCCCAATAGGTCTCAGCCTCATTTTACCCAGCCCCTATTCAAGATGGAGTTGCTCTGGTTCACATGCCTCTGACAGGATTCTAAAGTGTTAAGACTGGTTTTTGGCCAGGCACTGTGGCTCACACCTGTAATCCCTGCAAGTTGGGAGGCTGAGGCCGGTGAATCACCTGAGGTCAGGAGTTTGAGACCAGCCTGACCAACATGGAGAAACCCCATCTCTACTAAAAATACAAAAAATTAGTTGGCCATGGTGGCACATGACTGTAATCCCAGCTACTCAGGAGGCTGAAGTAGAAGAATTGCTTGAACCAGGGAGGCAGAGGTTGCGGTGAGCTGAGGTCATGCCATTGCACTCCAGCCTGGGCAACAAGAACAAAACTCTG
>NW_012104031.1:2535852-2537749 GCF_000951045.1 Mandrillus leucophaeus
TCTCTCTCTCTCTCTCTCTCTCTTCTTTCTTTCCTCTCTCTCTCTCTCTTTTTTTCAGAGTCTCACTGTGTCACCCAGGCTGGAGTGCAGTGGAGCAGTCACCACAGCCTCCTAAATAGCTAGGACTACAGGCATGCGCCATCATGCCTGGCTAATTTTTGTATTTTTTTGGAGAGACAAGGTTTCGTCATGTTGCCCAGGTTGGTCTCGAACTCCTGGGCTCAAGCAATCTACCCAACCTGATCCAGACCCCAAGAGAGGGTTCTTGGATCTCACACAACAAAGTATTCAGGACAGGCCTGGCGCAGTGGCTCATGCCTATAATCCCAGCCCTTTGGGAGGCTGAGGCAGGCGGATCATTTGAGGTCAGGAGTTCCAGACCACCGTGGCCAACATGGTGAAACCCCATCTCTACCAAAAATACAAAGCTGGGTATAATGGCGTGTGCCTGTAATTCCCGCTACTTGGGAGGCTGAGGCAGGAGAATCACTTGAACCCAGGAGATGGAGATTGCAGTGAGCCTAGATTGCACCACTGCACTCCAGCCTGGGTAACAAGAGCAAAACTCTGTCTCAAGAAAAAAAAAGGAAAGAAAAAAAGTATTCAGGGAGAGTCCATAGAGTAAAGTGAAAGTAAAGGAATAAAGAACGGCTACTCAATAGACAGAGCATCGCTGAGGGCTACTGGTTGCCCATTTTTATAATCATTTCTTGATTATACGCTAAACAAGGGGTGGATTATTCATGCCTCCCCTTTTAGACCATACAGGGTGACTTCCTGACATTGCCATGACATTGGTAAACTGTCGTGGCACTGGTGGGAGTATAGCAGTGAAGACGACCAGAGGTCACTCTTGTCACCATCTTGTTTTGGTGGGTTTTGGCCGGCTTCTTTACTGCAGCCTCTTTTATCAGCAAGATCTTTATGACGTGTGTCTGTTGCTGATCTCCTATCTCATCCTGTGACTTAGTGTCTTAACTGACTCGGAATGCAGCCCAATAGGTCTCAGCCTCATTTTACCCAGCTCCTATTCAAGATGGAGTTGCCCTGGTTCAAATGCGTCAGCCTCCCAAAGTGCTGGGGTTACAGGCATGAGCCACCACACCCCACTGAGTTCCTTAATTTAATTTAGTTAATTTTTTTTTTTTTTTTGAGATGGAGTTTCACTCTTGTTGCCCAGGCTGGAGTGCAATGGCATTGTCTCAGCTCACCACAATCTCTGCCTACCAGGTTCAAGTGATTCTCCTGCCTCAGCCTCCCAAGTAGCTGGGATTACAAGCATGTGCCACCATGCCTGACTAATTTTTGTATTTTTAGTAGAGACGGGGTTTCTCCATGTTAGTCAGGCTGGTCTCAAACTCCTGGCCACAGGTGTTCCACCCACCTCGGTCTTCCAAAGTGCTGGGATTATAGGCGTGAGCCACCCCACCTGGCCCGTTAATTTTTTTTTTTGAGACAGAGTCTCACTCTGTCACACAGGCTAGAATGCAGTGGCATGATCTTGGCTCAGTGCAACCTCTGCCTCTAGGGTTAAAGCAATTCTCATGCCTGAGCCTACCAAGTAGCTGGGATTGCAGGTGTGTGCCACCATACCCGGCTATATTTTTTGTATATTTTAGTAGAGACGGGGTTTCGCTATCTTGGCCAGGCTGGTCTCGAACTCCTGAATTAAAGTGATCTGCTCGCCTTGGCCTTCCAAAGTGTTGAGATTACAGGCGTGAGCCACTGTGCTGGGCCTGAGTTCCTTCATTTTAACAGCAGCTTCTTTTTCTCGTGTAAAATTCCAGTAAAGTCACACTTTAAAACTTTATACTGGCTGTTTCTCAGTTATGTGGCTGAGGTGTTTTGTTACTTTCTTCTTTGGACTCTTACTGCTTGAATTTTTACAAAGTTTTTT
>NW_012104031.1:2538046-2539699 GCF_000951045.1 Mandrillus leucophaeus
TGGAGTGCAATGGTGCGATCTTGGCTTACCGCAACCTCTGCCTCCTGGGTTCAGGTGATTCTCCTGCCTCAGCCTCCCATGTAGCTGGGATTACAAGCGCCTGCCACCAAGCCTGGCTAACTTTTGTATTCTTAGTAGAGATGGGGTTTCGCCATCTTGGCCAGACTGGTCTCGAACCCCCAATCTCAGGTGATCTGCCCTCCTCGGCCTCCCAAAGTGCTGGGATTACAGGTGTGAGCCACTGCACTCAGCCTAGAACCTTTTTCTTGAGTCTGGTGCCCTGAGAGCAAAGCAGGCCTCTGCCTCCTTGTTCCTTCTGGGGTTCTCTATTTGGCAGCCTCCTCAGTGTCCCTTGAGACCTACCAGCTGCACAGCCACAAAGCAGAGGTAGCTGTGAGGCGGGTAGGGGTGAGCAAATACCTGCAAACAGCCCCACACCGTCCCTTAACCCAGAGGAAGTGAGTGCAAACAGCCCATTGTGAGTGAGCCGGCCTCTCTCTTTCAAGCGCACACACAGAAAGATTCTGACCCAGAGCTGTGCAGAAAGGGGGCACTCCTCAGCAGAGGGGGCAGGGTCACTAGTCACATCAGGAATTAGATGAGGTCACAGCGTGTCTCCGTGGAGGTGAGGAGGGTGGAGGGCCTGCCTGGGGACCAGGCAGTGAATGTGACAACAGGAGTGGGGAACCAGAACAGGGAAGGCACAGGTGAAGGTGTTCTTTTTGGTGCCCGTCTTGAGTGAGTAGAACCCGTCTTGAGTGAGTAGAACATTTCACTTACTAACCAGAGTGTTATTTATTTATTTATTTATTTTTTTGAGATGGAGTCTCGCTCTGTTGCCCAGACTTGAGTGCAGTTGCGTGATCTCGGCTCACTGCAACTCCACCTCCTGGGTTTAAGTGATTCTCCCGCCTCAGCCTCCCGAGTAGCTGGGATTACAGGCATCTGCCACCATGCCCGGCTAATTTTTGTATTTTTAGTAGAGATGGGGTTTCACCATGTTGGCCAGATGGGTCTCGAACTCCTGACCTCAGGTGATCCACCCACCTTGGCCTCCCAAAGTGCTGGGATTACAGGCATGAGCCACCGCGCCTGGCCTGCTCCCTGGTTCTTATCACCACTTGACATGCTATATATTTACTTGTTTCTTTAAATTTTAAAATTTAGTTTATTTTGATTTTTTAGCAATAGGGTCTCATTCTGTCACTCAGGCTGGAGTGCAGTGATGTGATCATAGCTCACTGCAGCCTCAAACTCCTGGGCTCAAGTGATCTTCCTGCCTCAGCCTCCTGAGTAGCTGGGACAGCAGGTACGCACCACCATGCCTGGCTTACTTGTTTGTTTCTCCTCCGCAAGACTACATTCTAAGAGGTAAGGGACTTTATTTTGTTTATCTGCAGTGCCTGGCACCATCAATACTTGTTAAATGAGTGAGTGAGTAAATCAATATCCAAGGGAGAGGAGACAAGATGACAAACAATGACTAAAGAGAGACCCCTCACTGATCTTGGTGACTGCAGGATAGTTCAGTGCTAGATTTGATTTAGAAAAAAATAAGGAGGCTCGGTGTGGTGGCTCACACCTGTAATCCCAGCACTTTGGGAGGCTGAGGTGGGTAGATCACCTGAGGTCAGGAGTTCAAGACCAGCCTGA
>NW_012104031.1:2539749-2540553 GCF_000951045.1 Mandrillus leucophaeus
CACAGGAAGCCTTAATGGTGGCAACCCCCACCCACCCTTCCTCATGTATTTGCATATATCCTGGAGGCCTCTCCAGTCCAGACAAGTCTGAAACAGAAAACAAAGGCAGCAAATGCCTCCTTTTGAAGTTAAAGTTGTGAGAGACTGGGGTTAGGAAAGAAAGATTTAGAAAAGTACAGAAACATGTCTCTGCTCCCTGCCTCCACTGTACCCGAGACCCTTGAGAAGCGTGAGGAGTATGTATTTGCAAGCAGCGTGTGTGAGCGGACTCGGGGAAGTTTCTGTTCCCCTGCTTAGGCCAAACTCTAATGGAAGAGGTGGGTTGGTACTGCTAATGGGTAAGAGAACTCTTTTCCTTTTCTTTTTCATTTTTTTGAGATGGAGTCTCACTTTTTTGCCCAAGCTGGAGTGCAGCGATGCGATCTCAGCTCACTGCAACCTCCACCTCCCAGATTCCAGCGATTCTCCTGCCTCAGCCTCCCAAGGAGATGGGACAGGCATGTACCACCATGTCCGGCTAATTTTTGTACTTTAGGTAGAGACAGGGTTTCACCATGTTGGCCAGGCTGGTCTTGAAGTCCTGACCTCGGGTGATCCGCCTGCTTCAGCCTCCCAAAGTGCTGAGATTACAGACATGAGCCACCGCGCCTGGCCTGAGAACCCTTTTCTTTTTTTTTTTGAGATGGAGTTTTGCTGTTGTTGCCCAGGGTGGAGTGCAATGGTGCGATCTTGGCTTACCGCAACCTCTGCCTCCTGGGTTCAGGTGATTCTCCTGCCTCAGCCTCCCATGTAGCTGGGATTACA
>NW_012104031.1:2541989-2542796 GCF_000951045.1 Mandrillus leucophaeus
GGGTGGAGCAAAGCTTGTACTACAAGGGAATGAAGCGGACTACAGGTGCATGGCACCACGCTCAGCTAATTTTTGTATTCTTAGTAGAGACAGGGTTTCACCATGTTGGCCAGGATGGTCTCAATCTCTTGAGTTTATGATCCACCCACCTCAGCCTCCCAAAATGCTGGATTACAGATGTGAGTCACCACACCCAGCCAATTTTCATTTTTGTTTGTTATTATTTATTCTCCATCCCCTATTTTAAAGAAACTAAGTGGGCAATGTGTTCATGCCTGTGGAGAGCAACCTAGGACAGAAGAGAAAAGTGGGGATAAGATCTCAGATCATGTAAGTAGTTTCCTTTTCTTGAGATGGAGTTTCACTCTTGTTGCCCAGGCTGGAGTGCAATGATGCTACTTCGGTTCACCGCAACCTCCTCCTCCCAGGTTCAAGTGATTCTCCTGCTTCAGCCTCCTGAGTAGTTGGAATTACAGGCATTCCCCACCATGCCTGGCTAAGTTTTGTATTTTTTTGTTTGTTTGCTTGTTTTGTTTTTTGAGATGGAGTCTTGCTCTGTCCTCCAGGCTGGAGTGCGGTGGCGCAGTCTCGGCTCACTGCAAGCTCCACCTCCTGGGTTCATGCCATTCTCCTGCCTCAGCCTCCCAAGTAGCTGGGACTACAGGTGCCTGCCAGCATGCCCGGCTAATTTTTTGTATTTTTTAGTGGAGACGGGGTTTCACCGTGTTAGCCAGGATGGTCTCAATCTCCTGACCTCGTGATCTGCCCACCTTGGCCTCCCAAAGTGCTGGGATTACAGGCGTGAGC
>NW_012104031.1:2543416-2567937 GCF_000951045.1 Mandrillus leucophaeus
AAAAAAGAAAAGAAAAAAGAAAAAAATTAGCTGGGCTTGGTAGCCCACACCTGTAATCCCAGCTACTCGGGAGGCTGAGACAGGAGAATTGCTTGAACCTGGGAGGTGGAGGTTGCAGTGAGCCAAGATGGCGCCATTGCACTCCAGCCTGGGCAACAAGTGTGAAACACCATCTCAAAAAAAAAAAAAGGGGGGGCCGGGCACTGTGGCTCATGTTTGTAATTCCAGCACATTGGGAGGCCAAGGTGGCTGGACCACCTGAGGTCAGAAGTTCAAGACCAGCCTGACCAACATGGAGAAATTCCATCTCTGCTAAAAGTACAAAAATTAGCTGGGTGTGGAGGTGCATGCCTGTAATGCCAGTTACTCAGGAGGCTGAGGCAGGAGAATCATGTGAACCCGGGAGGCAGAGGTTGCAGTGAGCCGAGACTGAGCCATAGCACTCCAGCCTGAGCAACAAGAGCGAACCTCCCCTCCCTAGGGAAAAAAAAAAAAGAAACATAGAAAAAGAAACATATTCGCACTTTAGGAGTGTGGATAAGTTTGTCTTCATTGCAGTTACAAGCGACTGAGCCTGATGTGAAGCCTGCCTGCACATGCCCGGTATGCAGTACGCGTTCAATACACACACAATAATGCTACATTCCAGGGAGATAAAGCAATGAAAGAGAAATTCCAAGTAGACATTCTCCAGCGGTTATTAATGGCAATTAGATGTGAGAGCAAGAATGGAAAGAGTGTCAGAGTTGGAAAGACCCTTAGGTTCCCGAGCAAACGAGGTTCAGGGTCAGCATTACAACACAGGCCTTCTAGTTCCCAGACCAAGTTCTTTCCACCACACCTTGGATGAGACATCTCACTTCTCCTCTCTAATTTTATGCCATTCCACTGCGTTAGATCTCTGCATTCCCAAAAAACTGCTCTTTCCATCATAAATTTCAAAGCAGAAGGTTATCATTCCACTGCAGAAGCAGCTAGATAATAGTCTCAGTAGGCTAGACTACAGTCATTAAGATTTGCTGAATTTTACTTGTGCATGTATTGATAATTGTAATGGGAGATAATTTGAGACAGGATCCAAGTTAGGCTTGCTTGTTTGTTTAAACACAATTTGTTACATTACCACCCAACTTTGGACTATTTGTTTTGTTAATTAATATCATAGCATTTCAGAGTTGGCAGGGACCTTAAGGATGAACTAGGTCAGTATTTTTTGTTTTAGTTTTTTTGAAATGGGATCTTGTTCTGTTACCCTGGCTGGAGTGGCATCATCACAGCTCACTGCTGCCTCAACCTTCTGGGTTCAAGTGATCCTCCCACCTCAGCCTACTGAGTAGCTGGAACTATAGGTGTGCACCACCATGCTTGGCTAATTTTTTTAAATTAATTAATTTTTTTTGAGATGGAGTCTCACTTTGTAACCCAGGCTGGAGTTCAGTGGCATGATCTCAGCTCACTACAGGTTTTGCTTTCAGGTTCAAGCAATTCTCCTGCTCAACCTCCTGAGTAGCTGGGATTATAGGCATCCACCACCATGCCCGGCTAATTTTTGTATTTTTAGCAGAGACGGGGTTTCACCATATTGGCCAGGGTGGTCTTGAACTCCTGACCTCAGGTGATCTGCCCACCTTGGCCTCCCAAAGTGCTGGGATTATAGGCGTGAGCCACAATGCCTGGCCAAAATTTTTAATAGAGATGAGATTTCACTATGTTGCCTAGGCTGGTCTCGAACTTCTGGCCTAAAGCCATGTTCCTGCTTTGACCTCTCAAAGTGCTGGGATGATAGGCCTGAGCCATTGCGCCCAGCTGGTCAGTGTTTTAAAGTCATCTTTTAAAAGCTACAGCTGACCTGGAAGCCAATAACATTTTTTTTCTTTTCTTTCTTTTTTTTTTTTTTTTTTGAGATGGAGTCTCATTCTGTCTCCCAGGCTGGGGTGCAGTGATGCAATCTCAGCTCACTGCAACCTCTGCCTCCTGGGTTCAAGCAATCATCCAGCCTCAGCCTCCCAAGTAGCTGGGACTGCAGGCATGTGCCACCACGCCTGGCTAATTTTTTGTATTTTTAGTAGAGACAGGGTTCTGCCATGTTGGCCAGGCTGGTCTCGAATTCCTGATCTCAAGTGATCCACCCGCCTTGGCCTCCCAAAGAGCTGGGATTATAGGTGTGAGCCACCGTGCTTGGCCCAAAAACATTTTAAAAACGTGCTATTTTTGTTGAACGCCTGTCGACCCTAAATTATCTCTCAGGAGTTCCTTTCTGATCTTCAAAATGTAATTTGGAAATCACTGATGCACTTTAATGATCTCCTTGTACAGATGGGAAACCAAGCTGGTGAAGAAGCAGAGTTGAGGTCAGGGCATGTGTCTCCTGCCTTCCAATCAGCTGCACATCAGAATCTTACTCTTAATTTTGCCATTTTAGCTCCTCCATCAAAGAGTAAGCAGAAAAACATTCAAACCCCATTCCCTTTCCTACTTGGTCAGCAGCAGCAGCTCAATTCAAAAGGTTTGATAGAAAGACATAGGAATTTTTGTTTTGTTTTGTTTTTGTTTTTTTTTGAGACAGAGTCTTGCTGTGTCGCCCAGGCTGGAGTGCAGTGGCACGATCTCAGCTCACTGCAACCTCCACCTCCCGCATTCAACTGATTCTGCTGCCTCAGCCTCCTGAGTAGCTGGGATTACAGGCGCCCGTCACCAAGACTGGCTAATTTTTTGTATTTTTAGTAGATACGGGGTTTCTCCATGTTGCCCAGGCTGGTTTGGACCTTCTGAGCTCAGGCAATCTGCCTGCCTCTGCCTCCAAAATTGCTATGATTACAGGCGTGAGCCATTGCGCCCAGCAGGAATTCTTCTTTTTTTTTTGAGACAGGATCTATCTCTGTAACCTAGGCTGGAGTGCAGTTGTGCAATCTCAGCTCGCTGCAACCTCTACCTCCTGGATTCAAGTGATCCTGTCACCTCAGCCTTCAGAGAAGTTGGGATTACAGGCATGAGCCATCATGCCCAGCTGATTTTTGTATTTTTAGTAGAGATGAGGTTTCACCATGTTGACCAGACTGGTTAGATGCAGGAATTCTTTACTCAAACGGTTTTGGATGGTCATGGATATATTTGTTCTTCCTCTTAAGCATGGTTGAAGGCAATCTCTAGGTACCAGTTCAGCTCTTCCCAGCCGTACTCCCTCTTTCAAATGAGTTATCGTATATACTTGCTTTAAATAGGCCAAGACATGAAGATCTGGAGTTATAAAACACAAATCAGTCTTTCAATGCAGTGTTCCTGGGTCTAGCATAGCAAGAAAGCTTAAATCAATTGTGCTGTGTTTGGAAAAAGAATGTGCTAAAAGGAGATGGTCTATATGTCCTCTGTGATAGGAGACACCAGAGGAACCAAGTGATGCTTAAGCTTGAACACAGGGCCCAGTTCTATTCTAGAGTAGAGACAGGCCAGGCATGGTGGCTCATGCCTGTAATTCCAACATTTGGGAGACTGAGGTGGGAGGATAGTTTGGGCCAGATGTTTGACACCAGCTTGGGCAACATAGTGAGACACCATGTCTTAAAAAAATTACAGGCATGGTGGTGCATGCCTGTAGTCTCAGTTACTTGCGAGGCTGAGATGGAAAGATAACTTGAGCCAAGTCTAAGGCTGCAGTGAGCCTTGGTCATGCCACTGCTCTCCAGCCTGGGTGACAGAGCAAGACCCTGTCTCAAAAACAAAAAGAAAAGAGTAGGGACAGATATATCCCCTGTGAGTGTAACAGCACTAGCCACTCAGACAGTTCTATTATTTTCCCTTGCTTAGAGTTCATGAGCAGAGGTTAAATTTCTGACTGTAATCTGGCTTTCCAAATATGTAGATCATTTCAATTCTTCTTCTTTCTTTCTTTTTTTTTTGAGATGGAGTCTTGCTCTGTCACCTATGCTGGAAGACTGGAGTGCAGGATCTTGGCTCAACCTCCGCCTCCCAGGTTCAAGCGCTTCTCCTGCCTCAGCCTCCCGAGTAGCTGGGACTACAGGTGCATGGCACCACGCTCAGCTAATTTTTGTATTCTTAGTAGAGACAGGGTTTCAGCCGGGTACAGTGGTTCACACCTGTAATCCCAGCAGTTTGGGAGGCTGAGGTGGGAGGATCACTTGAGCCCAGGAGGTTAAGGCTGCAGTGAGCCTTGGTCATGCCACTGCTCTCCAGCCTGGGTGACAGAGCAAGACCCTGTCTCAAAAACAAAAAGAAAAGAGTAGGGACAGATATATCCCCTGTGAGTGTAACAGCACTAGCCACTCAGACAGTTCTATTATTTTCCCTTGCTTAGAGTTCATGAGCAGAGGTTAAATTTCTGACTGTAATCTGGCTTTCCAAATATGTAGATCATTTCAATTCTTCTTCTTTCTTTCTTTTTCTTTTGAGATGGAGTCTTGCTCTGTCACCTATGCTGGAAGACTGGAGTGCAGGATCTTGGCTCAACCTCCGCCTCCCAGGTTCAAGCGCTTCTCCTGCCTCAGCCTCCCGAGTAGCTGGGACTACAGGTGCATGGCACCACGCTCAGCTAATTTTTGTATTCTTAGTAGAGACAGGGTTTCACCATGTTGGCCAGGCTGGTCTCGAACTCCTGACCTCAAGTGATCTGCCCGCCTTGGCCTCCCAAAGTGCTGGGATTACAGGCGTGAGCCACCGTGCTTGGCCCAAAAACATTTTAAAAACATGCTATTTTTTTTTAGTAGTGACAGGGTTTCTTCATGTTGGTCAGGGTGGTCTCAAACTCCTGACCTCAGGTGATCTGCCTGCCTCAGCCTCCCGAAGTGCTGGGATTACAGGCATGAGCCACCGCGCCCGGACATTTTTTTTTTTTTGAAATGGAGTTTCGCTTTTGTTGCCCAGGCTGAAGCGCAATGGCGTGATCTTAGCTCACCGCAACCTGTGCCTACCAGGTTCAAGTGATTCTCCTGCCTCAGCCTCCGAGTAGCTGGGATTACAGGCATGCACAACCACACCTGGCTAATTTTTGTATTTTTAGTAGAGATGGGGTTTACCCATGTTGGTCAGGCTGGTCTTGAACTCCCGACCTCAGGTGATCTGCCCGCCTTGGCCTCCCAAACTGTTGGGATTATAGGCATGAGCCACTGCACCCGGCCATAAGTCCTTTTCAACCAGGGCTAGCTCCTCCTTCAGAAGCAGCCTATTAGAATAGCCAGGAGAGTTTGGGATGTTCTTCAATGTGTGTGACACTTTTCCTAAAGGAATTTGGGGAGTGGACAAGGTTCTTTCTTCCCTACAATGTGTATTTTGTGTGTGTGTGTGTGTGTGTGTGTGTGTGTGTGTGTGTGTGTTTGGAGATGGTGTCTTGCTATGTTGCCCAGGCTGGACTTGAACTCCTGGGCTCAAGCGATCTTCCCGCCTCAGCCCCTTCACCTCCCCAGTAGGTGGGACAACAGGTGTGCACCACTGTGCCTGGCTCCACCCTGTGATATTTTAAAAGAGGGTTGGGGAACTTTGTTGTGCACCTGGATGAGAGCTGCAGGAAGGAGTTGACTCAGATATGAAAGCTCAGAATGTAAATGACCTGCCAGGAAGCTGTTTTGACCTGAAACTGGGCTTAATATGAGTCTCTAGCAAGACTGAATTAATGGAAGACATTTTTTAAACTATAGGGAAGGGAGGGGGAGGGTGGAAAACCCGAGGGAAAGGCAGCTAATATAAGGGAAACTACTTCTCCTAAAAGACATTTCATATAAAACAAATCAAAAACAAAACCAAAAAAAAAAAAAAAAAAAGGAAAGAAAAAAAGCAAGGACTGCCAAGACTGCCTCTTATTCTTCCAAAAGCTCCAGCTCCTGAATTGTGGATTCTAACCAAGATGGGTGGAGCAAAGCTTGTACTACAAGGGAATGAAGCCAATGCAAGGGCCCAGAGGTAAGGGAAGCGTTGTCAGAGTCTGGTGGTAAGCTGAATTCTGTGCCTGTTTAAATGGGGTTGTCCTTGTGGTTGTGGCATTTCCCTTCTCAACTTCAACAGACAATCAGCAGCATTACTCAAAAGTGGAGACGCATGGAGGACAGCACAGTTACAAGTGGGCATGAGTTTTTATTCTCAGTGCACAGCAGTATTGGTTTCTGTTCATCAGCAAAAAGCTTTATTGGTTCCAAAAAATTATCCCTTTTAAAACTCCCCTTCTTCTTCTGGTCTCAGTGGAACAACACATTTGAATTTTAGATTTGACAGTTTATAGCATTTTTTTTTCCTAAGAACCATATAAATACATGCAAAACTTTGTACATAGAGCTTAAATCATATCAAAATGCAAATATAGATTGGGTGTGCTGTTAAGCTGAATTGCAAATTATGGCAACACACACTGGGGTATACATTGCTTTGATATCACCATTTGTTTGTTTATGTCATGCAGACCACAATAGTCAATCTTGTTTTGTTTTTCTTTTTTGTACAAAAATACCAGTGCTTGTTATACTAGTTACTAAAAGAAGAAGAAACTCAAAATTCCTATCTGCGTGCTAATTTGAAAAGAACAACATAGATAGATTTGTTGGCACATATATATGGCATATTCACATATGGCATATATACATATGGGGAGAAAACATGAACCAAAGGCCAATTCAGTTATGGGAGCTCATCTCCTTCCATCTCTCCTAATCAAGAGCAAAGGGAACAGCAGGCCTAACAGCAGGGTTGGGAAGGCAAAAGGACTGGCACTGAACTAAGTGAAAGGGCATCTGGTCTATTCAGAGGAAGAGGTTGGAATGGCTTAACAATAGCAGGCATTTATAAGTGCCCACCCTCACCAATGCAGTGGGGGTGGTCCCTAGATAAGAAAGGTGAGGAAGTCTCTGCATATTGTGATGGTACCACAGGCTGCTTCAATTGTAAGGCAATGAAGCAGGAAAGAAAGGAAGGGATGCATTTAGAGGCTTTTCCACACAAGCGAGTGTGCCATGTCCCTCTGGGTTTTCAGCAGTGAGGTAACCATTCAGATTTAACCGTGCCAATTCTCCTCTCTGAAGCTCAAGGGGAAGAAGAAACTCAAACCCTGAAGAACCCACAAGTGTCCAGTGGGATTTCTAGGTGATCTCTCTCTTAACCCCTTTAGGGATAGGAGAGTCATTCCAGAGGACAGATGATACTATGGGAGGGACCTAGCTTTAAGACTGTCACTCACAGCTAGAACCAGCCATTGTTTTATCATTTAGAATTCTGTCCCCATTTAATATATTGCACAAAATCTTTCTAGGGGAGAAAAGCCATCATAAATAAGATCGTTGCACAAAAACTCACTAATGGAAAACCCCAGGGGGAACCGGAAATGAAAACTATGAAAAATGCAAACCCCAAATCAGAGTATCCTTACAGACCAGGACAGATTCGTGTCTTTGGTACCACTCTGACAGCTATTCTTCAAGAAACACAAATCCAACGGAGGCCCCTAATCCTCATGACAAGTCAGGAAAGAGTCTGTCTATCCGTCTGCGTGGGGAGGGGGACGCGGTGGGGAGGATTCCTTTCCTAACAGCTGTGTCCCTTGCTGGGTGTTTTCCTGACTATCCACGGTTTACTACCCATTTTTCTAGGTTTATTAAGAGAGGAAGCTAGGATGATACGTTCTCCTTCTCCCCATCAGACCCTTTTCAAATCCGAAGCACCATTTTGGGGAAAAGGGTTATTAACTTATGCCGTATTTACCCACTGCCAGTTGGATCAGTGAAACTGAATAGAAAAAACTTATATAAAAAACATATGCACATAGACACTTAAACTTACTTAATTTCATTATCAACAAAATTTATATTAAAAAAGTCTAGAACCCAACAATTTTTTTCCCTAAGTATAAAGATGGCTGTTTGCAGAAAGAAAGTACGGTGTATTGGTTTTAAAACCAATTACAAATATACTAAGTCACCTGTCATGCCAAACAGCTGGTTATGTGCTCCCTTCCACAGAGCTACATGACGGCACTTTATTTTAAATCCTTTAAACAAAATACATATGGCTGACTCAAAAATATCAGTTTCTGATCTAAAGAAAACTATATATTTTTGCATATATTTCTATATTTTCTCTCCTATTATGGAAACTAGAACACAAGAAAAAAACCATTGACTTTTAAAAAGTAGACACAAGCCCTCAAGAGTAACCTGTCAGGCACCATGAGAGTCTTTTGCAAACAGGAATGGTAAAATAGCCTTCAAACCTCGTTATTGGCTTGCTATTTAAAATGATCTGAGGTAATACAAGACTTGATAGAATTAAATCTTCTAAAGTAGTTGATGAATATATATGTGAACACCTAACACCTTGGGTGAGCTGTTTTTTTCCCTATGAGTATTTAAGACACAAAGAAGAATTATTGAAAGCATGTACGTTTTACAAAACCAGAATCAAATTTGTTTTCCTATTTCCTACGATGATGGATTATGTAGTCATGGGGATATGCAGGGGGTATTGTTTCTCTATGTTTCCGACTGTGGACAGCTCAGGTGAAAGGGGTGAGGGAGGACAGATCCGGAAGAAAAGGCTAGGTGGATCAGGTCATCTTCCTCTCGCATGGGAATTTGGCTGTTCATATGTCCCCTCTTCTTGACTCTCATCACTCTAGAAAGAGGCGGGTGGGCTTAATTTATCTAACGAGAGGTGAGAGTCAGGAACATGAACTGGCCCCTGCACAGAAGTCAACACCAGCAGGGATACAAATGGAGCTCCTGCAAATGTGGCTCCACCTTGTCCCAGTAAGGAACACTTAAAAAATCTCCTAGCAAAGTCCTCAACTCCTGAGAGGCAGAGGGGAAGGGGATGCTTTGGGCAGTATTCAGGGAAAAAAAGGCACAGGGCTTTACTGGGCAGCAGCTGCAGCATGTGGCTGAAGAGGGGCTGGAGGAAGGGGGAGTGTGCTGGGGGGGTCTTTTGCTCCTTTAAGTCGGCAAAATGTCACAGGGGCCTCCCACTTTGGATATATATTTTCAAAATCAGAATATTTGAGAAAGGCTGGGACCTTCTCAGATACTGGGAAAGTTGTGACACGTGCAAAAACTAGAATTAGAAACTGGAGAGAATGTCGAAGCTGGTCCCCAGGCACCACAGCTCAAGGTTTCCGGCCCCTGCAGGAAGGTTTTCTCAGATCATACTAGAATGGCTCTTTGGCCTCTCCCAAAGCTTCTGAACACTCATTCCCCACCTGTCAGGTCCTGCCCTGGAGAGCCTTGGCAGATGGCTTTGAAAGCAGTGGTCACCCCAAAGAGGAGCCCACAAAAGTCTGCTTTGATGGTCTGTCTTGTCCTCGATTTGGCAGCGGCTGGTCCTCAATATCCAAGCCCAGTAAGGAGGCGGGGTTGAATATATACCACACACATGCAACCTCCATGGGCAAGGCTGATCTCCCTGGCACTTAAGAACCACATATACCTGACAAGGTGGCAGTTTAAAAGCAGAAGGTAACCTGGCAACAACTGAGAAATATTCTTACCAGCACTTAATTGCTTCAAAGGGACCCTTTTAACAAAGAAACTGGTTGGATTCTAGAACTAAATCAAGGGTTCTTTTGGGCCAAAAGGGAGAAGGATCAAAGTTTATGCAATTCACCCATATCCTTTCCATTTTCTTAATCATCATTTAAAAAAAAAAAAAAAAGGAAAGGAAGGGAAGACAAAGACAAAAAAGAACCTTGGAGAGGTTTGACTGGAAGGGCAGAAAGAGTTAGAGGCCTGCAGGCCTTTAGGTGTAAGTTTTCAAAGTGGGAGAATTGAAAAACAATCATACTACTGGCGGATGTTACACATTCCATCTCTACCTCAACATATTTCACTTGGGGATATTTGTCTCCCTCTGAACCCTCAACTTAGCTTATAAATGGCACAGACTTATAGGACAAAATCCAGAATTCAGGAGATGAACATCAGGGGAGAATGTGGGGTGGGGTGATGCCAAGAGGATTATCATCATTTCTTTAAAAATGACAAGTGACTATCAAGGAGTAAATTCTACCATGACCTGCCTGGGATTTGACTGGGCCCCGCTGCAAACCCCAAGTCAAACTTAAGTTGAAATCCTTGTAAGTCTGTGCTCTTGCCTCTTCGTGGTCAGGTGGGGGTTCACACACACTGCTGTTTACACAGCAGTTGACATGACGATGAAAAGTCCCATCATCACCTCATAGATGCGACAGGCGAAAATGGAAATAGGGAAAACAGGGATGAGAGTCAGAGAAAGAAAATTCAAACCGATGTCTCTAGGCTCTGTAGAGAGCTGTCCGACTGTGGGAGCTGCGCTTGGTTGCAGTCCACCGCATTGTTGTTTGTATTGGCGTATGGAGTGACCTCACCATCCAACAGGAGCACCCCAGTCCCAAACTTAGAAGCCTTGTCAGGATTTTCCTCCTCTTCCTCATCCAGGAGTGGTGTTCGCGGCAACTCCTCATCTATGGCGAATTCAGGGTGGGTCATGAAGTTGTGGATGGAGTTTTGGTTGTAGGGTTTCTGAATAGTTTCGTGGAGGGAACTATGGAACGCTTTGACCACTTTGATCTATACCAGGGGAAGGAAAAGGAGGATGAGAAAATAGGGAGGTGAGAATTGGCTGGCAGAACAAGGAGATGGTGGTTTTAGGAGAGAAACAAAACCCAAACTATAGAACATGACTGCTCAGCAACCAAAACCAAACACACATCAGAGGAGATCATGGGGCACTAGAAACATCACACGGCTCAACTTTCAAGCAGTGGGGTGGGCTGGGGTGAGTGATGGCAAACAACTAGAACATTTTGAAAGCTGCATTTAAAGAAGTAGAAAACCCAAAGCAACGTTAGCATTCCCAAACAATCTACTTTTAAAATGAAACAGAAAACAAGAAGTTTCATTAGTTCTTTTAGATGGAGGACAAGGGCATGGGAACTAGATGCAAATTGATAGCCAAACTTAAAAAGATGATTCAGACATGTGGATTTCTGTGCTGAGGCCAAACATTTTGTGAATGGGGAATGAAAAAATTATGCATTGAGGTTTAGTTATCTGTTTAAGGACCTCAAAGAGCCAGCATACACCAATCTGCACATAATACACGTTGGGTGACGAGTGACCACGAATACTGTGCAGCCAGGCAGACAAACCAATCTTCATTTGTGTCAGCAACATGCAGGAACTTAAAACTCTCCAGTAATAATTTGCCCTTTCAGCCAGGAAACATGCATATTTTTACATCCCACGACCACCACTGTGTCCCCTCTCAGCAAATAACACAGAACTTCACTCCTTCAGCCCCTTCCCTAGAAGAAGTGGATAAAATACAGGTGTCAAAAGATGCTTTCCTCCTGCCTATTGAGAAAAGACCTGGCTCTCATGATTCAAATGCACGATCATGTCTCTGATACACAGCAACGGTGCCCAATCATGCTGCTTTCTCCAGCTGTTTCCAAATTGTGAAGAGGAGCATAGTCTTATGTGGAGAAGGGACCAGTGAGAGAAACCTAACTCAGGAGGTGGTGCTACAAACAAGTGGCCTTTCTGATGGGGTGGATGAAGAGGATGATGGAAAGGAAACCATGTGCAGTTTGTGCGGTTTTACTGGGCAAAAGGAGATGCATTGCCCAGTGTCATAGTCTCTGTCCTACTGTGCAAAAAGGAAGGGATTTGGTCAGTTCAGAGTCATGAAGAAAAAACTGACAATAATTGATTCCTGTGAACAGCTTTTGCTTGTCCACAGGCACCAGCAATTTTGGCAGCTCTGCTTTTCTGAACTGTAGGTCTCTCTGAGGCGTGGCTTAGAATCAGTGTTGGTAGAATTGGGGTAGAGGGAGAGGGTTGGAGCTCCAAGAAGTTAGAGAGAGGGGCCAGGGGAAAGGTAAATGGTTATAGGACAGTTTTAGTTGTTGGAAGGTGGCTGATCCTAGTCTTGTCCCAAAAATCTTCACTCAGAAAAGAAATGGGAGTAATGTGGGGGAAATTGTTGAGGTTGGGGGGGTAGGAGTGATGAAGGTGGGAGTAAGGTACCTCTTTCATTCCTCTGCTGTTTAAGCAAAAAGTATATCCCAGGAGAATAGGCAAGAATTTGGAGACAGCAGAGGATACAAAGAGTCAGCCAAATAAACTGTTTGGATCACCTGTTTCACTGCTTCCTACCACCATACAGAACTTTCATAAATACCACTCAAAGGCGGCTCACTATCAATATTGTTGGTCTATTTTCTCTGGAGGAGAATGTGTCTCTGCTGGCTAAGGCTTTCTTTATCTTGCCCCACTCTACTACAGCCCACCCGGGACTGAGGGTGCTTAAAGCTCAGAAGGCAAAGGACTCCTTGCCACTCAATAGCATCAGCTCAGTACCTCAGCTAAGAAGAATCAGGGAGCATAGGCACACACTCACCATGCTGAACAGAAAGTGAGGACCACATTTTTATTATCTGATTCCTATTTGACCATCTGATGGGGGAATTTTACCTGTCATGTTGCCTTTGCTCCAGATCTAGGTGAGATCAGATGGAATGGGGGCTCCATCTGGTCTTCAGGAAGTCTCAAGTTTTCATTGATCTACATAAAATCTCAGAGCAAGGCAATTTGGATTAAGTGAGTCCAAACCCAATGCCTTGTCCTCTGGCCCTGGCATAGATACACTGGCCAAGAGATGGGTCCAAAGCCATCCCACCCCATCAAAGCCGTCACTGTCAGGAGTGATGACATAGCTCACATTTTCCATATGCTTTCAAGATCTCAAAATTTCTACCAGCTATCACAGGAGGGCAGGTGCCTTTATCCACCAGTACATTATCTTCAATATCAGTGAGTTTCAACTTCCTGCTTCCATTCAATTGAATACTTTATTGAAAAAATTACATGTGAAATCCACTATAGAAAATAAATTTGCAACAATTGGGGTTGGAGTGAGGGTCTGGAGCCCTGTTTGTTGGCTTTTCCTCTCACCTGTTGCGGTGACCAATAATACTGTTACAGGTAAACAATGAGGGAGATAAAAGTGAATTGGGGATGGTTAGATGGAAAAAATACGGGAAACATCTTTTGGGGAGCAAGAAACAGTCATCCAGCTAGACTGCAGGACTTCTGGAATCTAAAGGGAAACCAGCCACCTGTAAGGAAGCTCATGTGAAGAGGGGTCAGAGAGCTAGGGGTGACCAGCTGGCTTGCTGGGTGGAGAGAAGGGGGAGGGAGGAGAGGGTATGGGGCTGTGCCAGGATGCCCCAACTCCGGCACTGGCCTCAGAGAACACATGCTGATGAACAACCACACACCATATCACCACCAATCCACCCAGGGCTGGCATCTCCCTTTCCTGGAGCATGATGCCTGGTGCATGAGCAGTGTATGGGGACAAGACAGGGCTAGTGAAGTAGGTGCAGGGAAAGCTTTGAGCACTCTCCACACAGCCAGTCAACCCTTCCCTCCCTGGGCATTATTTCTCAAAACCTTGGGGAAATGTCTCTTCTAGGGCCCTGGCCTACAGGTGGAAGTGGCTGGTTGAAGGGCAACTCTTTTCATGACTCAGGAGACTGGGTATGAGTGCTGAGGGCTACTCTCTGCAGCTCAACGAGTGGGCGGGTGAAGACTCCATTTCCTCAGCCAGAATATCGCGTAGTTTTCTGCTCCTGTTTTTTTTTGAGATGGAGTTTTGCTCTTGTTGCCCAAGCCGGAGTGCAATGGCGTGATCTCAGCTCACTGCAACCTCTGCCTCCCGAGTTCAAGCTATTCTCCTGCCTCAGCCTCCAGAGTAGCTGGGATTACAGGCGCCTGCCACCACGCCCAGCTATATTTTTTGTATTTTTAGTAGAAACGGGGTTTCACCATGTCATGTTGGCCAGGCTGGTCTCGAACTCCTGACCTCAAGTGATCCACCCGCCTCGGCCTCCCAAAGTGCTGGAATTACAGGCGTGAGCCACCACACCGGGCAGTTTTCTGCTCTTATCAGAAACCAGGAGAAAAGGATTAGGACCTCCCTATGCAGGGAAATCTTAGAGATCTATCTAAAGAAGGTTGGACAAACAGTTGGTTTCATTTGGAGATCTGGAATGGGAAAGAGGGTTTTAAAATGTATGGCTATAACTTTTAGGAGCTCCAACTAAAAAAGGACAGCTGGAGAAAGAGCAGGTGTGGCCCGTCTCTCCTCTGATCTTCTGGTCTTTGAGGGTTTGGAGCACACCCTCTACCAGCTCCTCTACAAGATCCCAGTAGGCTCAGTCTTCTGCTTAGTCTCCTTCCACCATCAAACCATCAGGATATCTGACACTAACTCTTCCTACCAGAAAGGGATGATTAAAACAGAACAGAAGCTAGTTAGAAGGGGATGGCAGAACTAGAAGGAAAAAAGGAATTAAGAGAGGAATGTGAAAGAACGGTTGCCAGAGGTTCCCGGATATTTGCAGGGCAAGACTTTGTTAGTTCTTTCTTGCCTGTTTTTTTGACCTAAAGAAATTGTATGTATCTCTATCAAGTCCCACCCCCATGAGAACACTTTGGCTAAAGAGACAAAACAAATCTAAGTCTGGTCAACCCGCATAGTCCGTGATCATGTGAACCACAGACAAGGCGACTGTTCTTTCTTCAGCCCCTTCCCAGAGGTGGGAGTGGGTGAGGCTGGGAATGGGGGAGGAAGGAACAGACTGACCACTCAGATATTTGAAACCCACATTATATTTAATACAGATAAACTCCTTCCCACATTATCAGCAAAGAGTTGGCTACCTTCTCTCTCCTCTCTGAGTCCCATTTGGGGAAGGGAAAATGACCAAGAATAGGAGGGCATAAGCATTAGCAAGAATCCAAGAATCTACCAGTGGGAACACCAGCTCTTAGGTTGTGAGTTGATAACATTCCAATGGAAAGTCGGGCTGAGAAAGGGGTTCCTGAAACTTTATGCGCAAAAAAAGTGCCGGCTATTGGTGAAACAATCAAACTAGAGAAAAGGAGAAGCAAAATAAAAGGGACTCCTCTTCAGAAACTCCTAAAAGTTTAGTAAATGAAGAAAAAACGTTATTTTGACTATTCTATATATTTCTCCCACCTTGATGTGAATTAATTGATTTTTTTTTCTTGAGACAGAGTCTTGCTCTGTCACCCAGGCTGGAGTGCAATGGTATGATCTTGGCTCACTGCAACCTCCGCCTCCCAGGTTCAAGTGATTCTCCCGCCTCAGCCTCCCAAGTAGCTGGGATTACAGGCACACATCATATTGCCTGGCTAATTTTTGCATTTTTGTAGAGACAGGGTTTCGCCATGTTGGCCAGGTTGGTCTTGAACTCCTGACCTCAGGCGATCTGCCCACCTTGGCCTCCCAAAGTGCTGGGATTACAGGCAGGAGCCACCGCACCCAGCCAAGATTAACTGATTTTTAAACCGGAGTCCCTGAAAAGTAAAAAAATGGGGATATTCAACCATATACGTTTTGAACTGACCTACCTTCTTTTCTTCACCTATAGCTACAATTTTTTTTTTTTTTTTTTGAGACAGAGTCTTGCTCTGTTGCCCAGGTTGGAGTGCAGTGGCACAATCTCGGCTCACTGCAACCTCTGCATCCTGAGTTCAAGTTGATTCTCCTGTCTCAGCCTCCTGAGTAGTTGGGACTACAGGCACCTGCCACCACGCCTGGCTCATTTTTTGTATTTTTAGTAGAGATGGGGTTTCACCGTGTTAACCAGGATGGTCTTGATTTCCTGACCTCATGATCCGCTTTGGCCTCCCAAAGTGCTGGGATTACAGGCGTGAGCTACCGTGCCCAGCCAGCTACAACTTTTATGCTAAAATTGCCAGTTGGCAATACAGTGGTAGCCAAATGGACTATTATTATTGACCAAGTTTAATATTGGCTCAATTATGACAGGTCCACTAGTCAAAACACACCCACGGGCACATTAGTTCCCTTCCTTTCCTCAAAAGATCCCAAACCTTGACCCCATGTAAAGAAAGTTCCTGGGTTTTCATTTGGCCTAATCTCACATCTAAGCTTAGGAGGTAGAGTTCAGACTCAAAGGAGCAGGAGGAGAGGAGAGAAACAACAACATATCCCAGCAAAGCAACAAACAAACAGACAAACCAAAAAGGCAACACAAAACAAAACTCAAGAAAAGGAAGAAACGAGCAATGCAGGGGAACAATCAGGAAACAGAATTGTCTTTAAAACAGTTAAGGTTTTATAGCTTTTCTACATTACAAAAATAAAATACAAGGGCACACAGGCTGGTTTTAGAGTGGGATTTTTGTCTTTTCTTCCCTTAAATCAAAATATCAAAGGGAAAAACCGAAAGAAAAGATAACCATGGCTGGTTACAGTGGATGCCACGTGCTGTCTTGTGGTCATTTTAGCAAATCATGCATCATAATAGACTATCACTCACTGCCCATAGGAGGAGATGAAACAGCAGGAACAGAAGTGGTGGGGGAAGATTTGACTGGTGCAACTGCTACATAGGATGAACTAGGAACAAGTTTTACATCAAGGTGTTGACCCATGTTCTGTCGCCTTAGGACTCCCTTAAAAGAGGCTCCCGTCTGGAATGTGTTAATTACGTCGATCTGCAAAGAATCAGAGAGTGAGACAGCTTTGCTCCACAGTCAGAGAGGTGAAGAAATAGGAAGGGAGGGTCATGGAAGGTTTGGGAAGTGGGGATGGAAGTAGATGGGAAAAGGGGACAGGAGACAGCTAGAGAGAGCTTCCCTCCCACACAAAGCAATGGTGAGGAGAAGGGGAAAAACGTTAATTGCATATCATACTTCATTTAGGGAACAATTTGCCAGGGAGTCCCAAACGCCCAGCCAGAATCTAGTTTTCTCTTCCCTTTGAATCCATGGTGGGCATTTGAGGTGTAGAGGGGGCTAAGAGTATTTAAAATTTGAAGGGACTTTTCCCCACTCCATCACTCCTAACAGCTAGACAGATTGTTCATTGTTTTTACCTGTACTCTTTTTTTTTTTTTTTTTGAGATGGAGTCTCACTCTGTCGCCCAGGCTGGAGTGCAGTGGCGTGATCTCGGCTCACTGCAACCTCCACCTGCAGGCCCATTTTAGCCTGTACTCTTAAAAATAAGGTAAACAATTCTGAAGGCAAATTATGTATTACTGAATTTCAAGGCTCAGGAACCTCTTAATCAATTCAATCGACTACCTATTTTTGCAGATTTTCCAGGAAAATAACTCATGTGTTTAAAGAAAAAACAGGAGCCGTGTAGTAGCCAATATACAAGTGGCCATGATGGAAAGGCCCCTGGGCCATGAGTTGCTGGGGGCTCATCCTCCTCTGGGTATCTTGTCTGAGTTATCCCTTCCCTGTGCTGAAGTAGGCAGGGTCCCTGAGAATGGAGCTCAAGAACCCAGTGGCCAAGCCCACTAGAGAGAATGCTACTAAGTGCATTAATGCATTAGAGATTCTGAAATGTCTGGCAGAAATGCTGACAGTAACTCGGCAATTAGACTGAGGGAGGGGGAGGAATAGGTTTTGGTTAGCGGTTGTTGAAATAGCTACAGTTCGAGACTTACACAAGTAGTCTCTGGTTTTCAGTGCGCTGTTCCTCAGAGACAGAGGCAATTACATTTTCTTGCTTTCTTTTTTTTTTTCAGACAGAGTCTTGCTCTGTCACCCAGGCTGGAGTGCAATGGCACGATCTTGGCTCACTGCAACCTCCGCCTGCTGGGTTCAAGCCATTCTCCCGCCTCAGCCTCCTGAGTAGCTGGGACTACAGGTGCGCACCACCACGCCCAGCTAATTTTTTTATTTTTAGTAGAGATGGAGTTTCACCATGCCGGCCAGGCTGGTCTTGAACTCCTGACCTTGTGATCCACCCTCCTCGGCCTCCCAAAGTGCTGGAATTACAGGTGTGAGCCACCGCGCCCGGCCATGCCATTCATTTTCTGACAATGGTCCTGATCTAGGGCCTCAATCAACTCTACCATCCTTATCCCTGACCCCTAAGTAACAGGGATGAAATCAAAAGGAATTTCCTTTAGCCTTCATGAAACTGGTAGAATAATCTTAGAAATATCTATCTGCTTAATGCCAAGGGTTAATCTACCAGGAATGTAGGAAAGGTGCTGATTCCATTAACTGGACTTCATTTTCCCAGGAGGGAAGATGAGAAAGCAGGCAGAATATGAGTGAGATAGTTCTTTTATAAAGCTTCCTGAGAAGCCATGAGCTGTTTAGGGCTAGTTTCTGGATCCAGATTACAGTTTGAGCTGAAACACCACTGCTTCCTCACATTATTCAGTTTTAGTTCCCTGGGACTGAGAAGCTTGAACCTGCAGGAGGAGAGGGTTTACACTTGGGGTTGGGGGAGTGGGTGGCGGTTCCAGCTCCATAGAAGAAGGGACTGTAGAGATACCTTCTTCGGTGCTTGTTGGAGTTACAAGGTCCCAACCCTCACAATTCTAGTCTCTAAGTTTCCTAACACCTCCCATACCAAAGCACTGTGATGAGAATGACAACAAAGATCAACGTGGAGATAACAGGGGGTTTTGTTAGAACCCAGCTGAGGTTGAAGGGTTGATGTTGGGAGCGGACCTCAGGGATCCAGGTACACGTTAGCATCATTAGCCTCATCAACTTCCGGAGTCAGGTGCATCCTGGGATGGTGTGAATTTGCTCACGGTGAACATGCCTCACTTTAGGCTTTAATGCCATTGTGGCCTAACTGCCTCACGCTCCAACAATGGGGAAAGGTAGCATACCTAAAGCTATGTGGGCAGTGAAACCAAAAAGACCTTATAGAGAGGTGCATAGTCAAGGAAATAGAAATTGGTAGTGGAGGGAAGGAAGACCCATAAATCTCAGCCTCCCAGGACAGAAGACTGGAAAGGAGCAAGGAGGCACTGGACTGAGGGAATCGTGGCTAGGAGAAAAGAAATCATGTAGTAGAAGAAGTGCTTGATCCTGGAGAAAAGAAAAGCAAAGACAGGTTATTTCAGAAAGAGCAGACCCACAGGAAAGCACTGGGGGCTTTAGAGATGGGAGTCAAAGGTGCCAGGTTCTATGGGTACTTGGACTCAGCAGCCTGGACGGTGGGGTGGGGTAGGGAGTGGGCATGGGGATTCTGGATGCCACGAGGCACTTTGTGCAGGTCCCGCTGGAATTTTTCTTTCTGGGAGGAGGAACTCGAGAGAGGGAAAAGGAACCCTAGTGTTTCCCTACCTAGCCCTTTTCCACTTTTCTTTTTTAAAAATTTAGCTCTTTATATAATGTCCCTTGTAAAAATGAAAGAATAAAAACAAACTAAAAAAGAGAGGCAGGGTAATTTTTTTTTTTTTTTTTTTTAAAGGAAAGGAAAGAGAGGAAAAGGAAATAAAATAAGACAATTTATTGCTTCTCCTCAGCATCCTCCTTGGTCTCCTCCTCACTGAGAGAGCTTCTAGCTTTTCCGCCACTTTTCTGGCATGGCTGTTTTTGCCTGATCCTGGCCAAGTCGCCTCCTGGAGTCTGTCTTCTTGAAACTCAATGACCAAAGGAAGCCAAGTGGATGCATTCAAGCACCGCCTAGACCATGGTCAGGCTGCTCAGTGACATCTGGTCATTTGCCACCACAGCTGCAGTCCAGCCTCACGGCAGAGGTGACCAAGCCCTCTGAGAGACAAACCGAGGACCACTGTGTAAAGCACCTTCTGGTGAGCTCCAGGCAGTGCCCGGACTCCAATGCCTGCCCAATTGGATGTGAGGCCAGCAACACGGAGAAGTGCTCAGGGCTCCCCAGGAAGCACCTGTGTCCCCAGGGAGCTGCATCGCCCTGGATAGGTGAGGCAGCCACAGCACCCTGGGATGTTTATCTGGCAGACAGAAAAAGCACCCGCCTGGAAGTATAGTCAGGTGCAGAGTGAGTCTGCAATCCATTTTTCTTTTCTTTTTTTTTTTTTTTGAGACAGAGTCTTGCCTTGTTGCCCAGGCTGGTGTGTAATGGCACAATCTTGGCTCACCGCAACCTCAGCCTCCTGGGTTCAAGTGATTCTCCTGCCTCAGCCTCCCGAATAGTTGGGATTACAGGCGCCCACCACCACGCCCAGTTGATTTTTGTATTTTTAGTAGAGCCGAGGTTTCACTATGTTGGCCAGGCTGGTCTCGAACTCCTGACCTCATGATCTGCCTGCCTCAGCCTCCCAAAGTGCTGGGATTACAGGCGTGAGCCACCACACCCGGCCTCTTTTCCACTTTTCTATCTGTTGTCTTGCCTATACGAGATAGTTCCTACCAGGTATGTAGTTTAGAATATTCACTTCATCTATCTCTCTACACTAAGGAGGTGGGGTTGACTGGGGAACTTTCTTTCTTTTTTTTTTTGAGATGAGTCTCACTCTGTCACCCAGGCTGCAGTGCAATGGCGTGGTCTCAGGTCACTACAACCTCTGCCTCCCAGGTTCAAGCAATTTTCCTGCCTCAGTCTCCCAAGTAGCTGGTACTACAGGCATGTGCCACCATGCCTGGCTTGTATTTTTAGTAGAGACAGGGTTTCACCATGTTGGCCAAACTGGTCTCAAACTCCCGACCTCAGGTGATCCACCTGCCTCGGCCTCCCAAAGTGCTGGATTGCAGGTATGAGCCACTGTGCCCGGCCTTTTGTTTTTTTTGAGACAGAGTTTAGCTCTCGTTGGCCAGGCTGGAGTACAATGGCACGATCTTGGCTCACTACAACCTCTGCCTCCCGGGTTCAAGCAATTCTCTTACCTCAGCCTCCTGAGTAGCTGGGATTACAGGTATGTGCCACTACGCCCAGCTAATTTTGTATTTTTAGTAGAGACATGGTTTCTCCATGTTGGTCAGGCTGGTCTCGAACTCCTGACCTCAGGTGATCCACTCACCTTGGCCTCCCAAAGTGCTGGGATTATAGGCGTGAGCTACCATGCCTGGCTAACTGGGGAACTTTCTAAAACATTTGCAAGGCCAGTTTTAGACAGTGAAACTTAATAACTTATTTAGAAGATCTCCAGCCAATCAGCAGAGAGAAATACACCTGTTCTCTGGAGACCACCCTTGAGATCTTGGAATTTACAGTGTTTTTCAGATGGAAAATCTCAGGATTAAAACAATAAAGCTATGTGGGGTGAGAGCAGGGGAAGACAGAATTATCAATGCCTAGATCAGCCCATTCACCCAGGAGAAAGTAGTTACAATTGATGCATGGAAAGTGGAAAAAAAAAAAGTTATTGTGGGGCTATAGGCAGGGGATATAAGAGCAGCAGGGGTGGCTTCTATCCCATTTCAGAAATTGCAAGAAGGGAAGAGGCTTGAAGAAATTATTGCTTCCTCCTTGTCAGGAAGCCAAGTTTGAATCCTGCAAAAGATGCTCAGACATCAACAGACTATTGTCATTTTTACACATGAAACCATCAGATTCCCCACCATGGCCTTACACTTTGAATGGGAGAGATATAACAGGGTGAGTTTCTTTTACAAAGACCCTTCCAGAGAGCATCTATTCCTATAATGGCAGTGTGTGGAAGCTAGATTAAGTGAATGCTGGGTATGTTGGCATATTGATATTGTCTAACTCCTTCCTTCTGAAGGGAGGGAAAAACTGAACATAAGAGACCTGAGACCTTCAGCATAAGAGACCTTATGCTGAAGCTTGCCCATTTGACAGAGGATAGCAGGGTGGGCTTTAGGGTCAACCCAGAGCTAAAGGACTATGCTAATGGCCTCCCATGGTCTAGGTCATTTGACTCCTCTCCTCTCAGAGGACCCCACACAGATCCCTTTGCCTATCTGTCCTGAAGCTGAGGATCTAGGGCTGCCCATCAGTAGTGAGCCTTTGGAAGGGAAGAGATGCTGGCCAACAAGAACTGCTGCCCTCCCAACACCTTCCAATATGGGAAGCTTCTTCTCCCAAGGGAAGGACAGACCACTATCAGAGTACCTGAGTCTGGATACGGTTCAGGCCCCGGAACCAGAGGATCTGGCCTCGGCGCAGCTCCATCTCAGCATGGTCAATCTCATCCAGCCCCTCAGCATCCTTGGTGATCTCCTCTTTGGTGGTGCCATGCCCAGCCTCCTTCAGGAACTTCAGGGATCGGGTAGGTATTGCGGAGATGAACTGAAAACAAGTGCAGTGAAGAGGGAGACATCAGAATTAGCGTGAGAAGAGCTGTCAGTCAACTTACATGAGCCAGCCCTTGGGCAGGTTAGTCTTTGTCCTACCACGCTTCCCACTGGAAGAGCAGTGGACAGAAGTACCAATCCATCCAGGCAAGCATTCTCCAAGTGCCCACCAGTGGTCAGGCTCTTAGGAAGGCTTTCTGTATTTATGAACATACACAAAAGAGAGCTTATATTCTAGTAATCAACCAGCCATCTGCCTGGTCATATACTTCATTTTTCTCTTTCTGTCTCATTTCTTCTGTTCCATTTTGCAATCTGTTTTTAAGGTTAACGTAACTATACTGCATGGTATGCAGTAGGAAGGGACAGAGACCAGGACCTGGGGGAAAACAGTCTGGGGAGAAGATGGTGATATCGTATATGTATGGGAAGGGGCTGAGAAGGGTATTGGAAATGAATGACCCCTTTCTTAGTTGCCACATGCAAAGTAGTTTCTGTGTTACAAACTCTCGTGAAAGGATATCGAAAGTTTTCTTGGGCTTGAGATGAGGAAGTGGATGGGATAGTCCATGGAAGAAGGGACACATGAGTATTATCAGAAGACAAGGAGCAGTACATTGGGCTTGAAATTCAAAATAAAATTTCCTGGTGAGCTCAGCACCTGTCAGTCATTTCTTTCCAGACAAGATGAGGAGTAGCCAGGGCTCACGTGGGGAAGAGGGACTGTATGGGCAATCTGATATGGAGTCAAGTGTTTTGAAATGGGAAGAATGCCAGAGCTCTGCTTCTGAATGTGGAAAGAGCTGCTGCGATACAGAAGGAAGGCTGCTGTCTGGCATAAGGCCCCATGGCCACATGTGAGGCAAGAGCCAGAACAGAGTTTCAAACAACAGGTGAAACAACCAAGCTTTACCAAAGCATAAAACTGCTTTAGGAACTCACTGATTTAAAAAATATATATATTCACCAAAAAGAACAGGGTGGAGGGAATTGGGTCAGACATTAATTAGGGAGGGCTGGGTGCAGCGGTTCATGCCTGTAATCCCAGCATTTTGGGAGGCTGAGGCAGGAGGATTCCTTGAGCCCAGGAGTTCGAGATCACCCTGGGCAACACAGTGAGACCCCCATCTCTTTATTTTTTGTTTTTTGAGATAGAGTCTCACTCTTGTCACCCAGGCTGGGGTGGAGTGTCATGATTTCGGCTCATTGCACTCTGCCTCCTGAGTTCAAGCAATTCTGCCTCAGCCTTCCAAGTAGCTGGGATTACAGGCACGTGCCACCATACTTGGCTAATTTTTTTTGTATTTTTAGTAGAGACGGGGTTTCACCATATTGGCCAGGCTGGTCTCAAACTCCTGACCTCAGGTGATCTGCTCGCCTTGACCTCCAAAAGTGTTGGGATTACAGGCGTGAGTCATTGTGCATGGCCTGAGACCTCTATCTCTTAAAAAAAAAAAAAAGAAAAGAAAAGAAAAAGAAATTAATCAGGGAGGCATCTAGGTGTAAAATAAATAACTAGCAGGTTTAGGGGGGAAGGCCTGAAGCTCCAGAAAGAGCTCTTCGAGGCCAGTTAGGGCAAAGTGTCTATTACCTGGGTGGCTGGGCACTAAGGGATTGTTTGCAGAGACCTGGGGTCTGTAAAGAGAGGCACAGCCCAGGCCAGAGCGGAGGATGAGGGAGGTCTGTAAAGTGGTATTAAGGAAGAAGCGCAACTATTAGACTTGATGATACTATTATAATCTTAATAGCTTAAAATTTGAATGAGTATTTATAAGGTATTAGACATTATTCTAAGTCTTTTCTGTATAGTAACTGATTCACTAATTAACAATGACCTTGTTTTCCTAAGTTGAAGACACTGAGAGACAGATTGGTTATGTAACTTGCCCAAGATGATTCAGCTTATAAAAAGGAGAGCTGAGGCCAGGCACAATGGCTCAGGCCTGTAATCCCAGCACTTTGGGAGGCCACGGCGGGTGGATCGTCTGAGGTCAAGAGTCTGAGACCCGCCTGGCCAACATAGTGAAACCCTGTCTCTAATAAAATACAAAAAATTAGCTGGGCATGGTGGCAGATGCCTGTAATCCCAGCTACCTGGGAGGTTGAGGCAGGAGAATGGCGTGGACCTGGGAGGGGGAGGTTGCAGTGAGCCGATATCGCGCCATTGCACTTCAGCATGGGCAATAAGAACGAAACTCCATCTCAAAAAAAAAAAGGAGAACTGGGCTGGGCGCGGTGGTTCACGCCTGTAATCCCAGCACTTTGGGAGGCCAAGGCAGGCAGATCATGAGGTCAGGAGTTTGAGACTAGCCTGGCCAGCAAGGTGAAACTCTGTATCTACTAAAAATATAAAAATTAGCCAGGTGCAGTGGTGGATGCCTGTAATCCCAGCTACTTGGGAGGCTGAGGCAAGAGAATTGCTTGAACCCAGGAGGCAGAGTTTGCATTGAGCCAAGATCACACCACTGCACTCCAGCCTGGGTGACAGAGCAAGACTCTGTCTC
>NW_012104031.1:2569014-2570897 GCF_000951045.1 Mandrillus leucophaeus
ACCTGGGAGATTGAGGCTGCACTCCAGCCTGGGTGACAGAGAGACAGAGAGATCCTGTCTCAAACAAACAAACAAACAAAAAAAAAAAAAAAAAAGAAAAGAAAAAAAGGCCAGGCACAGTAACACTTTGGGAGGCAGGAGGATTGCTTGAGGCCAGGAGTTTGAGACCAGCCTGGGCAACAGAGTGAGATCCCATCTCCATTTTTAAAATTAAATTTAAAAAAAGGAATTGAGGATGGGGACAAATAAAGGGAGGTACCCTGCTGAGGGATGGGACAGGAGCTCTTCTGTTACATAGTCAGCTCATAGTCTCGTATCGGAGGAGTGCAAGCTGGGCTGACTATGTAATATATGTGTACAATCCCATTACTTCTCTTTCTCTGAGTTGCACAACACTTTTTATCATAAGCCCTTCAGAACAAAGAGGCAGGGACGGGGAGAGTCTATACTAGATGTGCATGCACATTTCATATAGGCTGACAGGAGCCACAGAAAGGGACTAGAAGAGAACGACACTTTTTCTGGTCACTCTGTGAAATTTGTGTGTATTTAGAAAGATCATGAAAGGATTTTAGAAGTATTATTTTATTTCCAGTCAACATGCTGCCCTGCACTGGAGCTCTTGACACACTGGGCTCCAATTCTAGAGCAATATGCAAAAGAAAGCAAATTGGGAATCCCAAAGTCCCCCAGTTCCCTCATTCCTTTTCTTAGGTATATAGGGAGCCCTGTCCCAGTCCCCATAATTCCCTCATTCCTTTTCCTAGGTATGTAGGCAACCCTGGCTCCCAGCTTCTGCCCTTTATCATCCCAGATCTCCTGCCCCAACTGCAGACAGAATCTCACCTGGCAGATGAATGTGCCCAAGACTACAGAGCAGAAGATGATGTTGCGGTAGATGCCTGAAAAGACGTTCTTCTCTCCATGGATCTTTCGGGAGTTGATTTCATTGAAGAGCTGCATCAGCACGAAGGTGTTAAAAACAATGGTATAGTGCTGGGTGGGTGGTGAATGTAGAGGTGCCTTCCTCCCACTATCAATATCAAAGAATTTCTCACCTAGTGGGGAGAGGAGAAGCACTGGAGGTTAAGTGTGGTCTGAACTAAGAGTCAGAATGTGTTGGTACAGCTATACTGCTTGCTTATGGCTGGTGTCCATTCTAATTGATCAATATCTGAGCTGTACTAGTTATTTATTTTTTTGACATAGGGTCTCACTCTGTCGCCCAGGCTGGAATGCAGTGGCATGATCACGGTTTACTGCAGCCTGGACCTTCCTGCTCAAGTGATCCTTCCACCTCAGCCTCCCAAATAGCTGGGGCTACAGGCATGCACCACCATGCCTGGCTAATTTTTTGTTGTACTAGTTATTACATATTTCAAATGTTAGTTCTGGTCTTGACTTATTTTACCTTCCCTCTCAGTTTGCTGCATTGATACCTGCTCTCATGTAGTGCAGCATGGTAGTAAGACTATGTGCGCTGGAGTCAGGCAATCACAGGTTTAAATTTTAGTGCAACTATGTACTCATTATGGGACCTGAGCTTAATTTTTTGCATCTATAAGAAAGAAATAGGCCGGGTGTGGTGGCGCATGCCTGTAATCCCAGCACTTTGGGAGGCCGAGGTGGGCAGATCACAAGGTCAGGAGATCAAGACCATCCTGGCCAACATGGTGAAACCCTGTCTTTACTAAAAATACAAAAATTAGCCGGGTGTGGTGGCGCATGACTGTAATCCCAGCTACTCGGGAGGCTGAGGCAGGAAAATTGCTTGAACCTGGGAGGCGGAGGTTGCAGTGACCCGAGTTAGCGCCACTGCACTCCAGCCTGGGTAACAGAGCGAGACTCCATCTCCAAAAAAAAAAAAAAAAAAAAAAAAAAAA
>NW_012104031.1:2574692-2582252 GCF_000951045.1 Mandrillus leucophaeus
GACCTCAGAAAACTTTCAATCATGGAGGAAGGGGACAGAGCAAGGCTCTGTCTCAGGAAAAAAAAAAAAAAAAAAAAAAGAGAGCTGGATTCAAACCCAGACAGTCATTCCCAGAGTCCAACCACAGGCCACACTACTACTCTAGAGATCTTGTAAATCTGAATTTATCTCAGGTAAGAGTTAAGCATTCCACCCAGATAAAGCCATGGCAAGAAACAGAAGAGGCTGGGAGCCCTGAATTATGTCAGCCTGGCAGCCCACAGCCAGGTTGCTGCCTCATGAGAATAAAGACACATGTCTTGTAAACTCTTCTATTTCTAAGATGCTTATTATATTTATTTTTTTGTAGCAAAATTCCATTGAAAAGTTTAGTTTCTGTCTCAGAGAAGCTAAGGGATTTTTCTACCTCCAGGCATGGTTAGAGAATTCTGAAACCTCTGAAGTGATCACCCCACCTTGAGATCCTTTGAGATGGCAAGAACTTGAAAATTTGAGTGGCGGTGGGGAAGAAAGAAGAGAAGATGAAAAGGAGGAGCTGGGGGGTCTCCACGGTTGCTTGATCTATCTCCTGTAGAGGAGGAGAGGTCTGCAGGCTGTGAGAATGCACCAGGAGGGTGTGCCGGTACTCACCTGGCCCCACAGAAGTTCTCCAATCCCAATGAAGAGACACCACAACCACTGGGACAGGCTGAGGCTTGTACAACTGAAGGGTTTACCCCCAAATTCCACGATGAAAATCTAGAACAGAGAAAGGGGCAGCCCACCATCAAGGAAATGACTAACAGGCAGCTGGCCCTCCAGCCAAGGCCCCCAAAGCCACATCATCCCACTGCCTCAGGATCCTTGGGTGCAAGTCCTGATTTGCTCACAGGGGAAGGGAAAAGAAGAAATCTCAAAGGGGAGACAGACAAAAACAGCCTTTACAGAGCACTGTGACGGGGAGACAGACATAGTTACTGTAACTATGATTCACAGACGATCTGGAGGAGTTAGGGGAGCTGGAGGCTTCCTATGACTAAAAGCCAGTTAGTGACAAGGAGAAGGTACAGTGGTGGAGTGAGGAACTGAGGATGAGGTGGGAGGATTGTCTGAACCTGGGAGATTGAGGCTGCACTCCAGCCTGGGTGACAGAGAGACAGAGAGATCCTGTCTCAAACAAACAAACAAACAAAAAAAAAAAAAAAAAAAAAAAAAAAAAAAGAAAAGAAAAAAAGGCCAGGCACAGTAACACTTTGGGAGGCAGGAGGATTGCTTGAGGCCAGGAGTTTGAGACCAGCCTGGGCAACAGAGTGAGATCCCATCTCCATTTTTAAAATTAAATTTAAAAAAAGGAATTGAGGATGGGGACAAATAAAGGGAGGTACCCTGCTGAGGGATGGGACAGGAGCTCTTCTGTTACATAGTCAGCTCATAGTCTCGTATCGGAGGAGTGCAAGCTGGGCTGACTATGTAATATATGTGTACAATCCCATTACTTCTCTTTCTCTGAGTTGCACAACACTTTTTATCATAAGCCCTTCAGAACAAAGAGGCAGGGACGGGGAGAGTCTATACTAGATGTGCATGCACATTTCATATAGGCTGACAGGAGCCACAGAAAGGGACTAGAAGAGAACGACACTTTTTCTGGTCACTCTGTGAAATTTGTGTGTATTTAGAAAGATCATGAAAGGATTTTAGAAGTATTATTTTATTTCCAGTCAACATGCTGCCCTGCACTGGAGCTCTTGACACACTGGGCTCCAATTCTAGAGCAATATGCAAAAGAAAGCAAATTGGGAATCCCAAAGTCCCCCAGTTCCCTCATTCCTTTTCTTAGGTATATAGGGAGCCCTGTCCCAGTCCCCATAATTCCCTCATTCCTTTTCCTAGGTATGTAGGCAACCCTGGCTCCCAGCTTCTGCCCTTTATCATCCCAGATCTCCTGCCCCAACTGCAGACAGAATCTCACCTGGCAGATGAATGTGCCCAAGACTACAGAGCAGAAGATGATGTTGCGGTAGATGCCTGAAAAGACGTTCTTCTCTCCATGGATCTTTCGGGAGTTGATTTCATTGAAGAGCTGCATCAGCACGAAGGTGTTAAAAACAATGGTATAGTGCTGGGTGGGTGGTGAATGTAGAGGTGCCTTCCTCCCACTATCAATATCAAAGAATTTCTCACCTAGTGGGGAGAGGAGAAGCACTGGAGGTTAAGTGTGGTCTGAACTAAGAGTCAGAATGTGTTGGTACAGCTATACTGCTTGCTTATGGCTGGTGTCCATTCTAATTGATCAATATCTGAGCTGTACTAGTTATTTATTTTTTTGACATAGGGTCTCACTCTGTCGCCCAGGCTGGAATGCAGTGGCATGATCACGGTTTACTGCAGCCTGGACCTTCCTGCTCAAGTGATCCTTCCACCTCAGCCTCCCAAATAGCTGGGGCTACAGGCATGCACCACCATGCCTGGCTAATTTTTTGTTGTACTAGTTATTACATATTTCAAATGTTAGTTCTGGTCTTGACTTATTTTACCTTCCCTCTCAGTTTGCTGCATTGATACCTGCTCTCATGTAGTGCAGCATGGTAGTAAGACTATGTGCGCTGGAGTCAGGCAATCACAGGTTTAAATTTTAGTGCAACTATGTACTCATTATGGGACCTGAGCTTAATTTTTTGCATCTATAAGAAAGAAATAGGCCGGGTGTGGTGGCGCATGCCTGTAATCCCAGCACTTTGGGAGGCCGAGGTGGGCAGATCACAAGGTCAGGAGATCAAGACCATCCTGGCCAACATGGTGAAACCCTGTCTTTACTAAAAATACAAAAATTAGCCGGGTGTGGTGGCGCATGACTGTAATCCCAGCTACTCGGGAGGCTGAGGCAGGAAAATTGCTTGAACCTGGGAGGCGGAGGTTGCAGTGACCCGAGTTAGCGCCACTGCACTCCAGCTTGGGTGCATGGTGAAACTCCATCTCAAAAAAAAAAAAAAAAAAAAAAGAAAGAAAGAATAAAGCCTCCCTTGTGAAATTATTATTGAGTACATACAGTACACACGGTACACACAGTACTGTCTGTACTCAAGAGTACTGTATGAGTACATACAGTAGCATAATGCACCATGTAGCAGAGCACAGGAAGCACTGGGAGGTGAAGCTGCACTTATTCCTGGTCTGTGTGCTTGCTCTCACGCTACCTTCTTTCTCTGCCTCCACCTTTAACCAGCACCCCAGCTGCTAGCCCACCCCCAAAGTGGCTCACCCGCAAAGACAAGGATAAAGATGACAAGGAGCTGATAGAACGCATGGCCCAAGATGTTCTTCATCATAGTGCGTGAGATCAGAGGCTTATTTCGGCCATAGGGGCGCCGCTTCAACAGAGATTCCGTAGGGGGCTCTGTGGCCAGGGCCAATGAAGCAAAAGTGTCCATGATTAGATTAACCCATAACATCTGCACAGCTTTCAGTGGGGAATCCTGGTGGGAAGAAGAACCAGTCCTTTTAGCTTTTCTCAGAAACCAGCCCACCTTTGCCCTGTCGATGGCCTAGCTCCCACGACCCACCTAGACTTGGAATCTGGCCACTTCCTAGCTGAGTGACTGTGAGAAACTTACTTAACTTCCTTGAGCCTCAAGTTCCTCACCCGTAAAATGGGGATAATAATACCTACCTCACAAGGTCACTTTTGAAGAATACAGATAGTGCATATAAATGCTTATTACAGTGGCTGACACGTAAGTGCTAAGCGAAGGCCTGTAAGTTACCATCATTCCACATAAGCAGATGAAGACAGCGGACTTAGAAGAGCTAACTCCTGTCCCAATGTCACAGGGAAACCCTGTCTTTACTCTTCAGTAAACACACCGTACCCTCCACCCCATATTCCTTAGCCCCTGACTCATCCCTCCCGTCTCAGCCCACCCACACCCCCTTCACCTGAGTGATACAGGCTCCAGTAAAGGCTACAATCACGGCCACCACGTTGACAGTGAGTTGGAACTGCAGGAACTTGGAGATGCTGTCATAGACGTTTCGTCCCCACATCACTGCCTTCACAATGCTGGTGAAGTTGTCATCTGTTAGGATGATGTCTGAAGCCTCCTTTGCTACATCTGTGCCTGCGATGCCCTGAGGTAAGATGGGAGGGAAAATAGTGAGGGAGTGGATAAAGCCCAGGCTCCATTTCCTGACCTCCAGGAAGCTTCAGACTTTGGTGTAAATACTACAGGGCACACTAGCCACACAAAAGAAAACAAAGAGCAAATGTGTCACTGTCACTCTATAGAAAGGATGGCTGGGGCCCGATGTCACCAACCTTACTGTTGAGCCCAGACTGGGAATTACAGTCATCTGTGATATCCCTTGCACCCTCCCCTCCTACTCCCTCAACCTTAGAAACTAATTAAAAGGTAGAGAGCAAATCCTGTCTATTCTACCTCCAAATTCTTACATTTCTGTTGCCACTGCCAGTATCTCATTTAAGATCATGTCATTCCGACACTGTTGAGAAACTCTGCATTTGTTCTAGGAGCAGTAGTATGGTAGCACAGTTCCGAAGTTTCATCTTTGTTCAAAATTTTCTTTTTAAATTAAATTAAAAAAAAATTCGAGACAGGGTCTTGCTTTGTTGTCCAGGCTGGAGTGCAGTGGCACTCAGCTCAATGCAAGCTCTGCATCTGGGGCTCCAGTGACCCTCCCACCTTGGTCTCCTGAGTAACGGGACTACAGGCATTTGCTCATCCAGCTTGGTTAATTTTTAAATTTTTTGTAGACATGGGGGTCTCTCTATATCGCCCAGCTTTATAATTACTATTATGAAATAATCTCCAAGTTATGTTGTTAAGTGGAGAAAGAAGGGTAGAAAAAAGAGTTTATGGTATGGTATCACTTATCTAAGGGGGCAGGCCATAAATATATTACATTTATTTATTTATTTATATTTTTTGAGACAGAGTCTTGCTCTGTTGCCCAGGCTGGAGTGCAGTGGTGTGATCTCGGCTCACTGCTGCCTCAGGCTCCTGGGTTCAAGTGAGTCTCCTCTCCTGCCTCAGCCTCCTGAGTGGCTGGGATTATAGGCATGCACCACCATGCTGGGCTAATTTTGTATTTTTAGTAGAGACAGGGGTTTCATCATGTTGGCCAGGCTGGTCTTGAACTCCTGACCTGAGGCGATCTACCCGCCTTGGCCTCCCAAAGTGCTGGGATTATAGGCATGTGCCACCATGCCGGGCCCGCATTTGATTATATTTTAAAGGAGCAAACCGAAGAATAAACCAAAAATGATAGAAAAAAATTACCTATTGAATTAAGAGGTAAGCAACAAGGCAAAGGCAACGAGGGTAGAAGCCGGATTTCTATGAATATACCTTGTTTTGCACATTTGACTTTAGAATCATGTATTTTATTTCTCTCGCTTCTTTTTTTTTTTTTTTTTTTGAGACAGGGTCTTGCTCTGTTGTCCAGGCTGGAGTGCAGAGGTGTGATCTTGGCTCACTGCAGCCTTGAACTCCTGGGCTCAAGCAATCCTCCCACCTCAGCCTCCCGAGTAGCTGGGACTACAGGTATGTGCCAGCACACTTGGCTAATTTTTATTTTTTTTTAGAGATGGGAGTCTCACTATATTGCCTGCCTCGAAATCCTGGCTCCTAGTGCTCCTTGCCCCTTGGCCCCCCAAAGTGTTGGGATTGATTACAGGTATGAGCCACCACACTGGCCTAAAAAGCAATCTCTAAAATGGAAAGTAACATGATATAAATGATCTGGTCACCACTTGGTGGCACAAGTGCACACAAAAAAATGTTACAAATGCCTTAAAAACAATAATTTGATGGCACATTCCTGGTAGCATATACCTATGGATAAAAGGAACTATAAGAAAAATATTGAATTGTTTTTGGCAGAGTAATTGTATTATTAATACTATTGATATTTTGTAACCACTTGAAATATTTTAGAATAAAACAAAAAATAATCATGTTAATGCCATTAGGAATCAAAATTTTCAGCTTAAGGGATACAAACATAAAATCAGGGAAGTTAAATACAATTAGAAGCAGGGTGTGGTGGCTCATGCCTGTAATCCCAGCATTTTGGGAGGCCAAGGTGGGCAGATCACTTGAGGGCAGGAGTTCGAGACACCCCCTGGCCAAAATGGCGAAACCCCATCTCTACTAAAAAATACAAAAATTAGCAGGGTGTGGTGGTGCATGCTTGTAATCCCAGCTACTCAGGACGCTGAAGCAGGAGAATTGCTTGAACCCGGGAGGCAGAGGTTGCAGTGACCCAAGATCATGCCACTGCACTCCAGCCTGGGCGACAGAGTGAGACTCTGTCTCAAAATAAATAAATAAATATATAAATAAATAAAATAAAATTCGAAAGTTATAAATTAGGAAGTTAGACATCTATAATTCTTTTAAAAATTATTATTTATTATTATTTCTTCTAAAAGTGGAATAAAAAGAAATATATAATTTTAAAGTTAAATGAAAAACAGAAATACGGAGCCTTGGAACATGTGATTTTAAATGAACTTTCCAAGTGATTCTGATGCTCTTGGCCTCAGAAGTGAAAAGCAGAGTACCCAGTGGTGCCAGCCACACAGTGCGCTTCCCATAGGAAACGTGAATCTTCTAGAGTTTGCCTAGTCGACAACATCACATGTTTATGGGCAAGTTTATGTTGGTCTGGCTTTCCTGCATATGATCCTTCATGACTTTCCTCCCTCTGATCTACTCTTCATACTTGATGGGTCCCCAATTACATATATAATGATTGACCAGGTAGATAGGAGAGATGGAGTTGGACAAAAAAGCACCCCGTGGGCTATGCCGGTGTAGCAAGCAGCAGGCAACCAGAAGCCGGACCTGGCTTTCTGATGGAGAAGGCAGCTTGCAATCAGAGAGACGCCGTGCTGAGCTTACCATGGCAAAACCAACATCCGCTTTCTTCAGAGCAGGTCCGTCATTTGTGCCATCACCAGTGACAGCCACAACCTGCCGCTGTTCCCCAACAGTGCTGTCAATGATGCCTGGGAGAAACAGACACACCACAGTGAGGTTTTCTGGTCTCCCTCACCCCTCAGTTCCTACCACCCGCCACTCCTTCTACTTTCCTCTTTCCTTCCCTTTTCCCTTTCCTAGAGGTTCTACAGGAACCACCCAAGGGCAGTAAGTTGTTTCATGGGTAGCACTGAACTACGTTTGTCCTCATCTGGTACCCTACGGCAGCTATGAATAACACATTGGATGGATTTCAAGGCAGGGACCTAGGGGTCAAACTGCACCATTTCCACCTACCAGCTGGGCAATTTGGGTAAGTTACTTGTCTTCTCAGCCTCAAACTTCCTCATTTGTAAAATGGGAATACCTGCCCTGCCTAGTTCACAGTACTATTGGTAAATAAGACATGATCATGTTTTTAAGAACCCAACAACTTGCCAGGTGCAATGGCTCACGCCTGTAATCCCAGCACTTTGGAAGGCTGAGGTGGGCAGATCACCTGAGGTCAGGAGTTCAAGACCAGCCTGGCCAACATGGTGAAACCCTGTCTCTACTAAGAATACAAAAATTAGCCAGACAT
>NW_012104031.1:2585822-2588493 GCF_000951045.1 Mandrillus leucophaeus
AGGGTTTCACCATGTTGGTCGGGCTGGTTTCGAACTCCTGACCTCATGATCCGCCTGCCTCGGCCTCCCAAAGTGCTGGGATTACAGGCGTGAGCCACTGCGCCTGGCCGAATAGTCACTTTTAAAGTTACATAAATTCCCTGTAATCAGAAATGGGAATGGGAAGGAAAGAGAAGGAAAAGAGAACACAGAACAAACATTTCTACTACTTGTTATGTACAAGGCATTTTACATACATTGAATCATTTAGTTACAGTGAGGAGCTGAGTACCGCTCTCTCTGTTTTCAGATTAGGAAATGGAAACTGAGGATCGTCCAGGTCTGAATCCTGGCTGTGCCACTGTCAGCTGTATCACCTTGAGTGAGATACTTAACTTCCTTATATCTCTGTTTTCTCATCTGTAAAACTGGGATCATCACAGTACCCACCTTCCTGAGCTGTGAGGATTAAATACAACAAGCCACCGTAAGCACTTAAATAACATGCGTGGCTTGAGTAGACGCTTGGATATTAGTTATTATGGCACCACCTGGCTGGAGGGCTCCCTCATCTGCATGGGTTCAGTGTGGGGTGTGCACCCATGCCTTCCTGAGGAGAGGCTCTTGAAGGGAAGCAGAGCGGTCAGGGGTGCTCACTTGCGCAAGATGATCTCAGAGGCGCCCTTGCTGTACATACGGAAGCCACCGCTGGGATTCCTGATGACGGTGCTCATTGACTTGCGCACTGAGTTGAAGGTATACACCTTGTAGAGCTTCTCCTCGGGCACTTCATTACGCACAGCCTGGTAATCCTGCTTCAGATCTGTGACAAAGCCTAGCAGGGCACACTCGGTCTTGTTTCCCACCTGCCGAGGCAGGCCTCCCTCCTTCTCTGGAGGCTAGGAGAAGAAATATACACAGCACTAGTGAGTAAGATGCCTTGACAAGGCAGAGAACTTAGGGAGGAACGAACTCATTTACAAAGCCTTCACATTACATACCTGGAGCTCATGGGGGAAATAACATTTGTGTTTTGTTTTTTTTTCTTTTCTTTTTTGGAGATGGAGTCTCGCTCTGTTGCCCAGCCTGGAGTGCAGTGGCACAATCTCGGCTCACTGCAACCTCCACCTCCCGGGTTCAAGTGATTCTCCTGCCTCAGCCTCCTGAGTAGCTGGGTCTACAGGTACCTGCCACCATGCCCAACTAATTTTTGTATTTTTAGTAGAGATGGGGTTTCACCATGTTGGTCAGGCGGCTGGTCTCAAACTCCTGACCTCAGGGGATCTGCCCACCTTGACTTCCCAAAGTGTTGGGATTACAGGCATGAGCCACCGCACCTGGCATCTTTTTTGTTTTTCTTTTTGACATAGCATCTTGCTCTGCTGCCCAGGCTTGACTGCAGTGGTGTGATCTCAGCTCACTGCAGCCTTGACCTCTTAGGCTCAAGTGATCCTCCCACCTCAGCTTCCCGAGTAGCTGGGACTACAGGTGTGCAATCATGCCTGGCTAATTTTGTTTATTTTTGTAGAGATGAGGTCTCACAATATTGCTCAGGCTGGTCTCAAACTCCTGGGCTCAAGCGATCCTCCCACTTTGGCTTCCCAAAGTGCTGGGATTGCAGACGTGAGCCACTATGCCCAGCCTGTTTTTTTTCAAGGATAGGCAGAGAGTGGTCAGTAGTAACTGTGATCCTTGTGCCATCCAGGGCTTAGGGATTTTGTAGTTTGCTCTAGTGGTAGTGCTGGTGTCTCGCCTTGTGTGGGTCTTATTCTAATACTCTGTGCTTGTTTCTAGAAAGTGAGTAATTTACTTCTGATAAGCCCAATTCTACTTTGGGATACGTTCTACTTGCCCTCCTTAGAGACATTGCCTTTACATGCTAGTTGGGAGGGTATTTCCTGGCCATAGATTCTTACAGGCCCTTGCCCTGAACCCTCCATTGACTCCCAGGTACTTTTCCATAGTCTCACCCAAACATGTTCACTCCAGAGTGAGAAATGGTGCTCACTCTCACCTGGGATGAGAATTTAGGGATGGCAATTTAGGCAGTGTAAACAATAAGCAGGTTCATTTCAGAGAAAATGGTGGTTCCAACCAACCATCCATTCTGAGTGTCTAGGCAAAGGAGATGCTTACCAGAATCTTGGAGGTATAAGCACTGTTGATAGAAATGCCATTGACAATGAGGTCCAGGACTTTGGGCAGGAAGACATCAGGGCTTGGGATTTGACGGTAATGGATGCCCCCAATATAAGCTTGTACCACAGTCATTCGGTTCATGGTCAACGTGCCCGTCTTATCAGAGCAGATGGCGGTGGCATTGCCCATGGTCTCACAAGCATCCAAGTGCCGCACCAGGTTATTGTCTTTCATCATTTTCTACAAAGGAGAAAAGACTTGAGGGGGGACTAACTGGACTCTCCTAAATATAGGTCAAAGCCATTTCCTAGCCAACATCTCTCCATATTTCATCTTCCAGTCCCACACAAAAATCCAAGATACTGGCTGGGTGCGGTGATTCATGCCTGTAATCTTAACACTTCGGGAGGCTGAGGTGGGCAGATCACCTGAGGTCAGGAGTTCAAGACCAGACTGGCCAACATGGTGAAACCCTATCTCTACAAAAGATACAAAAAGTAGCTGGGCATGGTGGTGCACACCTGTAATCCCAGCTACTTGGGAGGCTGAGGCA
>NW_012104031.1:2588851-2618695 GCF_000951045.1 Mandrillus leucophaeus
CTTGAACTCAGGAGGCGGAGATTGCAGTGAGCCGAGATTGCGCCACTGCACTCCAGCCTGGGTGACAGAGCAAGACTCTGTCTCCAAAAATAAAAACAAAAAATAAAAAAATTAAAACCCAACAACTTTATTGTGTGTCATACTCACCAAGGGCTCGGATGTTTGCTAACTGTACGTTCTCCCCAAATAGCCTGGGAGATCTCCTAGGACCTCCCTTTTTGGACAGGAGAGTGACTTTGGCTGGTGGTTCTTATCTGTCTTCGCCCTGGCCTGCCTTCAGCTGTTGCAGGCACCTATTTGGAAGCCAACCTCACCTTTCACCAGGGTGTGCTTGTCAGTGGGAGAAGATCGCGCCAGGACCCGAAGCTTAGGCCAGATCTTGTCCAGCTTTTCTTGCTCTACCTGCCAACACCAGACCACACCTGGATCAGTCAAACTCAGAAAAGCTATCCAGGAAAGTCTTACTTCTCCATATACTTGGAGCCACTGGGAGATTGGGTACGCCACAGTCCCACATGACAGTGTTATTCTGGCTTCAGCAGAGATTAAACAGCCAACCAGTCTCCAAGGGTAGATTCATGGATGATGACCATTCAGGCCCTGCTTTTTTTCTTTTTCCTCCCAAGTCCCTACCTGGGAGCCAATCCCCCATTTCCCAGACCTTTAACGGGAGGTGGGCCAGGGTTGGCTGTTGGCTCGGGTGGGTAAAGTGGTGCTTCAGAGGTCTTAGGTATGATTTCTATGTAGCTCAGGAAGCTTGGATCTGTGCCACTGCCAGACCACATTCTCCTTTAGCCACTGTCAGCCAAAGGGCAGGGACACAGGAGGGGTGGGCTGGGGGGAAGTCAGTAAAAAAAACTGAAAAAGCAGAAAGACATGAAAAATTAGTGACACTGTCTCAAAAGATAGCTAGTGAGCTCACTAGCTTCATTCACAAGCAACTCCCATTTTTTTGTTTTTGAGACGGAGTTTCGCTCTGTTGCCCAGGCTGGAGTACAGTGGCGCGATCTCGGCTCACTGCACCCTCCGCCTCCCAGGTTCAAGCTTGTCTCAGCCTCCCCAGTAGCTAGGACTACAGGTGCATGCCACCAAGCCGAGCTAATTTTTGTATTTTTAGTAGAGACAGAGTTTCACCATGTTGGCCAGGATGGTCTTGATCTCTTGACCTTGTGATCCACCCGCCTCGGCCTCCCAAAGTGCTGGGATTACAGGCATAAGCCACCGTGCCCGGCCAGCAACTCCCAATGTTACCATATGAGCAGCTTTGGTACAAGGAGATGTTTCACTATAAATAGCTTTCACTTTAGAAAACACCCACTTTCCCGCACATGACCCAGATGTCTTATGCTGGAACCCGCCTTTTCCTCGTCAGGGGAGGTCCTGGATCCCCCTACCCAGGACCCACCTCGCCTTTCTCGTTGCGGATGAGCCGGTTGAATTCTTTGCCTTCTAAGCACAGGAAGTCATCCCCAGGTGTCAGAATGCCACATTTGGTGGCAATGGCCCGGGCTGTGTTGATGTTGTCACCTGTCACCATTCTGACAGTAATGCCAGCTTGTTTGCATTTGGCAATAGCATCTGGCACCTTCAGAGAGTGAAGAAAGGGGAAAGGTGCAGATGAGGGTGGTGACCCTGGTAAACTGTCCCTGTACGTCTGTCCCTTTGTGGCAGACAGGAGAGAGGCACCCTAGAAGTGGTGCCATGTGGCATGGGCTAGGTCTGGTCATGTTGATATTGTTAGGTGCCACCTCACTTCTGTCCTACCTACAGCAGTCACATTTGAATTTGCCCTATTGCACCACGAGTTGAAGGGGAAATTTGCTTTGGGAGCCAGGTGTAAAAACTTGCTCTCCACTCACAATCGAGACTCCTTGGCAGGGCATGGATGGCATTTTGCGATTTGGCCACTGCTTTCTTTTCTAGCAGAAGCTTCTGCCACTCTCCACCCACCTGGCCCATGCTCCAACCATATCAGCTCTTTGTAATTTCCCACATGCATGATACCCTCTCATGCCTCTGGGCCTTGACAATTTTATAGTCCATCTGTCTATGCTTCTTAGAAGCAGAGATTTTCAATCCCCTAGTGTCTAGAATAGTTATCAGCACACAGCAGTTACTCAAAAAGAATGTGTTGATTGAAAGGAGGGAGCTAAAGACAAAGTTGGTGTCCTGATTAAATCAATCTCCTGACAATACTTAAGTGTCAAATAATGAGCCCAATAAGCCCTTTGCTTCTGAACACTCAGACAGCAATAACCCTAGGAATGCCACATTCTATCAAACTGGTACTCCACAGCAGTCCTGTGAAGCAGGAAGCACAGAAACATCTATCCCTGTAAGTGAGAAGCAGTTAGGTTACCTGCCTGGGGTCACAACTAGAAAGGGAACTAGTACTCCACTTCCTGAGACTCTCACCTCTGGGCGCACAGGGTCCTCAATGCCCACCACTGCGATACAGGTCAGTTCAGTGAGGATCTCATTCTCATTGTCCCAAGAGGGCTCTGCGTCATTGAAATCCCGGTAAGCTATGCAGATAGTCCGGAGTCCATCACAGGCCATGGGCTCGATAACAGTGCGTATCATATCATCTCTGTCTTTATTCCTGAATGGCACTGCTTCCCCTTTCTGGTCCAGGATTCGATTACACCTGGGGAGGTGCACAGTAAGAACACGGTGTCTCCCTTCCCACTCAATACGTTTCTACAATCATTGACAGACATTTTGGCCACTCTGTATTATTCCTAAAGACATTGCTCCAAGCGTGGCCAAACATTTCCTTCGTCCATCACCCAGCGGAGTCCCTCTTTCCAAGGTGGGTGGGCTGTGGATGGAGTAAGGTCTAGGTAGGTAGAGAGTAGGATTCTCCCATGTCATCTATTCTTACCCATATGTGAATGCAATGCAAGTCATTTGTGAATCCCCTGCTCTTTTGAACTTCTTGAAGGCAGAGAGACTTTTTCAATCCGAGTATTCAGAATAGTGCTCACTGTGTGGTGGTGGTTTAGGGGGACGTTTCCTATACAAGAATGTGCTGATTAAAAGAAGGTGGCTAAAGCCAAGTTGGGGCACTGGTTAATTCAGCCCTACTGGCCCTATACCTAAGTAGGGTCAACTTTTGATGATCTATGGGTAATCTATTAATAGTCACTTTTTTTTTTGTGAGACAGAGTCTCACTCTGTCACCCAGGCTGGAGTGCAGTGGTGCGATCTTGGCTCACTGCACCCTCCGCCTTCTGGGTTCAAGCGATTCTCCTGCCTCAGCCTCCTGAGTAGCTGGGATTACAGCGCGTACCACTATGCCTGGCTAATTTTTGTATTTGTTTTTAGTAGAGATAGGGTTTCACCATGTTGGTCGGGCTGGTTTCGAACTCCTGACCTCATGATCCGCCTGCCTCGGCCTCCCAAAGTGCTGGGATTACAGGCGTGAGCCACTGCGCCTGGCCGAATAGTCACTTTTAAAGTTACATAAATTCCCTGTAATCAGAAATGGGAATGGGAAGGAAAGAGAAGGAAAAGAGAACACAGAACAAACATTTCTACTACTTGTTATGTACAAGGCATTTTACATACATTGAATCATTTAGTTACAGTGAGGAGCTGAGTACCGCTCTCTCTGTTTTCAGATTAGGAAATGGAAACTGAGGATCGTCCAGGTCTGAATCCTGGCTGTGCCACTGTCAGCTGTATCACCTTGAGTGAGATACTTAACTTCCTTATATCTCTGTTTTCTCATCTGTAAAACTGGGATCATCACAGTACCCACCTTCCTGAGCTGTGAGGATTAAATACAACAAGCCACCGTAAGCACTTAAATAACATGCGTGGCTTGAGTAGACGCTTGGATATTAGTTATTATGGCACCACCTGGCTGGAGGGCTCCCTCATCTGCATGGGTTCAGTGTGGGGTGTGCACCCATGCCTTCCTGAGGAGAGGCTCTTGAAGGGAAGCAGAGCGGTCAGGGGTGCTCACTTGCGCAAGATGATCTCAGAGGCGCCCTTGCTGTACATACGGAAGCCACCGCTGGGATTCCTGATGACGGTGCTCATTGACTTGCGCACTGAGTTGAAGGTATACACCTTGTAGAGCTTCTCCTCGGGCACTTCATTACGCACAGCCTGGTAATCCTGCTTCAGATCTGTGACAAAGCCTAGCAGGGCACACTCGGTCTTGTTTCCCACCTGCCGAGGCAGGCCTCCCTCCTTCTCTGGAGGCTAGGAGAAGAAATATACACAGCACTAGTGAGTAAGATGCCTTGACAAGGCAGAGAACTTAGGGAGGAACGAACTCATTTACAAAGCCTTCACATTACATACCTGGAGCTCATGGGGGAAATAACATTTGTGTTTTGTTTTTTTTTCTTTTCTTTTTTGGAGATGGAGTCTCGCTCTGTTGCCCAGCCTGGAGTGCAGTGGCACAATCTCGGCTCACTGCAACCTCCACCTCCCGGGTTCAAGTGATTCTCCTGCCTCAGCCTCCTGAGTAGCTGGGTCTACAGGTACCTGCCACCATGCCCAACTAATTTTTGTATTTTTAGTAGAGATGGGGTTTCACCATGTTGGTCAGGCGGCTGGTCTCAAACTCCTGACCTCAGGGGATCTGCCCACCTTGACTTCCCAAAGTGTTGGGATTACAGGCATGAGCCACCGCACCTGGCATCTTTTTTGTTTTTCTTTTTGACATAGCATCTTGCTCTGCTGCCCAGGCTTGACTGCAGTGGTGTGATCTCAGCTCACTGCAGCCTTGACCTCTTAGGCTCAAGTGATCCTCCCACCTCAGCTTCCCGAGTAGCTGGGACTACAGGTGTGCAATCATGCCTGGCTAATTTTGTTTATTTTTGTAGAGATGAGGTCTCACAATATTGCTCAGGCTGGTCTCAAACTCCTGGGCTCAAGCGATCCTCCCACTTTGGCTTCCCAAAGTGCTGGGATTGCAGACGTGAGCCACTATGCCCAGCCTGTTTTTTTTCAAGGATAGGCAGAGAGTGGTCAGTAGTAACTGTGATCCTTGTGCCATCCAGGGCTTAGGGATTTTGTAGTTTGCTCTAGTGGTAGTGCTGGTGTCTCGCCTTGTGTGGGTCTTATTCTAATACTCTGTGCTTGTTTCTAGAAAGTGAGTAATTTACTTCTGATAAGCCCAATTCTACTTTGGGATACGTTCTACTTGCCCTCCTTAGAGACATTGCCTTTACATGCTAGTTGGGAGGGTATTTCCTGGCCATAGATTCTTACAGGCCCTTGCCCTGAACCCTCCATTGACTCCCAGGTACTTTTCCATAGTCTCACCCAAACATGTTCACTCCAGAGTGAGAAATGGTGCTCACTCTCACCTGGGATGAGAATTTAGGGATGGCAATTTAGGCAGTGTAAACAATAAGCAGGTTCATTTCAGAGAAAATGGTGGTTCCAACCAACCATCCATTCTGAGTGTCTAGGCAAAGGAGATGCTTACCAGAATCTTGGAGGTATAAGCACTGTTGATAGAAATGCCATTGACAATGAGGTCCAGGACTTTGGGCAGGAAGACATCAGGGCTTGGGATTTGACGGTAATGGATGCCCCCAATATAAGCTTGTACCACAGTCATTCGGTTCATGGTCAACGTGCCCGTCTTATCAGAGCAGATGGCGGTGGCATTGCCCATGGTCTCACAAGCATCCAAGTGCCGCACCAGGTTATTGTCTTTCATCATTTTCTACAAAGGAGAAAAGACTTGAGGGGGGACTAACTGGACTCTCCTAAATATAGGTCAAAGCCATTTCCTAGCCAACATCTCTCCATATTTCATCTTCCAGTCCCACACAAAAATCCAAGATACTGGCTGGGTGCGGTGATTCATGCCTGTAATCTTAACACTTCGGGAGGCTGAGGTGGGCAGATCACCTGAGGTCAGGAGTTCAAGACCAGACTGGCCAACATGGTGAAACCCTATCTCTACAAAAGATACAAAAAGTAGCTGGGCATGGTGGTGCACACCTGTAATCCCAGCTACTTGGGAGGCTGAGGCACGAGAATCAGTTGAACCTGGGAGGCCGAGGTTGCACCATTGCACTCCAGCCTGGGTGACAGAGTGAGACTCTGTCTTAAAAAAAAAAAAAAATCCAAGATACCATTTTTGTCATTCTCTGAAGGTTCTACAGGGTCATTTCAACATTGATGCATCTGACAGAGATGGTCCTTCCATTAACACCAGGGACTTCTGCTCTTGTGAGGCACCAGCCAAAGTTTACAGATGATAGAATGGCTTATCTTTTCACTAAGGGTTACATGGTACCCTTCCCTCCCATCTCTATCCTAAAGGAAGAGATACGATTGTTCCAGTCTCACCTTCACAGAGTAGGCCAGTGAGATGGTGACAGCCAGAGGCAGCCCCTCTGGCACAGCCACCACCAGTACAGTGACGCCGATGATGAAGAACTTGACAAAGTACTGGATGTAGATGGGAGTACACTCAGGGAGCCATGGTCTGCGATTTATCACAAAGTTGTCAATCACGAAGTATAGAATCAGGATGAAAACTGTGAGAGCAGACATGAGCAGACCTGTCCAGAGAAACAAGTCACATGAACCCAGGCCTGAGGGCATTCCTAGGGCCCTAGCCAGAGATAGAATGGCATCAGTTGTAGCCTTGTTGCCAATTGTTAAAACCACCATCTCCAGGAAGACTTACTAAAATCCCCGCCCAGTCTCTGTTGCTTATACATTATAGCATAAGGAACAAACATAGGTTTCGTATTTCAAAGACACAGGTTCTATTCTCAGCACTGCACTAACTTGACTTGTGGCTTTGGACAAGTCATTGACCCTCTCTGGGCCTGTTTCCTAGATCAAATTCCTCATTCATAAATCAGGGGGTTGATCTGTTTCCTGAAACAGCATTCTATGATCCTATTCCACACCCACCCTCTCCCTACGATTCATAATGTCATGACTGTATTTGTCCATTTCCTAGTAGTTTATCAATTTTGACTTCTCCCCTACTAACCTCCGAATGCTGGACAATTCACACCTTGTTTACAGCAATGCCTCTGTGGTGCTAGTGTATCACCTGCATGGCTAACTCTTAGAACAGTGCTTCCCAACCTTTCTGTTGTCATGGCACACATGGAAGATGCCAATAACAGTAAATATTTATGTGGGCACCTACTGTGGGCCAGGCAAGCACTTCACAACAACCCTGTGAAATAGGTTACTATTATCACTCCCTTTTTAAAGATGACGAAATGAAAATACTGAGAGGTCTTTGGTATGGCCCATTGGTAGAGTGACCAAACCATCCCGAGACTACTGAACAGTTTCCAGGGATGTGGGGTTTTGCTAAAATTGAGAAAATCCCAAGCAAACTGGGACGGTTGGTGACCCTACACATTACAGTACATGAAAGAATCTGCTGAAGGTCAAAACCGACTGGCCTAGGGATTCTGATTGCCATGGGTGCTGCCTGAATGCTTTGAGGGCTGATGGAATCAGTATCTGGGGACAACTGTCCCTAACTGTGGCACAATATTTGGGAAAAGCTCTGCTTTAAATCATTGTCTGGTTTTGGTTTTTGCTTTTCCCAAGGGCCAGATGATTCAGGGGCCTCCAAGCAAGGCTAGAGATGATGATATCAATGAAAGCAAATTCTTCTGTACTTTACTTGATTAGGGCCAGGACTCAGGTGGAGAAGCAAGCCACTGAGGGTGCAAAATTAAGAAGGAACTCACTCTTCAGGTGGTGGAAGGCATCTGACTTGCCTCACCCTATTCCTGGACTGGCCTAACATATAAAATAAAGCAACAAAGGAGACTAGTGGCCAGCCATCAGGTAGCTTGTACTCTCTAAGAAGAACAAGGCAGGGGCCAGGTGCAGTGGCTCACACCTGTAATCCCAGCACTTTGGGAGGCTGAGGCCGGCAGATCACTTGAGGCCATGGGATCACTTGAGGCCAGGGGCAGATCACTCGAGGACAGGAGTTCAAGACTAGCCTGCCCAACATGGCAAAACCCTGTCTTTACTAAAAATTAGCCAGGCATGGTGGTGCATGCCTGTAATCCCAGCTACTCGGGAGACTCACTTGAACCCCTGAGGTGGAGGTTGCAGTGAGCCAAGATTGCATCACTGCATTCCAGCTTGGATGACAGAGTGAGGCTTTCTCACAAACAAACAAATAAGCAAAAACAACAATAAAAAAACAAGGTAAGGATTAGGAGAATAGTACAAGGGTTAGGTGGGGTATATTTAATGTTTCAGACCTGTGGTGTTTGATTCTGCCCCTGCAATTCATCTCATCCATGTATAGTTTATATGCAAGAGATTTCACAGCAGTTAAAATTAGCTGGGCACTAGAACGGACACAAAGAGGTTAGGCCAACTCAGTCCAGTAGATCTTTCTGTGAAACGTAAGAAGTTCTCTATCTGTGCTGTCCAATATGACAGCCACTGCTAGCACATGTCTCTCGTGACCAACTAAAATGTGCCCCAGCAACTGGATTTTTAACTTTATTTACTTGTAATTAATTTAAATTGCAGCAGTCACATGTGGTGAGCGGCTGCTATGGTGGGCAGCATGGATCCCACTATCCAGTGTGTGCAAACTGAATCAGCGGTGTTGGCATCCTGTGGGGGTTTGTTAGGAATGCAGAATCTCAGGCTCCACACCAGACCCTCTGAACTGAATCTACACCTTAACAAGACCCCCAGGTAAGTTGTACACAGCTGTATAAAGTGCAGAAATGTGCTGATTATGATTGTGGTAAACAGAAAGGTGGAATCACAGAATAAACAGTGGTAAAAGACTATTCTCTGGCAGGGCACGGTGGCTCATGCCTGTAATCCCAGCACTTTGGGAGGCCGAGGTGGGCGGATCACTTGAGGCCAGGAGTTCGAGACCAGCCTGGCCAACATGGTGAAACCCCATGTCTACTAAAAATACAAGAATTAGATGGGCGTGGTGGTGTGTACCTGTAGTCCCCACTACTTGGGTGGCTGAGGCAGGAGAATCGCTTGAACCCAGGAGGTGGAATCTGCAGTGAGTTGAGATGGTGCCACTGCACTTCCAGCCTGGGCAACAGAGAAAGACTCCATCTCAAAAAAAAAAAACCCAAAAAACAAAAAACAAAAAAACTATTCCTTGAGGGATATGTCCACTGAAGTAGCAATCTTCTGTTTCTTCTTCCCACTCCCCATTCTCCCCCTCCATTGAAAGAAAGTGGTAAGACAGGAAAATGCAGAGGCAAGTGATGGAGAAGCCACTTTCTCATATGCAGAGTGCATTTAGAGAGGGCCTGTCTAACCACAGCCTTCCTTCTTCCTCCAGTCCTTACTTGGTATTTATTGCTTTGTGCTTGGCCAGATCCTACTACTATGCTAGGGAATTGCCTCTAGCAAGCTGCAGCCTTCTCTATCTTTAAGGAATTTACAACCCAAAACAAGAGACAGGTAAGTAGTTATTAAAATCTACCTTCTTGCTAATGTAAATCTCCCCTACTGTAATATATGCTCTTTACTTCTCATTCATTTGGATTAAGAGATCTCACGGCCATTAACCCTTACACACAGGAAAACATTTCTCTCTGAAAAAGCCTAGGGAGAAACCAAACAGTGGCGGAGATAGGGACACAGCTGCCTAGCCCCAAGTAGCCATTCTGAAGTTTCACCTTCTTTCTGCCAGTCTCAGTTGGTGCAGAAAGAAGGGGATAAAAGTGATGAGGATGCAGGATAACACTGATAACCACAATGAGGCTGTACCCTACTCACCAGCTTTCCCAATCTGAACAGCCAGGCGAGTCAGCTTGCCCTGCAGCACTGACTTCTCCTTTTTAGGCACCTTGACTGCCTTCTTGTCTTTTTCCTCATTGTCGATTCCCTCCTGGCTATTGAGTGGCTGGATTTCCAGGGCCACTCCGTCTTGGGTCTTTGCTAGAGTGTACACACAAATAGGACAGGTGAGCAGGCAAGGTGGTAGCACTGAGTGGCAGGCAGGTGGAAACCAAAAAACCTTCCTGTCTCTTTCCCAGAATATACCTTGGACCTGACATCAGTCCCGACCACTCGCAACCCATGCTAGACATGGAACTTGCCTTCAACACTCTATTAGGGCCTTTGGAATAATATTCTAATGACTTCAGATGAAACTGGGGTGCTTTTAGGGTATGGATTTCTTCTTCAGTGGCAGCTTCCTGGCACTACCTGAGTCCCAAGCCAGATTTATTCCAGCAAGGGGATTAATCATGTCACTAAGCGCTATTAAAACAACCATCCTTCCTGGAACTCAGTGCTTAAAATAGTGAATCTTTACTGCAGAAAGGGGCTGAAGGAGAGGGTTGGTAGATGTTTCTAGAGCACAAGATTGCTCTGTTAAATGGTTTCTCTCTCTCTCTCTCTCTCTCTCTCGATTGTCAGGGAAGAAACACATACCCCCAGACCCAGGGTATTTTCCAGCTCCTTCTAGCAGTTGAAGGATAGGAAAAGAAAATTCCCTTTCTTCCCTGCCTAACAAAGGTAGAGAGATACAGAGTGGGACCTAGGGTTAAGTCTTTTGGGGAAGAGGGAAGAAGCTGGTGTGAGGGACCTCCTGTAATAAGAGAAAGCAGGGATAAAGAGAGACATATAAATCCATTTTGCTTTTAAAAGAAGAGTTAAAGAACTAAAATTAAAGAATTATTTCTGTTTAGCTCTGGTTTTCTAATGTGATGACTTTCTTTCTAAAGACTGCTGTGATGCGGGTTACAAAGTAAAAACAAATCTCTAGGAGTGTCACAAGAGAGCAGTTCTTGCTGGCTCCCAGCACCACTCCATTTTCACCCCTGCAGGGCTCAGCCCCTTGCTTAGGATACCCTTCCTGAGTAGTCCCTGCTGTCAGACTCACAAACAAGAAGACAGAGATGGAATGTGAACACAGCCACCAAAAGAGAAACACACATCAGATCAGGAGGAAGAAAACAGACTGTGGCAAGAACAAAGAAGAGAGGTGGGGAGAGAGGTACAGAGAAAGGGCTCTCTCCAAGCACCCCTGAGAAGACCAGCAGAGAAGGGATCCAGACCAGAAGAGGACACCGATGAGGAAGCTATCAAGAGGAGGGTGCAGGGACTGCCCACCCCACCTCCCTCCGCCATGAGAACCCTGAAGTCTTCCAACCCAGGAACTGATGACTGTTGGTGTTTAAATCAGGCTGAGGGTGTTTAAATCAGGCTAAGGGCAATGAAGCAGAGTTCAGCTCCCTGGGAAGAGCAGATCAATCCTACACACTCCCCAAGAGAAACCTTGACATGACATTCTGTGAGCCAACAGCAGAGGGTGCTGTTGTCCCATCTTAGATTGGGATCAGGACCTTGAGACCACCCCAAAAATCTCTGCACCTTCCTCAGGATGAGGCATCTGAGCCACAGCAGGAGATAACAGATTTATGGAGAGGAAAAGGGAGAAGGCAGATGGCCTGGAAAGGTCTGGTTTGAGCGTGGGCAGGTAGAGATGGTAAATGAGTGGTTGGAGAGGTTACCTTTGTTGCGATTTTCAGGGACTCCTTGCTTTTTACCTGTTTGAACAAGAAAGAAAAAAGTGGGGCCGAAACCCAAAGTGACTATTAAGAGATCCAATTTGTTGGTCCTGCTCAGAGCCCAGAAGGGCGACAGTTAAGTGGTCGGGTTGCAGGGAAGGGACATAAATGTAAAGGAAGCTCACATCTCTGCTTTCATTCATTCTTGCTAGAGGCTCTCATGAATCCTCGGGATAGCCACCAAAACGCTCACATAGGTGAGTGCATACTCACACCTGAGGTGCTTTCTCTTGCTCCTGGCCTGAGTCACATTGCTTGGAAAAATAGGGTGGGGATTAGGAAGTGAGAGGTTTGAACTGTTTCTGCCTGATGGCAAAGACTCTGAAAGGTGTCTCCGTGTTACTTCAATAGCACCAGGCAAGCTTCCTCCTTATTCATCTGCAGGCAGCTGCAGAAATGAATTGTTTAGTTCCTGAGGGAATGTGTTTTGTTTCCTTTTCATAAACTGTCCTCCACTAAACAGCTCAAGATGATTCTCCAGCCATGTGGTAGAAACCTTCTCTCCCCTAAGGGAAGAAGGAATGCTTAGGGAAACGGGTAGACTTGGTTTTAGTATCTTTTCCTCTTTCTCCCTCTTATTCTTTCCTTCAGGAATAACTAAGGGGCAAAGACTGAACTAACTGTTCCTACTCTTCTAGCTGTGTGTCTCTTCCACTGAGAGCCCACAGTTTCGGCAGAAATCTATTTTATTCTTCTGGCCAATTTTCTCTTAGTCTTGATGGTTCGTTTAACCCCCCATCTTTGAGGAAGAAAGTTGGGGGAGGAGGAGTACATGGAAGGCATTTGGGGCTACGGCATCTAACCAGTTTATTTAGGGCAGGCTTTATAACTTACCCCTTTACAAGCCACCAATAGACACAAAAATCAAGGCTCAAATTCAACCTGATTTGGGAGCCTAGAGCTAGGATCTGGTTTTCATCAGAGCCCCCTGGAGCCAAGGATTTACATCTTTATCTCAGCAAGGAGTTTGGATATCTGCTTTCTTCATCGCAGCAGATTCTTCTAACCATGCTTTCTATCCGGATCTGCTCCCTCGCTTCCTTGTTTGTCCATGGGGATGAGAGGAAAGAGAATCTCAGTCCAGATGCTCCTTACCTTTCTTCTTCTTCTCCCCTTCGTCATCCTCATTGACCCCCAAGAGAGTAAGGATGATTCCAGTCTGAGAGTTGACACCAACAGCCGTCACCACCATCCGGCCAGAACCTTCCATGACATGGGTCCCTACATGGGAAAGGAGAAGATGGGAAGGAATGTTTTTTTTTAATACCTAGACATGATTTGATATGAAACACAAATTTAGAAGAAAAAAATAGTCCTCCCTACCCCATGGATAATGATGGGTTTAGCACAGTAGGAAAAGGTCAAGAGCTGGGCACATTTAAAACAGACCAGACAAACTGGGAGTAAGGAGGAAAATGTGTCTGACTGCTTTAGGGTAAGCCCTCCCTCCTGCCTCCACTCCCACCCCTGCAACCAGCAGAGCCCCTTCAAGGGCCTTATTACACTTGTTTCACGGAAAACTTCATTTAGGCTGCCTGATATCCTTGTATTCCACCCACCAAAATGCTGCTGCCCCAGTTGAATCCCAGGGAAGGAGATGGGACACAGTCAGAAGAGAGAACAGGGTCTGGATCCTGTGGCCTGGGTGTTTGCAGGGAGGTAAATGGGAACTTGGGTAGCCAGGGTCTATACCTGAGAGCAACATGGGGTCTTTGTCCAGGGACTTCTTGACATGATCGGATTCCCCTGTCAGAGAGCTCTCATCAATCTTCAGATCATTCCCTTGGATCAGGATCCCATCTGCAGGCAGCAGATCACCTAGAGCACAAAGGGGAAGAAGGGACAGTGAAGGAGATAGTAAGAGACTGGCTGAGGGTAGGGACCTCCAACTCCTTCAACCCCATCTCACGGCTGCTCCCGTGGGCCCTGGTCGTGAGTACATGGAGGGTCTTTACAAGACTTCAGCTCTGTACAACCTGGGAGAAGGTTGCTTTCCAGGCATTATACATTCAAACTCTTATTCATCCCCACACCTTTCCACGGCCTGAATATTACACACTTTTAACCCTAAGACACACAGAGTACAAGTCTGACAATCTCGTGGCAGAGCTTCAGCTACTCCTTTCTGAAATTCCTTCCCACAACCTCTTTAAACGCTAACCTAGAAGTGAATACAGTTTTGGATCTTATCTTTTTGGGTTTTCAGCAATTCCCAGCCCCCTCATACCAAAGCACCTATCCCTTAAATGGGGGTGGTAGTGGGGTAAGCAAAAGAGACACGGAGCTCTCACCGTATTTGACTTGGGCAATATCACCGACCACAATCTCAGCCACAGGGAGCTGGATGAGTTGACCATTTCGGATGATGGAGAACTTTTGCTCCTGTTCAATGCGGTTCTGCAGCCCCCGGAATTGCTTCTCTTTGCTCCAATCATTAAAGGCAGTCACTAACACCACGATGATCACTGAGAAAAGGATGGCTGCCCCCTCAATCCAGCCAGCTTGTGCCTCACTTTCATCTTCTGGGGTACTTGCAACTTGACCACACACTATCCCAGGAAGGGAGAGAAATAGTCACTGAAGGGCTTTTGTTGACAATAAGAAATGGGAGTGGTGCTTCCACAATCCCAAGATAGAAAGTCAGGAAAAGTGAATAATAGCAAACACAACTGTTGGCTGGAAGAGGATATCAGAGGATAGTAGGATTGAGTATTATCTTATCACGAGTGTAACTATTTATGTTAATCCAAAAGAGGTAAATGACTAAATAGTACAAACTATCAAATTTAGGCAAGTCACATGTAAGGTCACACTTATGGTTCCCAACATGGTCAGGCTTTTGCTACTGTTTCCCATAATGTGAGACAATTGGTGGCGGGGGGCACTTTGAGATGCAGGGTTTTGTTGGTTGGATAACGGTAGAGAATTCCTGGCTGGGGATGTTGGTTCACACCTGTAATCCCAGCACTCTGGGAGGCCAAGGCAGGCAGATCGCTTGACCCCAGAGGTTTGAGACCAACCTGGGCAACAAGGTGAGACCTTGTCTCTATGTTATAAAAATTATTAAATAGGCCGGGCAAGTGGGTCACACCTGTAGTCCCAGCACTTGAGGAGGCCGAGGCAGGTGGATCACCTGAGGTCAGGAGTTTGATACCAGTCTGGCCAACATGGTAAGGCCCTGTCTCTACTAAAAATACAAAAATTTGCCAGGCGTGATGGCACACACCTGTAATCCCAGCTATTCAGGAGGCTGAGGCATGAGAATCGCTTGAACCCAGGAGTTTGCAGTGAGCCCAGATCAAGCTGCTGCACTCAGTCTGGGTGACAGAGCAAGAATCCATTAAAAAAATAATAAATAAATAAATAAATAAATAAATAAATTAAATGTCTTAAAAGGGTAGAGGATTCCTGACATTCTGAAAAAAGATTTAATGGAAGAAAGAGGGTGGGGGTGGGGTGGGGAGGAACCCTTGGAATAAGGATGAGTTGGAAGAATAGCTTAGTACTACTGCTGGTTTCCTTTGGAAAGCCCACTCTGGATAATGGGGGGAATGTTTTAAGCTATAACCTGTCAGCCACCAATACTAAGTGCTTTTTGGTGGTGGTGGAAAGCACCCAGATAAGAGTCACGCTGAGTTGTTTAGGACACTCACGTTCATTTTCTTCACCAGCAGGGCGATAAAAGGACAGGACCAGGGAGATGATGGCTGCAATCTCCAGGATGATGAGTGTGACATCTTGAAGGGCTTCCCACACTAATTCTAAGAAGGTTTTGGGCTTTTTGGGGGGGATCACGTTGTGTCCGAACACCTGCCTACGTTTCTCCAGATCTGCAGGGTTCCCAGATAGACCTGAAAAGGAGATAGGAGTGGATGAATGAATGCAAAAAAAAAAAAAAAAGAAAATGATAAAAGGCAGTTTTGAAGTGGCGATGAGTCATGATCACGCCATTACACTTTAGCCTGGGCAACAGAGAGAGACACTGTCTCAAAAATAAATAAAATAAAGAGCCAGGCATGGTGGCTCACGCCTGTAATGCCAGCACTTTGGGAGGCCAAGATGGGTGGATTGCTTACATTTAGGAGTTCAAGTCCAGCCTGGGCAACTTTGTGAAACCCTGTCTCCACAATAAAGACAAATATTAGCCAGGCATGGTGTGGTGCACCTGTAGTCACAGCTACTCAGGAGGCCGAGGCGGGAGGACTGTTCTGACCTCAGGAGTTTGAGGCTGCAGTGAGCAGCAGTGATCATGTCACTGCACTCCAGCCTGGGCAACAAAGTGAGACCTTGTCTCTAAAATAAAATAAATAAAAAAGATCCCCTGCTTCCTGATTTGCTCAAGTATGAGATCCAGTTAGAGACAACCATCCTAATCTACCCAGGACTCAGAGAGGGTGGAACTTTCAGGCTAAAAATGGGCAAAATGAAACTGGTCAGCCACGGGACCACTCACTTATCTTAGTGACAAGTATAATCTGGATAAATTCCTAACCAGACATAACATCTTATCTGCTACTGATTGAGTATGCCCCAGGGTCCAGCTCTGAGAATATAAATATTAAAGTGGTTCTTGGGATTCACATAGAACTTTTATGTCATATGAACAGGTAAATGCTGTGGTGATTTAAATGCAGAGTGAGCTGCCATCCATTGGCTCATACACAAAGGCCAGGAAGAAGAAGCTCCTTGCTCAAGGTCATGCAGGATGGAGGCAGAGCCCACACACGTGTCCTGATTCTAAGATCCAGGAGCTTTAGGGGAGCATCAGAGCAGAGTCTTTGAGACTATAACTTGCGGGCATTCCCTTTAAGCACATGTGCCCCTCCATTTCTGTCACACACATATACACACCTGTGTGCCTATGTGTGTGCATGCACACACACTCACAGAGGCACAAACACACACCACTGAGAGGTACTACCATTCTACTAAAGACTAAGTAGGTACTAAGGGAAGTACTACTACTCAGATTGAATAAAAAGCGAACAAGAAAGGTGAGGCCACAAAGTTTTCAGATATTACACAGTACTTGATCACCAGCATCCTCCCCACCAACGTATGTTTGCTTACATACCTCTGTGTACACACACCACATACCACACATACCATACAGACACATATACACCACAAACCACATACACCACTCACATCACACACCATATGCACAATATACAGACACATACACACCAAACACAAACCACATACACAGTACATACCACACAGATATACGACACACACACACACACAGACCACGTACCACATACATACCATACCTACTCTCTAGACACCTTCTCAGAAGGACAAGAGATAGGCAGAATTATTCTCAGTGCTTTCCTTATAGTTGGGTCCTTTCACAGGTCCCCAGGTAGGGCTACTCTTGAAGGGAAGAGGGGAAATCCTACCGTGGCGATTAATGCCAGTTGGTATTCAAGTTGTTTACATGCTGAAGCAAAGTATTACTGGTTTTGACACTGGAAGTTGTTGGCTGCTGGTTTGAAGGGTTTCCCACAGGCAGGGTGGGGTGGCTTTTGTGTTGAAAAAAGGTTAGCAGCTGAGGAGGGTCAGAATTAGAGGAAGGGAACTTCAACTGAGCTTCACAGAGAGAACAAGACGAAGTGGATGACGGGGGCTGCAGGGACAAAACAGGCAAAGGACTTGGATGCCAGAGGCCTTTCTCACACTTTAGTCAATGGGAAGGGCTATTCTGTTGCTGAGGAAGGAATGCAGATGTGATATAAGGGCAAATGTCTACTCTTCACTGAAAATCTTCACTGAATAGAACCCAAGAGTGGGCCAGGCATGGTGGCTCATGTCTGTAATCCTCAGCACTCTGGGAGGCCGAGATGGGCATATCACTTGAGATCAGGAGTTTGAAACCAGCCTGGCCAACATGGTGAAACCTCGTCTCTATTAAAAATACAAAAAAATTAGCCGGGCATGGTGGCGCATGTCTGTAATCCCAACTACTAGGGAGGCTGAGGCAGGAGAATTGTTTAAATCTGGGAGGCAGAGGTTGCAGTGAGCCGAGATCACGCAACTGCATTCCAGCCTGGGCGAGAGAGAGACTCTGTCTCAAAAAACAAACAAACAACAACAACAAAAAAAAAAACCAAACAAACCCAGGAGTGTTACCTTAAGTGTCAAGAGGAGAGATTTGCGTTAGGACCTGAGGAAGACATCTGAACAGATAAAGATTTTGAAAATGGGAAAATAGGTACCCAAGGGAGTATTATTTGCAGAGCTTGGGATGGCCTCCATTTCCCTATGCTATAAAACAAAAAGCATCAGGAGACATACTCAAGATACTCATCTGTCTGGGAAGGTACATGTGGGGGGTGGAAGATGAAAGTGAGGGGCAGGGGATGAACTGGCATCCACACCTGCGCAGTCAGGGGTGTGAGGGCCCTCTTTTGAGACATTCACTTGCTAGTGCTTAGGAGAGAGACACAGGAGCTGGTTAGGGAAGTGGTGCCTGATGTCTTACCCAGGGTCTCCTGATTCCCAGTGCCCAAGCACATCACCCTGGCCTCCAGCTCAGTAGCACAGCTGAGCCCCACAGAGCCATGAGGTTTGGCCAAACCTCCAGAAGCAAACTGAGTTGCTCCCCAGAGGCTCCCTGCCCCCACCAGCCTGAGAAGTCAGGTTCCTAGTAGGAGGGACAGCCAGGGCCTGGGAAAGGAGTGTTCTGGGTAGGGCATCTTTAGCCCCAGACAGGCAGAGGCAGACTTGCCAGGGGGCAGGGCCTTGCTGGTCCTTTCTCCCCAGGGACCAGAGATGGCAAGGCTGTGCCAAGTTGGACCTGCTGTGCTGGAAAGCCAGGCTTGCTGAAGGGAAGCAGGAGTGCTGGTAATTTGTTAACCTACCTGGGATGCTTCTCAAAGAAGCAGGATTCACAATGTAAAGGGAGGAGATGCCCTTTCCTCCTTACCATGGTTTAGTAGATGATTATGAGGGCAAACCAAGATACCAGATATTAAAGATCATAAGGCGCACCCCAACAGCCTAATGAAACCCTCCCTCCCAAAAAGAGGGACATACGAGGGGTGGAGAACAGGGTTACCGTCCCTCTCTGCTCTCATGCTAATACCCCGTAATCATCCATGATGCCCAGCCCCCCATCTCCTATATCACGTAGTCGAGAAATCCTACCAGCTTCAAAATATATCTAGTCCAATCACTTTCCATTTTCACTGTTATCATCCTGGTCTAAACCATCCTCTCTCATCTGGATTATAGCAATCGTCTTCCAACCGGTCTCCTTGCCTCCACCCTCGCTCTCCTGTTCTCAGTCTCTTCTCAATGTATCAGCCAGAATGATCTTTTTTAAGACCTAAGGCAGTACGTGCGATTCATCTGCTCAAAACCCTCTGGCTTTTACTTAGAGTAAAACTAGGCACCAAGGACTTGATGGGCTTCCAGGCCCCTTATGACTCCCCCCTCGTCCCCCAGTCCTTATCTCCTACTAGTTTCTCCATGTTCACTGAGATCTGGCCCAGCCAGACTGCCTACTGTTCTCTGAACGCACTAGACATGCGTCTACATCAGGGCCTCTGCACAAGCTGTTCCTTCTGCCCAGATTCCTCTTCGCTGGAGGGCTCACTTCCTCACTTCCTTCAGGTCTTTGTACAAATGTCTTCTTTTTAGTGAGGCCTACCCTGACCACTGTATTTACCCGGCACTCTTGATCCCCCTCATCCTGCTCACTCATTTCCCTCCACAGGTCTTCTTACCTAGCATATAATAGGATGCATTCATTTATTGTTTGTTCACCTCCTCCACAAGGGCAGGATTTTTGTCATCGTTCCTCAGGCCTACAGCATTGCCCGGCACATCGTACACATGCAAATTTGTAGAATGAACTGAGTGATAACTAAGATTGCTAACATTTAAGTGATTACTATGTGCCAGATGCCTCACCAAGCACATTCATGCCTTCTCATTCAAGCATCACAAACCCTTACATGGTAGCTACTATTAACCCGATTTGATGTAGAAGCAAACTAAGGCCTGGCAGGGGTGTAACTACTTGAGCTTAGTAAGTGGCAGAGTCTATGCCACCCCACAGCGGGCCACTGGATGCCAACCTAGACACAGAGGACACTGGGGCATGGAGGCAGCTGCACTCAGCTGAGGCTTCAATCTAGTGTGACTAACTTGTTCCGATTTGCCCAGGACTTGCCAGGTTTTAGCACTGAAGTTCCTGCCTCCTGGGAACCCCGCTCAGTCCCAGGCAATCAGCGAGGGTTGGCCACCCTACTTCCTTCACCACAGGGCAGGGTTGCATGCTGCTTTCCTCTGTACCTCTAAGCAAGCCAGCACTGTTCCCGTTGTCTACAATTGGGGTGGATTAGTCCTGTCTTCTTCCTTCCTGGCCTCAGGGATGGTAACATCGCCATCAGGTTCATCAGAGTCCAAACCTATGAATTTTGTACTCAATAAAACGTTTCTTATGGCCTTTTTTGGACCCAAGCAAATGAAATGACCTAACTGCCCTCAAAGTCACTTGCTTGCTTCTTTTTTCACCATTTTCTACTCATCTGTGTGTTCCACCTTAAGTCACCCCGAGCTCGTACAATAGCAACCTTAAGAAGTCAAATGGCTGTCTCAGTTCCCAGTATGCCCTGCAGCAGGGCGGGGCAGGTCAAGGATCTCAGCTGTAGTAGCCTTGGGAATCCTCTCTGACATGTGGTAAGGCATGGGAAAGCCATGTGGGACTGGGAGATCGGCCAATCCCCAGTTTTGGGTTTTCCATTCCAATTCTTTCTGCCCTAGAGAGTCTTTCAGGCCCTGATCTCAGCAGCTGTAATTTCACACAAATAGTTGTCCAGCCCGGGAAAAGGCTCTAAAAGGCCCTGATCTCTGCAGTGGTTTCTCAGATACTCACACAACCTCCTGGAGAGGGGAAGGAAAAATTGGCAGGGAGAGAATGCTGGAAACACAGGAAAAGGGTTTCCCCTAGAAATTCCTCAGGAAACTGAGGGGAAATCTTGTCCTCAAGAACATGAAAGAGAAAGCCCCACCTAGAGTGGGAGTGCTTCTGGCCCTATGAACTAGACTGAACACATGAGCTGGGAGAGGCAAACAGAATGTTCAGCTGTGAAGTCATCACCCCCACCCCATGCTGGGGAGTTGCACGGCCCCTGCCCAGGCTGGGTGGGAACATGGAATAAACAGCAGTGGAACATTTGTGTCTGCCATGAGTGTGCAGGACCTAGGGCCTGGGAGGAGAAATGCAGCCCAGCCCTCAGTGGCTTAGCTCCAGCAGGGAAGGGCCAACGACATCGGCAGAGGCACCACTTATCAGAACCAGCTCAGCCCCAGAAAGGGTGGGGCTAGGGTAGACATCAGGAGGGACTTCCCAGCTGTCTGAGTTATGATACCTTGCCAAAGGAGGCAGCAGAATCTTCTCCCACACATATAGTACCAGGGAGAATTTTCTCTGGGTTGATTTGAAGGCAGTCCTCTTTTGGTACTTGAGAAGAACAGCAGCAGTAAACCTTTCAAGTCTTTCCTTAAAAACCCTGGATTTGGGCTTCGTTTGGCGGCTCATGCCTGTAATCCCAGAACTTTGGGGGGCCCAGGTGGGAGGAGAGCTTGGGCTCAGGAGTTCAAGACCAGCCTGGGCAACACAGAAAGATTCTGTCTCTACAAATAATAAAAAAAAAAAATAGCTGGACACGATGGCGTGTGCCTGTGGTCCCATCTACTCAGGAGGCTGAGGCAGGAGGATTGCCTGAGTCCAGGAGGTTGAGGCTATAGTAAACCGTGATTTTGCCACTGCATTCCAGCCTGGGCAACAGAGCAAGACCCTGTCTCAAAAAAAGAAAAAAAAAAGTTAAAATTAATTTTAAAAAAACCCCAACAACCCTGGATTTGGGGACTGAGGGGGAGGAGTAGCTTAAAATCAAAATAGGGCCATGCAAGATCTAGCCATCTCTGGCTAATAACCAAATGCCACTCTTCCAACTATACCGCAGTTTCCCTGCTTCAGCATCTCCAGTTTAACACACCCACGGCTTGGAGATTTGCTCCCTATCTGCTAGACTTCTTTAAAGCCATCGATTCAAGGTCACAGCCAGAGGATGATGAACCTGGAGTACAATGCTGCTTTCCTCACTCTGGCCAGCAAAACCCTTCCCAAGGTGGGCCACTTCCTCAGGGCATGCTTCCCTTTATCCCGCCCCCTGCTCTTCGCCTTTTTTTGAAAACAGCAGCTGTGGCCCAGGGAAAAAAGGCTCCCTAGATAGCTCTCTGCTTAGCTTTCTGCTCTGCCACTCTGCCATCTTCTGTACTTCATGAATGTGCTTCTGTCGGTGTCATATTCCCACCTTGGAGCTAAATAATAAGAATGAAAGCCCCACTTTCGGTAGATGCAGTATCTGCTTCACCCAATGAGGGAATGCTATTTTTCTTCCCACCAACAGCTAATGGTTCAATGCAAGACAAGGTTAAAAACCAAATCAGACCCCTCAAAAACTTGCAAGTGTTGCTGCTGAATTGTCAAAGGAGTATAAAAGGCTCCAGGAGAGAAAGCAGGAAGGGGAAGCTTCCTGCTTCCAGGTTGGGGAAGCCTTAGCCACTCTCCATCCCTCTGACCCCAGCTGGGCAGCATTAAGCCAGTGAACCAAGAAGCCCAGCTCCAGGCAAGAAGGCCTAAGTAGAAAAGAACTGGCAGAGCCTGGGCTGGGCTAGGAAGAGAGAGCCCACAGCCTTCAAGAGGCCTAATTCAGCCCTAGGCATGAAACTCAAACCAGACAGGGAATTCCCAGGATGCAAAGTGGAGTTCCCTGCGGTGGGGGATGCAAAGAGGAGGACATTTTGGCTTGAGTCTCTCTCACATCTTGAACTAGTTAGTGATAATCCATCTGCCCAAAGTTTGGTAGGCAGAGTGGACCACAGAATGTTAATCTCTGAGGCCATGCCCAGATCACTGTTATTAGGGTCACTTATTTGCCATCCTTAGCAGAGTTGGGGCAAGAGATGATGGCTGCAGGGCAGAGGGCACAAAGAAAGAGGAAAAATAGCGGTTATGCTTCTAACCTCAAATGGAGGAGCTCCTAAAAATTGATATTCCTGAACACACTATAAGCTCTAAAGATAGGGAAGAAAATCTCAAAGAAGCCAGTTGCCCATCTTCCTGTCACATCTGTTCCATCCCATCTTCACTCGCCTAGTCCTCCGCATCCCCCTAACACCACCGTGCTTTAGAGCGGCGGTCTCTAAGTCGGGGGCATGCATCCATCTGTTAGAGTGTGAAGAAAATATCAGACCATTTTGTATTACCTCATCCATTTCTATGTTTGCCTATCTTATTATGTAAATAAAAGTGTTAGATGTATTAATAGTAAGGCAGTAGTTTTGTAGGTGAACATTTACTTGGAATATGTACTCAATTTTTTCCAGATTGACAATACTACCAGAAATTTCAATCTGCCACACTGAGAAAGAGCCCAATCCCAGTATATCTCAGCTTGTGGCAAAATGGACAATTCTTGGTAAAACATGCCACTGCCCTCAGAAGGCAGAGTGACAGGAACACAGTTAAGCCCCAGAGATCTTAAGGTGATAGGAGATGTTCATCTAAATCCTCAAGCTAATAAAACAAATTTGTAATTTGGGCTGGCCGTCTTAAAACACATTTTTTCCCCCTCCTGCCATTTACTCCCCAAGGAATCTCAGCTCCCTAAACCTAGTAATCACCTAGTAATTAAGGAAGGCAAAAATGCTTGCATCTTATGCCAGGAATATTCAGCAGGTGGTAGCAATTATCATAGAGCGTGGCCATGCTAGAGCTTCCCTGGGTGATCCCTAGATGATACAGGTGTACCATCTCCAGCTTCTAAGCCCCCATCCCATCCCCTGCAATGCCTTCAGCTTAAGTCCCCATACTGTGTTCCCATAGACCCTGCTCTTACTCATCAAAGCCCTATGGCCAGATTCCTGAAATTGTCTTCATTCATATGCATCTTCTTTTAGCCTATAAGCTCTGTAGAAGGAGGGACTACAACTGTCTTGTTCACTCTTGTGTCCCTAGCACCTAGCAGTTATTAAGTATTAGATGAATGTTGTTGAAAAAGAATTGGAGGACCTCAATATCTCACTGTCACACCTTCAACTCTGCAGAGGAGAAAAGAAGTAGAAGGGTACAGAAGGAACATAAAACAGAAAGTTCCACCAACAATCTTTTAGATCCAAATTCAACCAAAATAGTCTTCAGCCTTTTGAAAGAAGGCCTACAGTTAATAATTTACTGTTTATTCAAGGCTCCCCTTCTCTCCCATTCTGGTCTGAGCCCAGACCTTGCCTCCAAGGAATGGCCTAACTCTTCCTCAGAAAACACCACTCTTCCTACTAAAAAGGATAGCATAGCTAAGGACCAATGTGCAAAATTCTATAGGGAAAAAAGAATACGCATAACCTCTACCTAGGTCAAAGAATCTCTCACCTAGGTAGGACCATCCGTTTTTCCTACACACAAAAGGGGATTGAGACTAAGGAAAATACCTCTTCTTTCTTCCCCTTAAGCCACAGGTAATTTTTATCCCAGATTCACCAAAGGCTTCTTCCACTCATGAGGCCATGAGATTCCACAGGAAAGCACTCAGAAGGTGAAAGGCTATCTTCCAGCCTATACCAACGAAACTGCTCTGTTCTTTGGGGATTGGAAAGATTGGTTGAGGTGGGAATGGGATAGGGAAAGAAGAAGAGAAAATAAAAGGGGGGAAAAAAACTGGAATGGGGAACAAAGCAAGCAAATGAAAAGGATTCCATTGTGCAAAATGCTCACATTGTCCCTCCTGATAAACCCAAGGCAACACAGCTTGCCCAGGAGCTCCAGCCTCACCCCCACATCTTTGCTTTTGTTTATATACAGCCATAAAGACTGAAATCTTTAGTTACCTCGATGTAAATATGTATTCTCCTTTGTGTCTCCTGCCACCCTTTCTGGTTGCCCTAAATTTTCTCCTCTTTTTGGCTCCTGCTGTCAGCCTTATTTCTGGCTGTTGATGCAGGCCATGTAGCTAAACATCTCCAAGCCTTCTTGAGTCTAACCAACTCTTGGCCATGGGGGCAACTCCTCTTACTCTAACTAGCTAATGTATACTCAAGCAACACAAGCCAGTATCCAAACATTGGGCTGAGGCAGGGCGCGAGGGCTCATGCCTGTAATCCTAGCACTTTGGGGGGCCAAGGTGGGCAGATCACTTGAGCCCAGGAGTTCAAGACCACCCTGGGCAACATGGAGAGACCCTGTCTCTACAAAAAATACAAAAATTAGCTGGGTGTGGTGGTGGACACCTGTAGTCCCAGCTAACCAGGAGGCTCAGGTGGGAGGACTGCTTTGGCCTATTAGGTGGACGTTGCAGTGAGCCTGATTTCACCACTGCACTCCAGCCTCAGTGACAGAGCAAGACCCTGTTTCAAAAAATAAAAATAAAATTGAAAACAACAACAAAAAAAACATTGGGTTGGTGGCGGCTCATGCCTGTAATCCCAGCACTTTGGGAGGCTGACACAGAGGTGGCAAAACCCCATCTCTACCAAAAAATACAAAAATTAACCGGGAATGGTGGTGCGCATCTGTGGTCCCAGCTACTTGGGAGGCTGAGGCGGGAGGATCAGTTGAGCCCAGGAGGCGGAGGTTGCAGTGAGCTGAGATTGTGCCACTGCACTCCAGCCTGGGTGACAGAGTGAGAATCCATCCCAAAATCATCATAATAATAATCTCTTTCTCTCTCCCTCTCTCCAGGCTAAAGGGTTTAAATGACCTGTCTAAGGTCTTACTACCAGGTAGAATGGGATGGAATATTTCATGCCTTCTGACTTACACTCCATTAATGCTCTGCTGCTTCTTATGCTAGAGCAGTCACACAGAGAATCTTAGAAGCACAGATAGTGCTGGGACTACAGGCATGAGCTACTGCGGCCAGCCGAAAGAGATAATTAAGTCCCACCTGCCTTTAGAATTGTGTAAATCTATGATAATAAAACCACGTTAGTGTCAGAAATGTAATAAACCCCAAGTTCCATAAGTCCCCTTAAAAGCTATAGTTTAAAAAAAAATTCTGTCAGTCTATACTAAAGATGCTCTCAGTCCATAGAAAATAAAGGAAAAGGGTTATATTCTAGGAATCAATCTCTCTGACCTTCACTTTCACCTTGGTTCCCAACTAGCAGAATTCAAGCACCAGGTAAATTTCTTTATTCTTCTTATTGGTCCACTGGGACCTCCCACAATGACAAAATTACGTTAGGTTGTCAGGCTGTGTGGCCTTCCATGAACAGGCTGGCTTTTTATAGCATCAGCGTATTGGGGATCTTTTCTCTGCCTACCCTAACTAAACAGGTGAGCATTACCCTTGCCTGGGTAGATACTCTTATGTCTTAGCTGTTCTGTATCTCCTTTTCTTTCTTTTTTTTTCTTACTTTTTTTTTATCTCTTTATTCCTCTCATACGCTAGGAGGTCACTGTTGGTACTGGGGACTAAAAATTACTAATGGAAAGGTTGCTTTCCAATACTCTGTCTCCCCAGTTCCAGAGCAAGCCCTGTGGTAACTCCTACATTAATACAAACTGATGAGGCAGAAGAACTGCTTCAGTCTAGGAGTTCGAGACCAGCCTGGGCAACATAGCAAGACCCTCATCTCTTATAAAGAAAAAAAAAAAGGTCAGATGCGGTGGCTCATGCCTATAATCCCAGCACTTTGGGAGGCTGAGGTGAGTGGATCACCTGAGGTCAGGAGTTCAAGACCAGCCTGGCCAACATGGTGAAACCCCATCTCTACTAAAAATACAAAAAACTGGTCGGAAGTGGTGGCGTGCACTTGTAATCCCAGCTACTTGGGAGTCTGAAGCAGGAGAATCGCTTGAACCTGGGAGGCGGAGGTTGCAGTGAGTGAGCCAAGATTGCGCCATTGCACTCCAGCTTGGGCAACGAGAGCAAAACTCCTTCTCAAACAAACAAACAAACAAACAAAAAAGAAAAACACCAGGATGCATATTTGTGATCTAAGGAAGCAGTACCTGGCAGTAGACAACTGTGCCAGTGGTGGGAGTCCTAGGCTACAGCATGGCCAGGGGCTGTAATGAGGGAAACACTTGCCATTGGAAGGGGCTGAAACCAGGACTGGGAAAGGATCCAAGAGCATTAGCTATGTCTGTAACATTTGATATTCAATGTTGACAGAAAGTAGAATGTATGTTGGCCTTTGGGAATGGACACTCTCTGGGAATCAGAAAGTAAACAGTGGCAGCTCTGGGAAGGGATCTGGAAAATTGGAGGAAAGCCGGAATCCTGTTGTCAGGAGCTCTCTAGGTTCCAGCTTCTTTGGACTCCCGAGTGCCTGTTTGTGAGAGAGACAGCTGACCAAAGGGATCAAAAACAGCATAGGAAGGGAAAAAGAAAGATCCTGTTTAAATTCTGACAGGTGTTTGTAAAGTACTGCATGATCTCAGTGAAGATATAATTAAGAACAGACCCTCAGCAGTCAATATGGCTGTAAAAGTGACCAAATAAAGAAATCTAGCTGGCAAGAAGGAGACAGAGCCCAAAGGGCTATGATTAAGGGCTACCGTTAGAAGGCAGAGACTGAGCCACATGAAAGCAATTAGATATTGCCACCTTACCCGTGGGGTTTTTTTTTTTGTGTGTGATTAAGAAGTGAGCAAATGAAATGGACGGTGGTTGCAGTTACACACACAGTAACCTCTCCAGATACGACAAAACATTGCACTCCACAGGCACCCATATTCTGGCAAGTATCTACAGACACATGGAGTCTGTTTTAATCTGAGAAAACTTATCTATTGAACACCTAATTATAAGTATGAGCACTGCACATATATTATTTAATCTCAGTAACTCTATGGGCTAGGTGTTATCAACTCTTATTTTCAAAGAAGAAACAGACTCAGGGAGGCTGAGTAAACTATGGAGGGCTACTTAGCTAGTAAATGGTGGAACTAGTGTTTGAACTCGAAGCCTGTGAGATAGGAAACCAAATTCTAGAAGTAAAGAAAATAGGTAGGGAACCTTCCTTAGGTTGTAAAGAAAATAAGACATAAACTAGGTATAGATATCTATGTAAAAATCTCTTTCTCTTTTTTCATCCTAAAGAGTCTAGGCTCCAAGTCACTAACTTATAATACAGCACTGGCAAAGGATAATAGCTTCTTAGAATTGGTGAGAAATATGCTGTGGTCTCTGAGGAAGATTCAGAAATAGGAGACCACATGAGGCTGAAAGCCCCTAATGGAAAAGATCTTTGCTCCATCTCACACTACTCAACCATGAACTGCCAGGCATACAGGGCCAAATAAGTATCTGCTACGGAGATGCTAAAACCAGGCAAAAGTGAAAAAGCAAGTTTCCTTTTGTTCTTTCTACATTTTGATGAGGCAAAATTTCATCACACCATGGCACGCTGGGCAACTGGGCTGGGCCAGGAAAGCCCGAAGCTGGATTTTTCATTATCTTTGAACATTGTTTTATTTTTTAAGAAGAGATTAAGACTGGGCGCAGTGGCTTATACCTGTAATCCCAGCACTTTGGGAGGCCGAGGCGGGCAGATCACCTGAGGTCAGGAGTTTGAGACCAGCCTGCCCAAGATGGTGAAACTCCATCTCTACTAAAAAGACAAAATTAGCCAGGTATGGTGGCACATGCCTATAATCTCAGCTACTAGGGAGGCTGAGGCAGAATAATTGCTTGAATCCAGGAGGTGAAGGTTGCAGTGAGCCGGGAATGAACCATTGCACTCTAGCCTGCCTGGGCAACAAGAGTGAGACTCCATCTCAAAAAAAAAAACCCCAAAAAACCAAAAAAACAAACAAACAACAACAACAAAAAGATTAAGAAGAACTACATTAAAAGTGTATCCAGCAGAGTTGAAAAAATCACTTATAATTCTCTGACACAAAACAGTGAGTGATCCAAAGATATGATGGGTACAATTATATACCTTGTGATTTAGCATCCCATTTCCTTCTTTTTCCTTTTTATTTAAAATAAATAGAGGCTGGGCGTGGTAGCTTATGCCTGTAAGCCTCCTCATCCCAACACTTTGGGAGGCCAAGGCAGGCAGATCACCTGAGGTCAGGAGTTCGAGACCAGCCTGACCAATATGGTGAAATCCCATCTCTACTAAAATACAAAAAATTAGCTGGGTGTGGTGGTGCACACCTGTAGTCCCAGCTGCCTGGGAGGCTGAGGCATGAGAATTGCTTGAATCTGGGAGGCGGAGGTTGCAGTTAGCTGAGATCATGCCACTGCACTCCAGCCTGGGTGACACAGCAAGACTCTTGTCTCCAAAAAAAAAAAAAAAAAAGAGATGGGGTGTCATTGTGTTGCCCAGGCTGGTCTGGAACTCCTGGGCTCCAGTGATCCTCCCACCTCAGCCTGCCAAAATGCTGGGATTACAGATGTGAGCCACCCACCCTGCTTGGCCTAGCATCCCATTTCTAATGGTATATAATAGAGAAGTGCTCAACTGGGCAGCTGGACTTATTCACTTTTCTATACCCTTCCTTCCTCCATTCGTTAAACTGTAAGATCAGTGTAGGGAAGAATTAAAGTATTTTATAATCAGACATATAGAAGAAGGGACTTGATTATTTACTGACAACAACATTCATATCATAAACATTTTAAAAACAAATGGACACTGATACAGAAAAAGGAGAAAAGAGGCGTCAGGAGCAATGGCTCACTGCGCCTGTAATCCCAACATTTTGGGAGGCCAAGGTGGGAGGATCATTTGAGCCCAGGAGTTTGAGATGAGTCTAGGCAAGATACTGAGACCTCATTTCTACAAAAAAAATCAAAAAAGCCAGCTGGGTGTGGTGGCACACGCCTGTGGTCCCAGCTACCCAGGAGGCTGAGGTAGCAGGATGGCTTCAGCCCAGGAGGTTGAGGCTGCAGTGAGCCATGATCACGCCACTGCACTCTAGCCTGGGTAAAAGAGCAAGACCCTGTTTCACACATACACACACACACACACACACACAAGAAAGAAAGAAAAGAAAAGAAAAAGAAAGAAAGAAAAGAAAAAGAAAGAAACAAAAGAAGAAGAAAGAGAAAGAAAGAAAAGAAAAAGGAGAAAAGAATAATTTTCAGAGAATAGCAGTTTCTAAACATCATCTCTGTGAAAGATACGGCTCTTCATGGCCTCACCTCCTTTCACTGCTTTAGAAGCCATACCTGCCGGGCGCGGTGGCTCACGCCTGTAATCCCTGCACTTTGGGAGGCCGAGGCGGGCGGATCATGAGGTCAGGAGATCGAGAACGTCCTGGCTAACACGGTGAAACCCC
>NW_012104031.1:2618745-2644445 GCF_000951045.1 Mandrillus leucophaeus
GGGTTTCACCGTGTCAGCCAGGATGGTCTCGATCTCCTGACCTCGTGATCCGCCCGTCTCGGCCTCCCAAAGTGATGGGATTACAGGCTTGAGCCACCGCGCCCGGCCTCTGTGACATATTTCTTTGTACATTTCTGGATCAAATAATGGGAAGATGGATGAACTGATGGACAGATGAATATATACACACACATCGATGTAGGAAGACAGTAAGATCGTAGTATAATGGATATTTTAATTTAACAGGAGGATAAAACTGAAATTTTGCTTTTAGAGGGAACTATTGACCTCAAATCAATGTTTTATTTTCACCTTAAGACGCATCTTTTTCTAAAAGATCCAAAGTTCACTTGAAAAACATGGAAGTCAGTTCTTGTCTTTTACCTGTCAAGCTCAATTGACTCCCTGTTATAAAAGTGAAGGCGCCGTGGCTAACGCCTGTAATCCCAGCACTCTGGGAGGCCGAGGAGGGCGGATCACGAGGTCAGGAGATGAAGACCATACTAGCTAACATGGTGAAACCCCGTCTCTACTAAAAAGTACAAAAAATATAGTGGGTGTGGTGGCGGGTGCCTGTAGTTCCAGCTACTTGTCAGGCTGAGGCGGGAGAATGGCGTGAACCCGGGAGGCGGAGCTTGCAGTGAGCTGAGATGGTGCCACTGATCTCCAGCCTGGGCGACAGAGCGAGACACCGTCTCAAAAAAAAAAAAAAAAAAAAAAAAAAAGAAGCCATACCTTTCCCACCTGACAAAAATATACCAGTGGGGTCTCCAGAAGTGTGCCTTCTCTAGAAGCTGGGAAAAGAATATTTTGAAACACTAGCCACCTTCCTCCAACTCCCCACCCCTGATATGGCCTTTACCTTCCACAGGGGAGGTTTTCAGTCTACTGCAGAGATTCTGTACACCTCCATAGTGGACGTTAATCTGGGTCAGAGCATCCCTCGAACGCAGCTCCATGAGCTTCCTCAGTTCCATTACTGTGCAGCCAAAGTCCCCTTCACGGCTCTCGGCCATCGAGTTGGCAGGCAAGACACGGTCTGATGGGTTCGTCATTTTGCCTGTTGTTACCAAGCCCCTCAACCAGAGAAGATGTAGTGTTTCCCTTCAACTGACCAGTGTCTCCTGCCTTCCTGTCTCAACTTCTTCCTACTTCTTGCTTCTCTGGGGGCCCAGTGAGGGAACAGATCGAATGTATCTTGTGTAATAAGCTCCCGAGTAGCTGTCCGAAGTCTAGATCCTTTCTTCTGTATGAAATCTGGCAGCGAGAGGAGGAAGAAGATGGGGGAACTGAGTGGAAGGTGGACTCCGTGTCACGTTGATTGGTGTCCCCAGGTGGTGATGATAGTGGTTGTCCAGGATAGGTAGGTTCCTAGCTTAGACCAACTTGCCCAGATGAAAGTGTAAACAGGATGTGCATGTTACCATGGCAGCAACCTTAGCAACAACCAGCAACTGTAGTGGTAGAGAGGCATCAGGAGGAGGAAGAGGAGAGCTTCCTGGATACTGATGACAACTGGATCTCTGCAATAAAGGTTCAAAGATAGACAAAAAGAAACCATTAGAGCAGCCAGGAGTATCCAGCATCTGCAAGGGCAAGAGGTACCCAGTCTAAGCACAAGGGTTTAAGTGACAGTTGAGGTCTGAGCTAAACTGATAGCTGAGGCCTGAGCTTAGGGAGCTGACTCAGGAGAGGCCCGTTCCTCCCTGGGAGGCCCCCGCAGACTGCAAACCCCAATGTAGAGGAGTAATTTCAATATACCCTAGTCTTTACATCTCACCTCTCCCAACCAAGCAACATAAAACCCACAGCTTCAGAAACTTGGAAATAAATGGTTACAACCTCTAATGGCTCTAGTGTTTTCCCTGTCTATTTGAGGGACCTGTGACAGGATACTTTATTCTGACATTATCTATAAAAGATGAGAAGAGGTCAGAAAAAGGAGTTCAGATCTAAGTGATCTGAATGGTTGCCTGTCAGTCGGCCTACCTTTCCCACACCCCACACTCTTCCCACTCCCAACACACACATTTACACACAAGGAAGACAACCTGATAGAAGATGTCAAAATCCTCCAAAGCCCCTTAGAGTACTCAGCTTCCAGGTGTATGGAAATTCTGTAGCCTGTTGCAGGTGTCAACCTGGCAGGCACCAATTTTGGTCTCGAGGCTAAGCTCCACCCTACTCCAAGAGGCTTTTGGGGAGAAGAGGAGAGTAAAATGCTTTGTCAGTTGGCGATACAGGGTGAACCTTTTTTTTTTTTTTTTAGTAAGGGGGACAGAAGGACCTCTGAGGAGGAAAGATAGGGAGTTTGAAGCCTGAGCATTAAAGTTTCTCTGGAGTGGGAGCGATAAGACACCTCTCAATTCAGATAGAGGACAGGGCCACAGCAAGGTCAGCAGGGAAGACAAGCTAGCCTGTGAGTAAGCACCAGAGTCTCACTCATCTCAATAAAGGCACCAGAGAGAGGCCAGCATTTCTCCCCTTAGAAAGATGCATTACCTCTCATGCATGCTAACTAGGGGGTGTGGTGGAGCTATGTGTAGGTGAGGATACAGAGGGCTGAAGGTGGGAAGAGAACTTATCCTGAGGCCCCTTCTCAGTTTTAAAGTGGGGCCGCTGTGTGTCATAACACTGACAGGTGTCACTGCCACACAATCAGCCTTTCAAATGTGAAGGAGCTCTTAGCACAGCACCAGAACATGGGACCCCAGCCCCAGTTACATAGTCCCCACTGATGACTTCAGTTACCAGGGGGTGGCAAGGAGCTCTGGCCAACCTCTCTGTAATAAATAGATGCCACCCTTACTTCTAGAAGGTGAACAAAGAAGCACAAGAACTATCAGATAAGGGACTTGATTCTTTTATCAGTGATCTCCTCCAAAGTCACGTGTAGCCAAAGTCTTTGCCAATTCCTGACAATCTTCTTCCCAGAAGCTTCCACAGGGATGCAGGTTGATTTATACTCCTCCCTCTCCCAATTTGCCCCTTGCCTCCTGTTCCTCTCATAGATTTTTAGCACTACTCTTGACTCACAAAGAGTTAAAAAGCAGGGTTCTATTTGTTTTAAAATATCATAACCCCTTCTTATCTGGGAAATAAGAAGATCCACAAAGAACCTGAGGCAATGTGTCAAACTCCCTTCATTCCGACTGGTGTAGGAACAGGCAGGACCACAGAGTTTTCACCCCAGTTCAGCTTCTCCAAGCCTGGAAGAAATGGGAAGAGCTCTAGCAGCAAGAAACCCATCTTGACCCTCAAGTAGAACTTCTTCACCTTTCAAGAGGATGTTGGGAACAATGCTGATAGTGTTGAACTAGGAATCAGAGGATTTTACCTTTTCTGTCTTCACCCACTACAATGTTTGCTCCAGGAAGATAGGGATGTTACTTAGCCTTTTCAGGACTCGGTTCCTTCCACCTTTAGTTGGGTAGAGAATGGGCCCTGTCTTTTCGCACCACCCTAAGAAAGTGATAAAGGAATGGAATTATAGAAATAGTCCTTGGAAATCTTAGATGAAAGCTGTCCAGTGTGCAGAATAGGACACTTAAGTGATGGGAGAAAGCCTAATTTGATCTTAATGAACTTTTGTTATCAAGCCCTTTAAGTAGAAGAAAAATAAGCTCCATGTGCCCTTCCATCTTTCCTTGCCAGGGAACCCCCCACTGCACAAAAAGAATGGAATATTCTAGGGCAGCTTCATTAACAAAAACCATTAGCTAGGTTATAACCATTAGCAGTAACCACCAGCATACAGGTTCTTGAGTCTCCTGAGAATTAGAAAAGACAGTCTGAGTCAGAATTCCTTCCTTATTTTTTCTAAGAAAGAGTCTCACTCTGTCACCCAGGCTGGAATGCAGTGGCACGATCTTGGCTCACTGCAACTTCCACCTCCCAGGTTCAAGTGATTCTCCTGCCTCAGCTTCCTGAGTAACTGGGATTACAGGCACCCACCACTATGCCCAGCTATTTTTTGTGCTTTTTTGTTTGTTTTTGAGATGGAGTCTCGCTCTGTTGCCAGGATGGAGTGCAGTGGCGTGATCTCAGCTCATTGCAACCTCCACCTCCTGGGTTCAAGTGATTCTCCGGCCTCAGCCTCCCAAGTAGCTGGGACTACAGTTGCATGCCACCATGCCCAGCTAATTTTTGTATTTTAGTAGAGATGGCGTTTCACCATGTTGGCCAGGATGGTCTCGATCTCTTGACCTTGTGATCCACCTGCCTCAGCCTCCTAAAGTGCTGGGATTACAGGGGTGAGCCACTGCGCCCAGCCAATTTTTTGTATTTTTAGTAGAGATGGGGATTCACTCTGTTGGCCAGGCGGGTCTGGAATTCCTGACCTCAAGTGATCTTCCTACCTCAGCCTCCCAAAGTGCTAGAATTACAGACATGAGCTACCACACCTGGCAGAATTCCTTCCTTACTTTGAACCTCTTTTCAGAGTACCAAAGAGGAGAGATTCTTCCACTTCCATAGACAACTGATGGAAAAGGTTATGTAAGATTAGAACACATGGGGCTGAAGAACACATGTGGAAAAGAATGAAAAGGTTTGTTTGCCTCAGGCTGATCTAGAGAAACACACAGTAGGTCAAGCACTAAGCTGCTGGCACAAAGTCCAAAGGGCAGTGCAGAGTTGGAGCCCGAGGTTTAAGGTGGGATCTCTATAATATTAGGAAGAATATCATGATGTCCGCACTTCTGAGTTTTGAGCTCTCTGGAGTATGAGCTCTCTGCAGCTGCTGAGCTTGCCTGGCCCCTAATCTGCCAAAGAATAATCTGAAGGTGCTCACACCATCTCAGCATCAAATGCGCTGCTCAGACACCTGGAAGGTACTACCTCTTGTCAGGTAAGGGTTAGTCATTCAGCTTGGGGCGTTCTGAGTAAGGTATGTGCTCCCTCCTCTTTTCTAGTATTTTGCAAGCCTAAGAGATGATAGGATAGAAGAGCGAACTCTCTCATCTCTTCCTCCTAGGGCAAGAAATTACAATGCTTTACATGATCATTAAGACAACATTTTACTTTTTTCCTCCTAAAGTCCTAGAACATCTGTTCTATAATTTGTAGATGACATGTGAAAGCATTGGTCATATCAATTCTAGCTAGGACAGCTGTGACCCTCACCTTACAAATGAAGATACAAAGGTCCAGGGAGATAAAAAAGTGGTTTGGTCTTAACAAGTCAGTGGTCTTGACTGCCTGGCGCTCTTTTTGTTACACTTTACTCCTTCTCTTGAGCCTAAACCTCCTCATTTTCTGGCAAACTTCTAAGAGGCCCTCTAAAAGGCAGGCATCTGTCAGGTGCAGTGGCTTCTGCCTGTAATCCCAGCACTTTGGAAGGCTGAGGCGGGAGAATCACTTGAACTCAGGAGTTCGAGACCAGCCTAGGTAACATGGTGAAACCCTGTCTCTACAAAAAATACAAAAAGTAGCTGGGCATGATGGTGCACGCCTGTGGTCTTAGCAAGTTGGGAGGCTGAGGTGGGAGGGTCATTTGAGCCCAGGAGGTGGAAGCTGCAGTGTGCAGTGAGCTGTATTCATATTACTTAATTTCAGCCTGGGCAAACCGAGTGGGACCCTGACTTCCAAAAAAAAAAAAAAAAAAAAAAAGCCTCTAGAAATGAGGAGCTGCCAGAGACAAGAACCTTATGTTCTAAGTCACCAAACTGTAAACACTAATCAGACACACTTTCCTCCAATTTTGTCCAAGGAATCTTTCACTCTTAGCTTTCCCAGGGTGCTAAAGAAGAAATACATCCCCAAACTATGAGGAAAAAGAATGACACCTCATACAGGTCATAGAGTGGGTATATTTGAAAATATGAAAGGAACTCACCCCGAGTCTCCCCGCTACTAAATGCTCCTATCGAATGTGATATGATGCATAAAAATGGGAGAAAAGAAACAGGAGGGGCCAGGGGCTAGGGCTTCAGGCTGCTGCAGCACTGCAGATAGACCTGCCTGGAATAACAAGAGGCTCTGGTTCACTTTGGCCTCTGGGCTACAGGCTGGGTCTGTTCAGAGGAGCAGACACTTCCCTGCCCTGCCCTACTCTGTCCTCCCCAGTGGGCTGAGAGCCTCTGTTCAGGAGCAAGCTGGTAGCACTTGGAGACACTCTGGCAGGGGTGCCAGCATCCCTGCCAGGCATGACTTGAGGGGTGAGGAAGGGCAGACCTCTGGAGAGGGGAAGCAGCCTGGTCCCACTTTAGAATGCACCCAACTACAATATAAAACCTGCTTCAGGGCCGGGCGCGGTGGCTCATGCCTATAATCTCAGCACTTTGGCAGGCCGAGGCAGTTGGATCAACTGAGATCAGGAGTTTGAGACTAGCCTGGCCAACAAGGCGAAACTCTGTCTGTACTAAAAACAGAAAAAATCAGCTGGGCGTGGTGGTGAATGCCTATAATCCCAACTACTGGGATTCCCAACTATTGGGAGGCTGAGACAGGAGAATTGCTTGAACCTGGGAGGCGGAGGTTACAGTGAGCCGAGATTGTGCCACTGCATTCCAGTCTCGGCGACAGCGAGACTCTGCTTCAGAAAACACACACACACACACACACACACACACACACACACACACACACACTTTAGGAGCCCCTCAGAAAATCCGTAGTCTTTTTTTCTGACTTAGAATCAGTCTCCCTCATTCCAAGTGAGGCTCTACTTCTCCCTATACTCAGGAACAGGGATGTGGGATTGGAGAGGTTGGAAGGGAGGGAAAAAAGATTTGTTGAGCACCTTCCATGTGCTAGGGGCCATCCTAGGGACTTGATATGAAAATGAGAAATTATATATATACCCCTATGTATTAGGTAGTGCCTGGTATAGTGGCTGATCCACACACTGTAGCTATTATCAGTCTTACATATACTGTTTCACTGAATTCTCACCAACAACCCTATAAGAAGGACCTCTCATCTTATAGCAGGGAAATATAGATTCAGAGAGCCAGGATTTGTGCCCTAATCTGAATCCAAAGCCACCTTGCCTCAAGTACGAGAACAATGATATAAAAAAATGGAAACAAAGCTATGAACTTACTTCCTAAACCTTGAAAAGAAGGCTCACATAAACCCATCTGTCCCTTGTTCCTGACTCCTAAAAGGCTCTGAAATAGGTCAGGGAAATAGCTACCTCTTGTGAACTTTATGGGAAGGCATAGAGATAGACCCAAAGCTTTTTGGGAGCAGATACCCTCTGCTCCCCTTTTTCTTCCCCTCCCCTCACCCCACCCCCACCCCAAGCCAGAAAGCACTGGGCTCTAGATTGCTGTGAGTCCAAGCATATCCAATTCCCGCCTGGAGAGCCCAGCAGTGGGGATGAGGGCTTCCTCCACTCAGTCATCTCATGCCCTTGGCCTTGCTCCCCATGGTGATCTGGGAGAAGCACAGAGGGAGATCCTGCTCTGCGTTCTCTGTCTTTTTTCCAGCAGGGCTGTTTCCTGTGTACTACCTGGGAGGGTTTAAGCTCTACTCCTCTCTGGCACTCTGACACTTCCAAAAGGACCGTGCCCTATCAAGAAAGCTGGCAAGAACCTGACCATGGTAGGCTGCCTAGCCTAAAACATCCCTGGCTAGCCCTTCTCTCCAGAGGTGTGAGTCTCGGGCAGAGGCTGTTCTGCCCGCCTCCTCATCACAGGCTCCTTATTTCCATGACCCAGATTCTAGTTCACCCTGGCCACTTCCCATCCCTCAGGTCTGACAGCCATCCTCATCACAATCCTGGGTTCTTCCTTCCCTCCCCAAGTCTGCCCTGCCCTAATTGCTCCTTAAATGCCAACTGGTTTGCAGAAGCAGACCAGAGCACATGCCCTCCTTCAGCCTACTGAGGCCCTTTGGAGGCACGGGAACAAGGTCAGAGGCAGCATGTGTTGGCTAAAGTTCAGGTGGTGGGTGGCACTACTTGTCATCATCATCCAACAGCCACATCCAACTCAGGAAGCCAGGTGAGGGCGGGTACACCAAGCCAGGCCTCTGGCCTCACCATGGGATAGTATACCATGGCCTGGTCAGGGAATCTGATGCTAATTTTCAGCTAGCCCCTAGAACTTAGCCTCCTGGGGGTGGGGTACTCCCATCCTGAAGTTCTGGGTTCTGGTTCATGTCTCCTTTGCTCTTCCCTCTCCCTCCTCTAGTCCTTCCAGGTTGCTGATCTCTGCTTCCAGTCATCTCAGGACAGCCCCCTTTCCCAGAGACCCAAGGAAAGCCCACATCCTTTTAGTCTTTGAGAAAACAGATTTGAGAGGATGTCATTCGCAGGTTCAGTTCTCTCCTTCTGAAGATAGAACACCACTTCCTGGTTAGGAGGTGGTATCCATGGACCTCCCTCACTTACTTTCCCCTCTCCAAGTCTGCTACTCTGACGGCACCTTCTTCAATTCCACCGCAAAAACGTAGTGCTAAAGTCAAAGCATCTATCTGGAGAAAAAGTGTCACTCCTAGCCCCTGGGTCTCAGGAATCCAGAATTCATCCCTCCTCCCCAGAACCACCTGGTACTTTTTGGTCAAACTACATCTGTGCATGCTGTGGACCCAGTCATCTAGTCCTGGCTACATCTTCCAAAGAAATTCTCGTCCAGGGCCTGGAGGGGGCATGTGCAAGGATGTTCACTGGAGCATTATCTATGGCGATCTGAGATCCAAAAAATAAAAACACTTCCCAGTCTTGGAGTGGCTGTGTTGTCTAGGATATGCTGTGTAGTGACAATGGTGGCAAAACTTACCAGTTCTGGCCAGATGCCTTCAGAAGGCAGGGAGAAGTTAGGATCCACAGATAGCAAAAGCTTTCTCCAAACAGCGATACCAAGAATGGACCCAAGGTTGACAGCCTGATCCTGATCACCTGGTCTGCTAAGATCCAACCCATGTCACAGGCTCTAAGAACCACCAAGATGAAGACAGAAGGCTCCAGGGCATGGGCAGGGAAACAGTGTGGTGGGAGGAAGCAGGAATGTGCCTGGGAGGGTACTGCTGTCCCCCTGACCCCTGTCCACTGGCTCCATCTTGAAATGGCATCAATATTATCAAGAAGAGGCCAGTGGCTCATGCCTGTAATCCCAGCACTTTGGGAGGCCGAGGTGGGCAGATCACCTGAGGTCAGGAGTTTGAGACCAGCAAAACCCCGTCTCTACTAGAAATACAAAAATTCCATCCTGGCTAACATGGTGAAACCCCATCTCTACTAAAAATACAAAAGATTAGCCAGGTGTGGTGGCACATGCCTGTAGTCCCAGCTACTCAGGAGGCTGAGGCAACAGAGTTGCTTGAACCCGGGAGGTGGAGACTGCAGTGAGCCAAGACCGCACCATTGCACTCCAGCCTGGACAGAGTGAGACCCCATCTCAAAAAAAAAAAAAAAAAAAAAAAATTAGCCAGGCGGGGTGTTACATGCCTGTGATCCCAGCTGCACGGAAGACTGAGGCAGGAGAAACGCTTGAACCTGGGAGGCAGGGGTTGCAGCGAGCTGAGATCGCACCACTGCACTCCAGTCTGGGTAACAGAGTGAAACTCCATCTCAAAAAAAAAATTTATCAAGACAAAGAAGGGCAGTCCCTCAGGCCCAGAGCCTTGGAAAAGCCAACCCCTTTCAAATTGTGTGAGTCACACTGGCCTGGGTCACCTCTGTGTCCTCCAATGACTCAGAGGGTGTATGGGGTGGAGGTAGGGGTGTTCACAGCAAGCTAGAGCTCAAAAAAATGTAGAGGATGAAACAGCAGCACTCATCATTTCCTTCAGTTGTTTAAGGAGGACAAGAGCCACCTTCAGGTGGAAGTGACAACGCCATCTGAAAGGTCTGTTGTTTAACAAAAGGGGTACTGGCAGCCTCTCCTGACCCCGTTCACGCAGGATAAGAGTTAGCAAGGATAACTGCTTCTCACTCCTCAGAGCTGCGGCAGGAAGCTTCTAGGCCACAGACAGGACGCAGCCCTCCGGCAGCAGCGTTCAAGTATTTCGTATATGCACTCCCTTGGACTACATAGACTGTCTGTCTTGGGGCTGCTGTGGCTTTCCATATTCTGGTTTCAAGGGAACAAAGGGGCTTTTTAGCAGCTGGATTGGATCCTAGGTTATTTTTAGAAACGAATTTCAGCAGAATCATGTTATGCTCATGGAGAGGGGTCATCTCCCTGGGCTACTGGGTCGGGACCTGGTTGTTCCCAGGCTTCAGGTTCTGGTGGAGCCCTCAGGACAAGGGGGAAGAAGCTGCCTGGCCACAGACTGAGGAGGCCACATCTCATCCACCAAAAGCGAGCACCAGGGGCAGCTGCTCTGCCCCCAGGCATTCAGCAGGAGAGGACGCAAAACAACATTCCTGTGGCCCAGACGCTAGTCAGCATGTCCCATACTGGTCATCAGGCCTGGCTGCTCCCATTCCCTTTCTCTCCTCTGACAGTCTCACCTGTACAGAGTACAGAGAACCTCCCATCCCCACTTTACCTATTCCAGCCTTCTCTGGGCCGGTTTCCTGGAAGTCACAGGCAAATGAACGAGGGCTCCATGCTGAAAAGACAGTGCTTATTAAAAAAGGGGGCCAGGAACGATCCCTAATAACCTGCCACCCCTCTGCGCCTGTTTTACTCTTCCTTGTTCACACATTGCACAGACAGGATTCATTCAGTCAGCCTCGGGCTTTGGAAAGTGGACTGATCATGCTTTCTTGCACTTGAGTAATGCTTTCGAGCCGTGGTTCTCAAACCCAGAGTGAGCACAAGGATCTCCTGGAGAACTGGGGCAAACCTGTTGGCCCCCTCCCTGCCAACTCCTGAGTTTCTGGTGCAGAAGAACGGAGATGAGACCTGGGAAGGTGCATTCCTAACAAGTTCCTTAACACGGTGAGCAGTTGCTTCTGGTCTGGGGACCACACTTTGAAAATGCTGCGAGGTTCCAAAGCATTTCCATGAACCCCTTCAGCTCCAGGCTGACATGGGAAGGCACCGGAAGGTCTTGCCATGTATCTCCTTCGCTCTTCCCTCTCCCTCCGCTAGTCCTTCCGGGTTGCTAATCTCTGCTTCCATTCATCTCCAGACAGCCCCCTTTCCCAGATAGAACCCCGAAAAAGCCCACTTTTTTCAGTCTTTGAGAAAACAGACTTGAAAGGATGTCACTCAACAGGCTACAACAGAAGCCAAAGTCTATTTGAAAAGTTAAAACAAGCCACCTCGTGAGGTTCAGAGAGACACCCAGGCCCCTTTCAGGTTCCAGTGGAGCAAATGCCCTCCCAGCCCTGTCTTCTATCTCCACAGGAGATGAGCTATGCTGGGGCCCATACACAGGTGAGGGGAAAACGAAGACAAAAGACACCCGCTGCTCACTTTGGCTCCCAAAACATTACTGCCCCGGTCGCCTCTGGAACCCAGGCTGCCTTTCCCCTGCCCACGGTTCCACAAGAAGCGCCAGACCCACCGCCTCCATAACACCTCTCAGGGAGTACCTGCCTGCTGCTCCGAGGCCAGGCCGGCCAGCAGCAGCTGCTGGTTTCCAGGCCAGTTGACAGGCTGTTATAAACAGTCGCTTTAGGTTGCTATGGCAAAGCGAGTGTGCAGCCCAGCGACGGCAAAGCTATTTATGTGCCTGTAATGGCAGAGTGGTCTGTTTTTTATTATTTTACTTTTAAAGTTTTCCTTTCCCAACCCCCTAAATCAGCTTAAAAAAAAAAAAATAAAAGAGCCACCACAACTTTCTCAGGAACAAAAAGAGGATAGCCAGAAAATAGAGCCTATGACTTGAGCCAGGAAGGGGATGATGGAAGCAAGGAGTATGGGAGAGCTCCCTTCCAAAAGGGAATGTGCGGCCTCTGGCCACACAGGCCTCTAATCACTTAGGAACCAAAGCCCTGCCTCTGGCTCAGCTCCTCAAGGAGAAATGCCAAACCCCAGGGTCTTCTCACCTCACTGCACTTATATTACCGAGAAGAGACAAAGCCACTTGGTCTTCTTGCTCTAACAGCAGCACTCCTCCATTCCCCCAGCCCCCACCAGCTGCCAGTATCAAGGGAGGAAGATGCGGAGGATTCACCAGGGGTGGTGGGAGGAGAGCTTCGAAGCCCCCACCCCTCCCCCCAGGCAAGGAGGCTGCTCACTCTAGCTGGAGGGTTGCAGGGAACAACCTCTAAAGGTGCCTCTGAGGAGACACATGTTTCCTCCACTTCTACAGAGAACTTTCATCCAATCCTTTCTCCTTAGCTTTGGGGTGAAGGGCTACTTCTGCACAGCAAGACTCAAGATTTTAGTCAAGGTGGTGAGGACCCTTAGCACCACGGAGTTGGAGTCAGCATGCGAGGTTCAGATGCTGATGGATGGATGAGTAACAGTGCGGCTGATTCCTTCCTAGACACATATGTCTCAGGCACCAGAGACATGGGAAAGGTTTTTGGCCGAGGGGTGTTAAGGAGTGATCAGAGGTCAGTCTGCATCTATTGGATGGAAGCACTATGGCCCTCTGCCTTGACTCCCTCAACCAAAACTAAAATAGCAAAGAAGAAAAGAAATAACGGCCATAGATGGTTCAAGATGGGCAGGAGAGGCAGGCACGGTGGCTCACGCCTATAACCCCAGCTCTTTGGGAGGCTGAGGAGGGAGGATTGCTTGAACTCAGGAGTTTGAGTTCAGCCTTGGCAACACAGCGAGACCTATTTTTTAAAATCTAAACAAAATAAAGAAAAAAAATGAAGGTCAAGAAAGTGGGAGTGACAAGTCCATGTGGTAATTAATCACAGGCATGCACACACTCACACACAACTGAGCTGAAAGCGTGAACTGACTAATAAATATGCTATAGGTCGTCAATCACTAAACAGCATGTGAGTAAGAGAAAGAGTCACCTTTCAGAAACAGCTAGTTGGAATATAAAGATGCTGCAGGAATTTATAAACCCCTTTTCTCCACCTTATTCCAGCTTCTTTTGAATGGGTATACACTTATTAGGAGATTAAAAACCTCTTACTGCTGACAGACATATTAACCAGATAAAAATAAAGTTAGGGCAGTGTTAAAAAGAACAAATAGAATAGACTGTTCCATTTCCTCCCATCTCATAAGATAACTGAATGTCTCCCAGATGCCACCATGGCTCAGAAAGGATATAGATGAGAACACTCCCCACGGGGAGGAGAGAGGGCAGGAGAAGGGGGAAGACACTGATGCTCCCATCAGGGAAGCATCCTTCTGGTGCCCCAGGAGAGGTCAAAGTCCTAACTGACAGCCCTGGTTAGCTCATAAGCTCTTGTTGGAGAAATCAGAACTTGGGATAAAAATCAGTCTTGGCAGCACCTTGAGGTCAAAAGAGCAGAGCAGGCACTATTTCTAAACCTGTCAAACCAACTATCATCAGCATCCTAGTTCCTATAGGGTAGTGAGGAAAGGGTCCAGAGATAAAAAAGGTATAGTCCTGGACTGTTGGGTATAGGCTGATGGAAAGGCACTAACCATGAGTTAAGGTTCCAGATAAGCTGTGCTTCTCTTCCTAAGCTTAAGAGTATGAACTTGGCTGGGCACGGTGGCTCACACCTGTAATCTCAGCACTGTGGGAGGCCAAGGTGGGTGGATCACCTGAGGTCAGGAGCTAGAGACTAGCCTGGCCAACATGGCAAAACCCCGTCTCTACCAAAAATACAAAAATTAGCCAGGTGTGGTGGCACATGCCTGTGTTCCCAGCTACCTGGGAGGCTGAGGCAGGAGAATCACTTGAATCAGGGAGATGGAGGTTGCAGTGAGCTGAGATTGTGCCACTGCACTCCAGCCTGGGTGACAGAGTGAGATTCAATTTCAAAAAAAAAAATTAAAAAATAAGAAAGAGCATGAACTCAAGCAGAGTGGCCATTACTTGGGAAGACATAAAAAGACAAAGAGAGATGCAGACATGTTTCAGTGTCCCAAGGTAGAGTGAGCTTCCAAAACTCATGGACTAGAAAGAACATCTATTCAAAGGGCTCACATCCACAGTGATGGACACAGGGCTCATTGTTGAAAGAGACAAAGGGCAGGCAAATAGGTGACTCAGCCCCAGCTGGTCATTGTTGATGGAAGTCTCTCAGGGGAGAGAAAGTGGAGCGTATTGTGTATTTTTCTTACAAGTGAGCAGAAAGGTTGTGTCATCACCTCTTTATCCCAACCTCAGCTCCAGAGCCTGGCCTAACCTGTGCAATTAATGACTGAGCCACCTCTCTCTGTTCCATCCAGCGTGCTTCCATTTCCAAGGGAAGGGAAAGCATGAAAGTCCCAGAAAGGGGCCGGGCACGGTGACTCACACCTGTAAGCCCAGCGCTTTGGGAGGCTGAGGCAGGCAGATCACCTGAGGTCAGGAGTTCGAGACCAGCCTGACCAATATGGAGAAACCCCGTCTGTACAAAATATAAAAAAATTGGCCGGGTGCAGTGGCTCACGCCTGGAATCCCAGCACTCTGGGAGGCAGAGGCAGGCAGATCACGAGGTCAGGAGATCAAGACCACCCTGACTAACACGGTGAAACCCCGTCTCTACTAAAAATACAAAAAATTAGCCGTGCGTGGTGGTGGGCGCCTGTAGTTCCAGCTACTCGGGAGGCTGAGGCAGGAGAATGGCATGAACCCAGGAGGCAGAGCTTGCAGTGAGCGGAAATTGCGCCACTGCACTCCAGCCTGGGCAACAGAGTGAGACTCCGTCTCAAAAAAGAAAAAGAAAAAAAAAATTAGCCGGCGTGGTAGCACGTGCCTGTAATCCCAGATACTCTGGAGGCTGAGGCAGGAGAATCGCTTGAACCCGGGAGGCAGAGGTTGTGGTGAGCTGAGATTGCGCCATTGCCCTCCAGCCTGGGCAACAAGAGCGAGATTCCATCTCAAAAAAGACAAACAAACAAACAACAACAACAACAAAAAGTCCTGGAAAGGGATCCAGTCTCCACAGACAATCAGCAAGACCCAGGCACCATTCCTTCAGCACTTGCTCCATCTCCCCGCATTCTTTGCACCTTAAAATTGGCGGACTGAGTGAATGGTTGAGGGCACATCTCCCTTGATCTCCAGGACACAGTCAGAGAGGTTCTGGTCCAGATAGAAGGGGGATGAGCCATCACTGAAGGAATCCATCTAATCTCCAGGGAGAGGCAAAGGTGAACACAACCCAGCTGATTCTAAACTCCCATATACACTGCTTTAAACACCACTTCAACCTCCAAGGCAAAATCTTGGTGCGATGGTTGTGGGAGGTTTGTAGGAAGTAACAGAATAAGATATTTTCTGGATTATTTCACTTCTAAAGCCTTGCGCTACCAAGATCATAAGAAGAATACCTAGCACCAAACTATTTCCACGTCCCCATTTTTCTGTATACCTCATTCCCAAACTTCTAACTTTATTATCCCGTACTTATGTGTATCCCTTCCCCTACCTCCTCCTCCCCAATCTATCTGTCTATTTCAGTCTCTCAGTCTCTCTCATTCTTTTTCCACATCTCCAGGGACAGCCTAATTGGATGGAATTTAACTCTCCTTGCCTGGATAATTTCTGAAACCAATCAGTCCTGTCCCAGTCCACAGTGGTTCACATAGTGGAAGGAGCAGGAATGTGCTGAGAAGCAAGTCAGGTACTTGTGGGGCTGTCACAGCCAGCACCAACCCAGGGCCCATCTGTGTCACTGGGGTCATGGATGATGGGTCAAAGGCATGTGGGACCAGATTCCATGAGCCAATCTGCATTCTCCCCAATCCATCTGGAGCTTGCTTGTCTAAGTCAAACATTTATGCAGGAACTAACTACACTGGAGGTAGAGATAAACAGCTAACATTGAAGACTCTAGGTAGGGGAGGGGGAGGGATAGGAGAATATTCCCATGGATTAAATACAAAAGTCAGTTACAGTAACTGCAGCCTTCTAAAAAATGAAAAAACAAAACAAACCACCAAAGTCAGGATGTAGTGTGCTCAGCCAAGCTCCCAATCTAGCATAAATAGAGGAGTGGCTTGTTGAAGGAAGTGGCCAGGAGACTAGACAGATTGAAAAGGCACCTGGGGCTACAGTCCGACCCTGGCTCCTTTCAGGGTTCCCAAGGAAGCTGAGAACTCAAGAACTGAACACAATAAGCTAGTCCTACCCAACTACAAGCTGCAAGATGGCTCCACTGTTCCACCTCCGTTCCACTCTGAGCCTACAGAGCGTGGTGGGGAATAGACATATGGACGCTAAAATCCAACCCCTGGTGACAGGCTGCTTTCTTCTCTCTTTCCCCATCACTACACAACGATTCGCAGAGGAGGAGTAGCATCACGCATCCTATCCAAGCAGAGTGAAACTTTCATAGGCATCTCATGCTATTTGCCTAACATTTGCTTCTGCAGAAGATTGCCAGAGCAAGCTTCCCCCCAGTTCCTCCAGTCTAACACGCCCTGGCCAGCTGTTCCAAATTAGCAAGATCTTCATCACCAGAGAAGGATCTTTTTCAGTGTGGGGGGAGGGGGTTGCTTTCCTCCCTTTAGGGTTCCTGTCACTGGGCCCTCTCTCTGTAAGCAGCCAGATCCTCAGAGAAGCTGAGGACACGCCAGCCAGCTCTCTTCCCTCCCTCTTCCAATGGCCAGCCCAAGAAAGAGAGCGCTCCTTCATGCGGGGGAAGTCCCACGGCAGTGAGGCTATGGAAACTTTGCCGTCTAAGGCTGTGGAATTCTTCCACTGGGCTCCTGCAGTTAATCATCGCAGCTCCCTGGATTCCCAACTTTGGGCTTTAAAAGGTAGCACCCGAGCAAGAAGGACAAACATATCGAGAAGAAAGAAAAAAAAGTTGGTGTAAGCGAAAAGATAACTACCTCCAACGCTTGTCTACTGAGTAACTGAGTAATTGTGAGAAGCGGAAAGAAGAAAAGAGCACAGGAAAAATCAGTATAGACCACACTCCAGAACATCACTCCAGATTCCCAGCGAAAGCTGCCCAGATCCACTCTCTAGAACCTACACAGAACATTGCTCCTTTGCTAATGTACTTGTAGAAGGATTACCTACGGTTGCTTTGTTTGAAACTTTCTCCTCTCAGCAGATCACCGGCTTCTGTCCCCCTTTGGAAAAAAGTGCTAGAGGCCGGGCACGGTGACTCACGCCTGTAATCCCAGCATTGTGGGAGGCTGAGGTGGGCAGATCGCTTGAATCCAGGAGTTCGAGACCAGCCGGAGCAACATGGTGAAACCCCATCTCTACAAAATATACAAAAATTAGCCAGGCATGCTGGTGCACACCTACAGTCCCAGCTACTCTGAAGGCTGAGGTGGGAGGATCTCCTGAACCCTGGAGGCAGAGGTTGCCGTGAGTGGAGATGGCACCACTGCACTCCAGCCTGGATGACAAAGTGAGACCCTATCTTAAAACAAAACAAAACAAAACAAAAACAAAAAGGTGCTAGAGAGCTCACAGTTGTGAGTACACAGCTCTCAAATATTAACTTCCAAGATGCTCAAGGTGGCTTCTTAGGCCAGGTTGTCATGGTTTCCAAGACCACAAACAGAAGTTTGGTTCAAAAGAAGGGCAGGAAGGCAACTGCCTTTTTCTCCCTAAGGGAATAGTTTCTAGAGCCAAGATGAAAGGGGGATATGGCAAAAGGAAGAGAAGTTTCCATAACAGGGCAAAGAAAATGGACAGTCTTGAGAGTTCAATTTTTCCTGGTGAGCATAGGGAGAGAGGCCTCATTTGTAGGATTATAAGGCCCTATTCAGAGGGTGAGATAAGCCTAGGAGGTTAATAGGAAGAGGAGTCAGCTTTCAACTATATTAAATGTCCACCCAACCAAACCTAGGAGGCAGGAAGAACAGAGGCCAAAATTAAGCTGCGTTGGGAAGGCGAAGGCCCTCCAAAGACTCTGAATTTTGCCTGCAAGAGGGCAGATGAGATAATTATCCCCAGAAGTGATGTGTGGAGGTGCTGTTTCCAGAATTGAGGCCTGCCTTGCTGTCCACCCCCTGCAGGTCCCCTGGTCAGGACTCTTTCAACTCTCATTTCAAAGGAGCCAGAGGAGGAGAACATTGTAAGAAACCAAAATGCTACCATTCCTCCCAGCAGGAGCTGTCAGCTGAGTGCGGCCACCTGGCCCAGGAATTCCCTTTCAGACTCATGGGCAGCTCTCTGCGGCTTATGAGAATCCCCTTGGATGCTTCCTCCTGAGCTGGTGCCAGCTTGGAAAGGAGACAGAGTTGCTCACCGCTCTGCTATACCCAGAAGCAGCAACTGTGGCACCACTGTAGGTTAATTACCACGTATGCTCCACCACCTTCTCAAAGCAGACAGGGGCCAGGGTGGGCTGACCACAAGCTAGGAGGCAGGTCAGACCTGTCACAATTTTATCACCAGTAACAACACTAGCCAATAAGTTCCTGGTCTTTTCAGGGAGCAGGTCCCCTACTTTTCCCACCAACTACGTCAAACAAGAATCCCATAATCATAGCAACGTAGATGGAAAAGTTTAAACAAATCCCCTCATTTTACATTTAAGCACATACGAGTCAAATATTATGCTGAGCACTGGATAAAAAGGCTACACAATCTTTTTTTTTTTTTTTTTAGATGGAGTCTAGCTCTGTCGCCAGGTTGGAGTGCACTGCTGTGATCTTGACTCACTGCAACCTCCGCCTGCCAGGTTCAAGTGATTCTCCTACCTCAGCCTCCTGAGTAGCTGGGACTACAGGCATGCACCACTATGCCTGGCTAATTTCTGTATTTTTAGTAGAGACAGGGTTTCACCATATTGGCCAGGCTGGTCTCGAACTCCTGACCTCATGATCCGCCTGCCCCGGCCTCCCAAAGTGTTGGGATTACAGGCGTGAGCCACCGAGCCAGGCCAAGGCTACACAATCTTGATGGGAAAGCAGGACAGGGGAAGAGACATCTGAGGCAAAGAAGTCTGTATTGGGTGTCAAAGGAAGGGCAGAAACATCTCCCATGCCTGCTTGCCTGTGCCTACCCAAAACCTCTAGGTTTTCCCCTGCCGCCAGCTTGTGGTCATCAAGTTGCTGCAGGAGAGAGCTCATCACAGCGTGGGCCTCCCCTTCAGCCTGAGCAGAAGGGGACCTTCTCTTTCCAGAGCTGCTATATACAGTCAGGTAGCATGTGCCCTGAACATGGGCACCAGGTAAGGAGGTGGTTTGGGAGATGAAATCCACCCTAAGTTTTGCCAGACGGGCCTTGCACCTGTGGGCTATATTCACCTTTCTAAAATCTTTAAAAGTAACTTAAGGACTAGCAGGTGCAGTTAACCATCAACCTGGCATTCCCTCGGGTCACCAAATCCTGAAAAATATCTCAGGAAGAAAATCAGAAGTGAATGCAGTTTGACCTGGGGATGCACCAGAGGCAGGGCTGAAGATGCCAAAGCAGGCAGCCCTGTGGGGTCTCTGCACCCGGGCCAGGCTCCTGCCCCTCACAGCTCACAGGCTCTCCTGTGACAGTCCTTCCCAAGTAGCACCAGTGCCTCTCAGCCAACCCTCCTCCAAATCCATTCTCCCTGAGCCTTCGTTTCCTCATCTAAAAAAATGGGGATCAAAAAGTCATCTACCCCATACCAAAGTTGAAAGGATTATTACTTTTTTCATGTGCAATGGCCCTTGCCCTTGGATGAAGATCAAGTATCTTAAGAAACCATTGAACAGTGAGGCACACTGCCTCTGCCCCTCTGTCAGAGCCTCCCCGTGCCTCTGGCCACCGTGTTCCTATACTTTCCAGTCCTGGGTCTGGACCCTTGGCTCTGTGTACCAGGAGGACATTGGTACTCCCCATTCACAGACTTCTCCAGAATCTCTAATTTTTGAAGCTATATCTGTGGAATCTATCTGTCTGAGGTTCCTTTTTAAGTGGTGTCAGCAAGACTGAGTAAAAAGACAGAAAAAGTTCATGACGGTAAAAGAACTCTGTGTTAAGAACTCACATTTGGGTAATGCTTCACAGTTTTCAAAGCACTCTGACATTTGATCTTTGCGACAATCTTTTCAGCCAGACAGGACTGACAATATCGTTCTTTGACAGATTTTATAACATATGGTCTTAAAGGTGAGGTGACTCACTCAATTAAGGCCATTCAACCACAGGAAGAGCATAGAAGCAGCTAAGGTTTACTCCATACTACAAGGTCCTAAAAGAAAGTGGAGAGAAGAGGCTGGGCACGGTGGCTCATGCCTGTAATCCCAGAGACTCAGGAGGCTGAGGCAAGAGGATCACTTGAGGACAGGAGTTTGAGACTAGCCTGGGCAATACAGTGAGACACCATCTCTACAAAAAATAAAAAAGTAGCTGGGCGTGGTAGCATGTGCCTGTAGTCCCCACTACTTAGGAGGCTGAGGAGGGAGGATTGCTTGAGCCCAGGAGTTTGAAGCTGCAGTAAGCTATGATCATACCACTGCACTCTAGCATGGTGACAGAACAAGACCTGGCTTTAAAAAAAAAAAAAAAAAGAGAGAGAGAGAGCAGCCTGTATAAAATAGTGGGATAATTCTAGGCCCAACCAGGACATTGGAGCTAGGGATTCGTGTCCTGATGAGCTCAGAGGATTAATACAGGTTCTCCTACTTCCTCTCAGAGGTAACAGTGAGACATGCTGAATGTACGTGTGATGTCTGTGTGTGTCATTCTTCTTGGCCATGGACACCTTGAGGGTACAGTTTGTGGTCTAGATGGAGGCGGTACACTTCCTGGTGTGGTGCTGAGGTACAAAAGGGAGGGAACAAAAAAGGGTGGAGGGAGATTAGAGAAAGAAAGGAAGAGGGCTTTTTCCCTTAGGGAATTCCCAGTCCGCACAATTCTAAATAAAGAAGACAGGACACACCCATATTAAGAAGGCCTATGATTATAGTACAGCACATCCAGAAATATTGAAGTGCATTGGGACCGGGAAAGACAAAGACTGACAAGGGGAAGAAATGCAAAAAACAAAAGCAAATACAAACCCGAAACACATAAACGGGAAACAAAATGTTGCTCTAGAGTCTTTCCACCCTTTAAAGGCCTTCAGTATTGAAAGGAGGGAATCTTTAGGGTCAACAATAGGGTCTTTCCCTAGGAAGGCAGGCAAAGGCAAGATTGTGGCCCCAGATAATCACTTCTCTCTAGCTAGCACTTCTGGGTTCAGATGATGTCATGCGCATTAAGTATTTGTCGAGAAAAGAGACCTCTGGAAGGGTAAAACCTCAGGACGGAGTTTATAAACAGCACACTCAACTCCACCTGTCTTCCACCATCTGGGAGAGTGACCCTCCTCAGTTTCCTGCTACAAAGAAAGAGCAGGCTATTCTCTTCATATTACTGCAAAGGATGATATACCCAAAAAATGTGATTAAAAAAAGGAGGGCCTCCATGGGCAGATGAATGGACAAACAAGTGTGGCACATCCATACGATGGAATTATTATTCAAGGAAGGACGTTCTGACACATGCTGCCACACGGATGAACCTTGAAGACATTATGCTAAGTGAAATAAGCCAGTTGCACATACACAAATAAATAGGGTATAATTCTATTCATATGAAGTATGTAGAATAGGCAAATTCATCGAGACAGGAAGTAGAGTGGAGGTTCCCAGGGGCTGCATGGAGTGAGGAATGGGCATTATTGTTTAATGGGTACAGAGTTTCAGTTTGGGATGAAGGAGAAGTTCCAGACATGGATGATGGTGATGGGAACCCTACACTGGGAATGTAGTTAGTCCCACTGAACGGTCTACTTAAAAATGGTTAAGATAAGCTGCGTGCGGTGGCTCATGCCTGTAATCCCAACACTTTGGGAGGCTGAGGCGGGTGGATCATGAGGTCAGGAGTTCAAGAACAGCCTGGTCAATATGGTGAAACCCTGTCTCTACTAAAAATACAAAAATTAGGCCGGGCGTGTTGGCTCACGCCTGTAATCCCAGCACTTTCGGAGGCCGAGGCGGGCAGATCACGAGGTCAAGAGATCGAGACCATCCTGGCTAACACGGTGAAACCTTGTCTCTACTAATAATAGAAAAAGAAATTAGCCGGGCGAGGTGGCAGGCACCTGTAGTCCCAGCTACTAGGGAGGCTGAGGCAGGAGAATGGCATGAACCCGGGAGGCAGAGCTTGCAGTGAGCCGAGATTGTGCCACTGCACTCCAGCCTGGGCAAGAGAGCGAGACTCCATCTCAAAAAAAAAAAAAAAAAATTAGCTGGGCATGGTGGAGTGTGACTGTAGTCCTAGCTGCTCGGGAGGCTGAGGCAGGAGAATCACTTGAACCTGGGAGGTGAAGGTTGCAGTGAGCCAAGATCATGCCACTGCACTTCAGCCTGGGCGACTGAGTGAGACTCTCTCAACAACAACAACAACAAAATGGTTAAGATGGCAACTTTTATGTTCTGTATATTTTATCACAGTAATTAATAAATAAATAAATAAATAAATAAATAAATAAAAATAGGAGAAGAAAGAAGAGCAAATGGAAGACTCATGCTGGTATAGACAGGTGAGAAGGGTGGAGAAGGGAAGAGCAGAGCTAAGTTCCAGACGTGGGACCAGCAGCTGCTGTCAGCGGGGCTCAGACCCATTGTGGTAATGGAGGTGCAGGCCAGTGGGGCACAGGTCAGTCACCACAGACATGCCCAGGGCTGGGAGCCCACACAGAGCCTGGCACAACATCAAAGAACGCAAGGGACCTGGCAAAGCTGAGTGACAAGGCAAAGGGGCGGAGAAACAGACTGGGCTTTCTGAATACCATGCAGTGTGTTTGTGTGTGGTGGGGGACAACAGTGGGAGTGCACTGAGGGTGGTGGGCATAGGATAGACAAATCACCTTTTTAAAGAGCAGGAGAGAGGCATCTGTGTTCATCCTCTCCTCTCCCAAAGTCACCCTATCATCAGCTCAGAGAACACAGGCACCTGGTTAGAGCAGGTACAGCTAAGGCTTTCTTGATCCAAGACGGAGAAGTAAGTCTCCAGGCTTTTTGATCACTCTGTATTAGTATCTCATCTGATCCTCTCAACGACCTTGGGAAATGGGTCATATCACTCCCATTCTACAGAGGAGAAAACTGGCTACATAATTTGTCTAGGCTCACACAGTAAGAAGACAAGCCAGAATCCAAACCCAACTTTGGCAGAAGCCACACTTTTTTCATAATACTGCCTTTGAGTTGCTTTCCAGACATGAGAGCTCTCCTTCTCAGTGATCATTCATCTCTTAAAGTATGGTACAGTGATTAAGAGCATAAGCTCCGTGGAGAGACGGCCCAAATCCCAGATCCACCACCACCATCACTATCCATTTGACCTTGGGAAAGTTTTTTTTTTTTTTTAAGACCAAGTTTCTCTTTTGTTGCCTTGGCTGGAGTGCAGTGGCATGATCTCAGCTCACTGCAATCTCTGCCTCCTCGGTTCAAGCAATTCTCCTGCCTTGGCCTCCCAAGTAGCTGGAACTAGAGGGCCACCCCACCATGCCCGGCTAATTTTTATATTTTCAGTAGAGAGAGGGTTTCACCATGTCGCCAGGCTGGTCTCAAACTCCTGACCTCAAGTGATCCGCCCACCTCGGCCTCCCAAAGTGCTGGGATTACAGGCATGAGGCACCGCGCCCAGTCCCCATGCTCTTCTTCTTCTTTATTTTTTTTTTTGAGACAGAGTCTCACTCTTGCTAGGCTGGAGTACAGTGGTGCAATCTTGGCTCACTGCAACCTCCGTCTCTGCCTCAGCCTCCCAAGTAGCTGGGACTATAGGTGCTCACTACCATGCCCAGCTAATTTTTGTATTTTCAGTAGAGACGGGGTTTCACCATGTTGGCCAGGCTGGTCTCGATCTCTTGACCTCATGCTCTGCCCACCTTGGTCTCACAAAGTGCTGGGATTACAGGTGTGAGCCACCACGCCCAGGCCTCACCCCACCCCCCACCTCCATTCTCTTCTTACTGCTCCCTAGGAGCCTATTCATCTGCTGTTACACTGAACTGGGACCTCATTTTTTATCTCCACCACCCCAAGTGATGCATTCTCACCCCAATGGCATGCATTCTCACAAGTTTCCAACCTACTGCCTTTTGTGATAGCTATTTTTATCCCCTTTCAAGAATTGAAGGAACGGAGACCTAAAGCCCTACAGTTAACTTGTGGCGAAACTGGACCATAGTCCAAAAAACCCATGTTCTTGGCTGTTACATGACGTTTTGGCATCAGAGACAAAAAATCTACCACATGGTAAAGGGGAAAGTAGCTTGGGTTGAATTTCAAATACTTGGATTGGAATCCAAGCTCTGTGACCTCAGACAAGTTTCTGGTTTTTTTTTGTTTTTTTGTTTTTTTGTTTTTTGAGATGGAGTCTTGCTCTGCCGCCCAAGCTGGAGTGCAGTGGCATGATCTTGGCTCACTCCACCCTCCGCCTCCCAGGTTCAAGCGATTCTCCTGCCTCAGCCTCCTGAGTAGCTGAGATTACAGGCACCCACCACTACGCCTGGCTAATTTTTTGTATTTTTAGTAGAAACAGGGTTTCACCATTTTGGCCAGGCTGGTCTTGAACTCCTGACCTCGTGATCCACCCGCCTTGGCCTCCCAAAGTGCTGGGATTACAGGCATGAGCCACCACGCCCTGCTATTTATATATGTTTTTTAGCTATAGGGTCTCACCCTGCCACCCAGGCTGGATGGAGCAATCTTCCTGCTTCAGCCTCCCCAGTAGCTAGAACTACAGGCACGCACCACCATGCCTAGCTAATTTTTATTTTTATTTTTTGAGCCAGGGTCTTGCTCTGTTACTCAGGCTGGAATGCAGTGGCATGATCAGAACTCACTGAAGCCTCGGCCTCTGGGCTCAAGTGATCCTCACACCTCAGCCTCCTTTGTAGACTACAGGGGTGTGCCACCATGCCTGGCTAATTTTTAAATGTTTTTGTAGAGACAAGGTTTTGCTATGTGGTCCAGGCTTGTCTCAAACTCCTGGGCTCAAGTGATCCTCCTACCTCAGCCTCCTTTGTAGACTACAGGGGTGTGCCACCATGCCTGGCTAATTTTTTAATGTTTTTGTAGAGACAAGGTTTTGCTATGTGGTCCAGGCTGATCTCAAACTCCTAGGCTCAAGTGATCCTCTCACCTCTGCCTCCCAAAGTGCTGGGATTATGGGTGTGAGCCACTGCACCTGTCCAGAAACTATAATTTTAAATGCCTGCTTTGGGCTTGTCATTCTGACATATATTACATGAAATTATAAAGATTAATGATTCGAAGTGATTAACATAAGAGCTATTCAAGAAATGGTAATATTATTTTCTTCTATGTCACAACATTTTTTTTTTAACTGACACATTTCCTGTCATTTTCATTTGTATTTCCTTTTCATTTTTCTTCCCCTCTGCTAGTTTGGAAATTACATTATACCAAGTTTTTGAGTATTAGCCTAGAAATCTTAACATGTATTAGCCTAGAAATCTTAACACAAAGACTTCTAATAATCAATATCTTTAATTTTTTCTGTAGAAAATATAAGGATCTTAGAACACTTAAACTCCAATTACTATATTCACCTTCCAATTTTTTTTTTTTTCAGATGCAGGATTGCTCTGTCACCCAGGCTGGAGTGGTGCAGTGGCGCGATCTAGGCTCACTGCAACCTCCGCCTCCTGGGTTCAAGCGATTCTCCTACCTCAGCCTCCTGAGTAGCTGGGATTACAGGCATGCGCCACCACGCCCAGCTAACTTTTATATTTTTAGTAGAGACGGGGTTTCACCATGTTAGCCAGAATGGTCTCAATCTCTTGAACTCGTGATCCACC
>NW_012104031.1:2644550-2647827 GCF_000951045.1 Mandrillus leucophaeus
TTTATTTATTTATTTATTTATTTATTTATTTATTTATTTATTTTTTGAGACAGGGTCTTCCTCTGTTGACCAGGGTGGAGGGCAGTGGTGCCATCATAGCTCACTGCAGACTGAATCTCCTGGGCTCAAGTGATCCTCCCACCTCAGTCTCCCAAGTAGCTGGGACTACAGGCCTGCATCATCATGCCAGGCTTTTATTTATCTATTTATTTTTAAATTTTTATTAGAGATGAGGTCTATTTTGCCCAGGCTGTTCTTGAACTCCTGAGCCCAAAAGATCCTTTCATCTTGGTTTCCCAGAATGCTAGGACTATAAGGCATGAGCCACAGTGCCCAGTCCATCATCCCTTCTTGAATCTTAGACTTTCCTTTTAGTACAGGCATACCTCAGAGACATTGCAGGTTCCAGACCACTGCAATAAGGCAAGTTCCTGGTTATTTATTACTTTTTTGGTTTGTCAATGCATATAAAAGTTATGTCTACACAATACTATAGTCTATTAAGTGCTTTTATGGTTAAAAAACACAATGTGATTACCTTAATTAAAATATATTTTGTGTTAAAAATGCTAATGATCGGCCATGGCTCACACCTATAATCCTAGCACTTTGGGAGGTTGAGCGGGGCAGATCACTTGAGGTCAGGAGTTCAAGGCCAGCCTGGCCAACATGGTGAAACCCTGTCTCTACTAAAAATATTTTTTAAGGCCGGATGCAGTGGCTCACGCTTGTAATCTCAGCACTTTGGGAGGCCAACGCAGGCAGATCACGAGGTCAGGAGATGGAGACCATCCTGGCTAACACAGTGAAACCCCGTCTCTACTAAAAAAATACAAAAAAAAAAATTAGCCGGGCGTGGTGGCGGGCACCTGTAGTCCCAGCTACTCAGGAGGCTGAGGCAGGAGGATGGCGTGAACCCGGGAGGTGGAGCTGGTAGTGAGCCGAGATCGCGCCCCTGCACTCCAGGCTGGGCGACAGAGCGAGACTCTGTCTCAAAAAAAAAAAAAAAAAATTTTTATATATATATATATTTTTAAAAGGGTGACCCTTTCTTGTCCCGGCCTGCACGGCGTGGGTTTGTGGGTCTCTGAGACCTTAAAATTGAGAGCGTTTTTGCACTCCAGGGGCTGCTCCTGGCGGCTCTGTGGCCATCACCATGCCACAGAACAAATATATTGAATTACACCGTAAACACTATGGATACCATTTGGAATACCATGAGAAAAAGAGAAAGAAGGAAAGTCGAGAGGCTCATGAATGTTCAAAGAAGGCAAAGAAAATGATTGGTCTGAAGGTTAAGCTTTACCATAAACAGCATCATGCTGAGAAAATACAAATGAAAAAGACTATCAAGATGCACGAAAAGAGAAACACCAAACAAGAGAAGGATGAAAAGACTCCACAGGGAGCAGGACCTGCCTGTCTGCTGGACAGAGAGGGACAATCTCGAGCCGAAGTACTTTCCAATATGATTAAACAGAAACGAAAAGAGAAGGCGGGAAAATGGGAAGTCCCTCTGCCTAAAGTACGTGCCCAGGGAGAAACAGCAGTATTAAAAGTTATTCGAACAGGAAAGAGAAAGAAGAAGGCATGGAAGAGGATGGTTACTAAAGTCTGCTTTGTTGGAGATGGCTTTACAAGAAAACCACCTAAATATGAAAGATTCACCAGGCCAATCTGCGTTTCAAGAAAGCCCATGTAACACATCCTGAACTGAAAGCCACTGGGTGTAAAGAAGAATCCCTCATCCCCACTGGACACAGCTTTGGGTGTTGTTACCAAAGGTACTGTCATTGAGGTAAATGTGAGCGAATTGGACCTTGTGACACAAGGAGGCAAAGTTATTTGGGGAAAATATGCTCAGGTTAACAACAATCCTAAAAATGATGAATGCATAAATACAGTCTTACTGGTTTGACAGCAATTTCATATATAATTATTGAGGACTACACACCAACTGAAAAAACTGCCATTACTGTAATGTTTCTACCAAACAGTCATACATGTCTGCAATCAAGAGATTTACTACATTGTAAACATTCAAACGGTCCAGTTTTATAAATGGTCTTTATTTTGAAATCTGCTTAGACCCCATGTTCATAAAATTGAATGACTGAATTGAATGTTCATAAAATTCAATTAAAAAAAAGCAAATATACAAATATCCTACTTCATCAATATCTGCATTTATGAGTGGGTATTCAGCAATTTCCTGAAAAACCACCAGTGTCCATTGAAAGTGCTTTTCAAAAAGGTTAATACACACTTAATTATGTGCCTGAGAATTTAACTGAAGTATCTTCTACCTCATTCATCATTAATCCTAAAAAAGGTAACATTAATACAGATGTTAAGTTTACAATGTTTATACTAAAAGTATGTGAGGAGACACAAAGTTCAGAACTCTTAGAGAAATCTTCTCACCTGTGAAATCCTTAACTTCTGAATACAGCAAAGGTCCAGTGAATTCACATTCTAAACATTTTTTTCGTCTCATTTACCACGTATAATAACACCTACTTGGCACTATTTTCTACTTGAATCATGAAAATGAAAAAAAATACTAAAGTCTTTGTACTTTGTTAGCATTTTCTGTATTCTAAACAGCATATTTCTACTTTCAGAATGATATTAAGAATTAGTTTAAGCAACTCCAGCTAAGTTTTAAAAGGAAAAAAGAAGACTGCACTGATTCTCTGAGGAGAAATTTATTTGTAGTTACTTAGATGATGTAAAAAAGTAAGTTTTTTTTTACTGGTGAAAGCACTTTTGTGATCTGTGATATGTTGTGGCTTTAAGGATGCCTGTATATTACATTAATCTATTAATCACCAAAAAAAAAAAAAAAAAAAAAAAAGCTGGGCGTGGTGGCACATGTAATCCCAGCTACCCGGGAGGCTGAGGTGAGAGAGTCGCTTGAACCCAGGAGGCGAAGGTTGCAGTAAGCCGAGATCGCACCACTGCACTCCAGCCTGAGCAACAGAGTGAGACTCCGTCTCGAAAAACAAAAACAAAAAACCAATGCTAATGAACATCTGAGCCTTCAGGAAGTGATAATCTTTTTGCTGGTGGAGAGTCTTGTTCTAATGTGGATGGCTGCTTACTGATGGGTGGGGTAGCTGTGACAATTTCTTTAAATAAGACAATAACAAAGTTTGCTGCATTGACTGACTCTTTAGTGAGACTTCTCTATAGCATGTGATGCTATTTGACAGCATTTTTTCCTTTTCTTTCTTTTCTTATTTTATTATTATTATTATTATTATTATTATTATTA
>NW_012104031.1:2648393-2651046 GCF_000951045.1 Mandrillus leucophaeus
CTCCACTGAAATCCTGAACCCCTCCAAGTCAGCCATGAGGGTTGGAATCAACATCTTCCAAACTCCTGTTAATGTTGATATTTTGACTTCCTCCAGGAATCATGAATATTCTGTTTCTTTCCTTTTTTTTTTTCCAGACAAGGTCTCACTCTGTCACCCAGGCTGGAGTGCAGTGGCACAATCATGGCTCACTGCAGCCTCGACCTCTCAGGCCCTAACAATCCTCTCACTTCAGCCTCCTGAGTAACTGAGAGCACAAGAGAACACCACCATGCCTGACTAATTTTTTCACTTTTTGTAGAGACAGGGTCTCCCTGTGTTGCCAGGCTGGTCTCAAACTCCTAGGCTCAAGTGATCCTCCTGCCTCAGCCTCCCAAAATGCTACGATTACAGGCATGAGCCACCATTCCCAGCCCTTGAATGTTCTTAATGGCATCTAGAATGGTGGATTCTTTCCAGAGGTTTTCAATTCATTTTGCCCAGATCCATCAGAGGAATCATTGTCTATGGCAGCTATAGCTTTACAAAATATATTTCTTAAATGATAAGACTTCAAAGTCAAATGTGTTCCTTGTTCCATGAGCTGCAGAACAGATTTTGTGTTAGCAAGCATGAAAACAACATTCATCTCCTTGTATGTCTCCATCAGAGCTCTTGGGTGACCAGGTGCATCGTCAATGAGCAGTAGTATTTTGAAATACTAGTAGTAGGTTTCAACAGTGGGCTTAAAATATTCGGTAAACTGGCCAGGCACGATGGCTCACGCCTGTAATCCCAACACTTTGGAAGGCTGAGGCGGATGGATCACATGAGATCAGGAGTTTGAGACCAGCCTGACCAATATGATGTAACCCTGTCTTTATTAAAAACACAAAAATTAGCCAGGGTGGTGGTGGGCGCCTGTAATCTCAGCTACTTGGGAGGCTGAGACAGGAGAATTGCTTGAACCTGGGAGGCAGAGGTAGCAGTGAGCAGTGAGCAGTGAGACCGCACAATTGCACTCCAGCCTGGGCAACAAGATCGAAACTCCATCTCAAAAAGAAAAAAATATATATATATATGTATACAGTAAACCATGCTGTAAATAGATGAGCTGTCATCCAAGCTTTGTTGTTTCTCTGATAGACCACAGGCAGAATAGATTTAGCATAATTATTAAACGCCCTAGAGGCCTGGTGCAGTGGCTCACATCTGTAATCCCAACACTTTGTGAGGCCAAGGAGGGCGGATCACTTGAGGTCAGGAGTTTGAAACCAGCCTGGCCAATATGGTAAAACCCGTCTCTACTAAAAATATAAAAGTTAGCAGGGCGTGGTGGCGGGTGACTGTAATCCCAGCTACTCAGGAGCCTAAGGCAGAAGAATCATTTGAACCTGGAAGGGTGGAAAATAAATAAAGACCCTAGGATTTTCAGAATGGTAAACATTAAACAAATAAAGACCCTAGGATTTTCAGAATGGTAAACATTGACTTTAACTTGAAGTCACCAGCTGCACTGGCCCCTAATGAGAAAGTCAGCTTGTTCTTTGAAACTTTAAAGCCAGGCATTGACTTCTCCTCTCTAGCTATGAAAGTCCTAGATCTTTTTCCAAGAGAAGGCTGTTTTATCTACATTAAAATCTGTTGTTTAGCATAGCCACTGTCACCAATTATCTTAGCCGGATCTTCCGACTAACTTGCTGTGGTTTCTATTTCAGCACTTGCTGCTTCACCTTTATGTTGTGGAGACAGCTTCTCTCGTTAAACCTGAAGAAACAAGCTCTGCTAGCTTCTAACTTTTCTTCTGCAGCTTCCTCCCCTCTGTCAACCTTCACAGCATTGACGAGATTTAGGATCTTGCCTTGGATTAGGCTTCAACTTAAGAGAATGTTGTGGCTGGTTTGATCTTCTAAGCAGACCACTTGAACTTTCTTCCTGTCAGCAAATAAAGCTGTTTTGCTTTCTTATTACTTGCGTGTTAACTGGAGTAGTACTTTTAATTTCCTTCAAGAACATTTTCCTTTATTTACAACTTGGCTAACTGGCACAAGAGGCCTAGCTTTGGGCCTATCTCAGCTTTCAACATGACTTCCTCCGTAGGCCTAATCATGTCTAGCTTTTGATTTATAGTGAGAGACCTGTGACTCTTTCTTTCACATGAACACTTAGAGGCCATTGTAGGGTTATTAACTGGCCTACTTTCAATATTGTTGTGTCTTAGGGAATAGGGAGTCTGCAGGAGAAAGAGAGAGGTGAAGAACAGCTGGTCAGTGAGGCAGTCAGAACATACACATTTGTTGATTAAGTTTGCTGCCTTATATGGGCACCATTTGTAGCACCCCAAAACAATTATATTAGTAACACCAAAAAAATCACTGATCACAAACCATCACAACACATATAATAATAATGAAAAACTTTGAAACATCATGAGAATTACCAAGATGTGACACAGAGACATGAAATGAGCACACGCTGATGGAAAAATGGTGTTAATAGACTTGCTCAACACAGGGTTGCCACAAACCTTCAATTTGTTTAATAATTTAAAAAAAAGGCAGTGTCTGAAGTGCAATAAAATAAGGTATGCCTATAATTTTTCTTCTTTTGAATTATTTCTTTTAGAAGTTGCTTTAGTAGGCCTGGCACAGTGGCTCATGCCTGTAATCCCAGC
>NW_012104031.1:2651721-2678362 GCF_000951045.1 Mandrillus leucophaeus
TCCTGTCACCATGTTCGGCTATTTTTTTTTATTTTTAGTAGAGACGGGGTTTCACCATGTTGGCCAAGCTGGTCTCGAACTCCTGACCTCAGGTGATCCCCCTGCCTCGGCATTTCAAAGTGCTGGGATTACAGGCATGAGCCACCGTGCCTAGCCGTGTGTTCATATATTTAGATACAGGCTCACTCTGTCACCGAGGCTGGAGTGCAGTGGTTTAATCGAAGCTCACTGCAGCCTCGAACTCCTGGACTCAAGTGATTTTCTTGCCTCAGCCTCCTAAGTAGCTGGGACTGCAGGCGTGTGCTGCTGTGCCCAGCTAGTATATTTTTTAGATAAAGCATATAAAGCAAGTACAAATAATATGTTTCTTTAGGCATACATATGTTTATCAAGAGAATGGTGAATACAACATTACAGCACAAGGCAGTGGTTGGGATAGGTGATGAGGTGGGGGGATAGAATAGGAAGGGTTCATAGGTGGATGCAAATGGTAGTGATCTCATTTTTGGGTGGTGGGTTCAAGTGTGTTCATTACGTTAAGAAAAATCATTAATAGCATATATAAATAAGTAGAAAAAGAGAGGCATGCATAAACCAGTCAAGAAAGTGTCATGAACTGTAGATTTTTCATCCAATTTTGTGCACCTGAGAAATAAACAAGAGATAGAACTAGAAATGAAAGGCAGAGACAGAGAGAGAGAAGAAAAAAAAAAAGCTTCCTATTTTTACCAGCAACCTTTTTTAACTTGTATGATCAAAGATAGCCATGGAACCACCTAAAGGTATCAAGACTCTTTTAAATAAGAACTTTTGTTGACAATTTCCTGGTCTAAAATAGCCATTTAACAACACAGTCAAGGCCAGGCACAGTGGCTCATGCCTGTAATGTCAGCACTTTGGGAGGCTAAGGCAGGAGGATCACTGGAGCCCAGGAATTAAGAGAGTAACCTGGGCAACACAGTGAGACCACATCTCTACAAAAACACAACACAAAACAAAACAAAACCATAGTCAATATACTGCATCTGATGTTATTAGCCTAATAAAAAAAATATCAATCAACTTAAACATTCTGGCTTTTTGGTGGTGGTAGAGGGAGGAGGGGAATGAGAGTGGGAGTACAGTGAAGGGCAGAGGTGCTCATCTGCATTTACTGCTCTAGGGACAAGAGGCCTGGGAGCTGCCCCGTGCAGGACCTCCGTGGCCCGCACGCGGAGCCTCGCCCCAGCGAGTCCCGGGGGTGCGGCAGCCTTGCCGCCGTCGCTCGCCCCAGCCAGCCCCGCTCCCCGCCCGCCCTCGCCCCGGGCAGGCCGAGTTCGGACCTGCAGCTCCCCCGCCCTCTGCGCGGTGCTACTCAGCCGCAGGCGCCAGGCTCAGCTGGCTCCCAGCGCGGCCCGGGGACCAGCTGGGGAAACAAACGCCTTAGCCCTGGGGGCCTGGCTCAGCACAGAAGCGCCAAATAAGGCGGGCCGACTCCACCCGGGCAGCAGCGATTGCTCAGAGGGGGCCGATGACTCACTCGACCCAGCCAGCCAAGCACCTCTCTCCTCCCCGGGGACCCTCGTCCTGTCCCCCACCACACCACACCACACCCTGGGGAACACACCTGGGGAACCCTCCCAGTTCTTACTCCGCCCCTCACCTGGCGTCCCTGAAACCAAACCCTGTGGCTTCAGTGGCTCAGCCGACTTCTCAGCACAGCTTCCCCGGGAGCTCCCGTCCTTGAGCTGCCAAAACCCAGGGGAACAGGCACTCGCTCCAAGCTTTACAGGGCAGGCATGCTTGATAAATGTCTATTGATCAATGCATGCATTATGTCAGAGGACAAGGGCAAAAACTGGGCTGGTTCTGGGATGTGTGCGTGAAAGCCACTCTGTTTACATCACCGTGGAAGGGAAGGCTGGGGTAAATCTGAGATGCTTCAACGCAGGCTATTCCAGCGTCTACAAGTGAGTGTTCTCATTAGTGCGCAGCAGCTCTGGGAAGAAGGGGAGGTAACTTGGAGTACACCCCACTTAGCATATGGGGACCCTGGGCCCCAGAGTGGAGAGTGTGACTTGCCTGGCTGGGTATGAGTGGGGACTGTGGAGTTTCCGTGACCTCAATTTTTCTGGGCTGTAAAGTACAGCACTTGTTTTTTTGTTTTGTGTTTGTTCTTTAGTCAGGGTCTCTGTTTCCCAGGCTGGAGTGCAGTGGCATGATCAAGGCTCACTGCAGCCTCAATCTTCCTGGGCTCAGTAATCCTCCCACCTCAGCCTCCTGAGTAGCTGGGACTACAGGTATGCACAGCCATGCCTGGCTAATTTTGTTTTGTTTTGTTTTGGTTTGGTTTGGTTTTGGTAGAGATGGGGTTTCCCCATGTTACTCCTGGGCTCAAGCTATCCTCAGTCTCCCAAAGAACTGGGATTATAGGTGTGAACCACCATGCCCACCCTAAAGTGCAGCACTTTGAACTTTTCAAAGCACTTCCATTTAGATTCCATCCTCTCTCCTTAGATTATCATAACTATCGTTTGTGGATACAAACAAATGATGAACGAGACAAGTGAGGCTCAGAGGTTAAGTGACTTGCTCAGAGTTAAGAGGTTAAGGTCACACTGTTAGCTACTGGCTTGGTTAAGAGTGGAAATAAATTAAGGAATTCTTTTTAATGCCCCAAGATTCCAAGATTTTTCGCCCACTTTGAACACATCACTCACATTTGCTGGAACTCTCCCACTCTACAGCATGGAGAGAAGCCACCCTACTCAAGAAAGAGGACTCAAATTTTATAGGAGCTGGAGAAATGAATGGTCTCCCCAACCTCAGGGGAGTAAGGAAGGCCTTTCCCATGCAACAATCTCCAAAACTACGAATCTGTATATTTGTAGGTACTCCATGGTATACAAAGTACTTTCACATCCATTATCTCAAGTGATTCTTGTCACTTACCTTACCCTGTAAGGTATTCAAGAGGATATTATCTGATATTTTAAGGAGAGTGAAAAGGCTGCAGCAGTTAAGTGGCATGTTCAACAATAATACCCCGTTTCCTTCCCATGTGTTGCATTACATTGGTTCCCCTGAGGTTCTGAGATAACCAATGTAATGATGAAAAACTCTCTATATTCATAATGGAAACCCAAAGCATCTCCCTCCATTTTTCTCATCTCTGTCCTTAAGATGCCCAGGTAGAAGGAAGGTGGAGGGGTGAAACCTTGGTAAGGGTCAGGGGACAAACTGTGAGCACAGAGTAGCCCAAGGCTTCCCCAGAGTCATATGGCAAAAGGTGCTACCAGCTCATGGGTGAACCCAAGACTCCATGTCCTGGCCCTGGATCCTGCACCGAACAGGTGCCTTGGACCAGCCTGTATCTGTCATGGAGGCCACTAGGACTCTTTATCACTCTTGAATTTGTAGCAGTCAGTTGTACAACCTCCAAGAGGCTGGCACCTCAGGCTGTCACTCCAAAGCTGCCTAACTGCCAAGGGGTGTCGAGTGGCCCACCATAAGCACAGAGACTTTCCCATCTAGTGTCCCATCACAGACACTAGACATTGTCTTTGTCCCCAGCCCCACGGTTGCTAATTATCTTTTGGCTGGTGACAGCCTCCAGATCTTCCTTTCTCTCTGCCCCTTCTTGCTCTATTCTTGGATTTTTTTTTTTTAAACGCTTCTTTTCTTTAAAAATATAGCTGCAGATAAAATATACTTAGCTTCTCTTTCACACATATACATTTAAGAGAATGAAGGCAGGAAATCTTTATGGTTCTCTCCAATCACAGGCCAGCATGAGAACCCAAACCACCAGGAGGAGCCAGCCTCTCCGCCATGAATGAGTAATCCCACTCACACGTTTATAGGGGGCTTTATTTAGGGTGTTCCACATCTTATTCCAGAAGCCTGGCCTTTAGCTGAGCCTGCGTAAAAGCCACTTTACATTTTGACTCCCACTTCAAACACAAGTTGGCCTGCCCATCTTCTCACACCTTCATGTGCGATCCAGACACATAAAGGAAGGTACTTCCCAAAGGCGACCCAAGAGTTCCAAGCCTTCTCCCCTCTCTGATTTCTCATCCCAGGATCAGACCCTGTGCACCACCCAGGCTGGCTCCAGGTGATCATCTTCCAAAGCAAAGGCTATGGCCATCAGCACTTTTTTTTCCCCTAATCATTTATTCATATTTTAAATTTTTGGGGACAGAGTATTCCTCTGTTGCCTAGGCTGGAGTGCAGAGGCACGATCTTGGCTCTCTGCAGCCTCAACCTCCTGGACTCAAGCAAGCCTCCCACCTCAGCCTCCCGAGTAGCTGAGACCACAGACACACACTACTACGCTCAGCTAATTTTCATACGTTTTGTAGAGATGGGGTCTGACTAGGTTGCCCAGGCTGGTCTCGAACTCTTGGGATCAATTCTCCCGCTTTGCCTCCCAAAGTGTTGGGATTATAGACGTGAGCCACTGTGTCCAGCCATTTGTTTTTTTTTGTTTGTTTGTTTTCTGTTTTTTTAGAGAGAAGCTCTTGCTCTGTCGCCCAGGCTGGAGTGCAGTGGTGCAATCAGAGCTCGCTGCAGCCTCAAAGCCCTGGACTCAAGGGATCCTCCTGCCTCAGTCTCCTGAGTAGCTGGGACTACAGGTGTGTGTCACCACACCTGGTTAATTTTTTTATTTGTTATTTTTTTAAGTGATGGAGTCTCACTAAGTTGCCCAGGCTGGTCTTAAAACCCTGGCCTCGGCCGGGCGCGGTGGCTCAAGCCTGTAATCCCAGCACTTTGGGAGGCCGAGACAGGTGGATCACGAGGTCAGGAGATCGAGACCATCCTGGCTAACACGGTGAAACCCTGTCTCTACTAAAAAATACAAAAAGCTAGCCGGGTGAGGTGGCGGGCGCCTGTAGTCCCAGCTACTCGGGAGGCTGAGGCAGGAGAATGGCGTAAACCCGAGAGGTGGAGCTTGCAGTGAGCTGAGATCTGGCCACTGTACTCCAGCCTGGGCGACAGACTGAGACTCTGTCTCAAAAAAAAAAAAAAAAAAAAAAAACCCTGGCCTCAAGCCTCAGCCTCCCAAAGTGCTGGGATTACAGGCATGAGCCACTGTGCCCGGCCCTTCAGCTTCTTTATTTCCCTTCTAAAACCACAGACACTTTGCCTCTGGTTGCCTGCTGTCATTGGATTCCACTGGGCTATGTTTGGGGCTGACTTGTGACCAGTTCTTTATGATGTGGGAAAATGCTCATGATCTAGTATTGGGTAGGAAAAAAAATTAAATCAAAATCTTATTATGCAACGTGTTCCCAATTTCGTTTAAAAAATGTATATACTCACCCGTGTATATAAAAGACTAAAAGAGACTACACCAAAATGTTAGCAGTTATGTCTGGACTTGTGAAAGTTTTAGTTTTCTCTTCATGCTTTTCTGAATATTCCACACTTTCTAGGATGATCCTGTGTAGAGGCAGTGCATAGCTCAGAATCTTTTTTTATTTTTATTTATTTTTTTTGAGATGGAGTCTCGCTCTCTTGCCAGGCTGAAGTGCAGTGGCACAATCTTGGCTCACTGCAACCTCCCCCTCCCAGGTTCAAGTGATTCTCCTGCCTCAGCCTCCTGAGTAGCTGGGATTACAGGCACCTGCCACCACGCCCAGCTAATTTTTGTACTTTTAGTAGAGATGGAGTTTCATCACGTTAACCAGGCTGGTCTTGAACACCTGACCTCAGGTGATCCACCTGCCTTGGCCTCCTAAGGTGCTGGGATTACAGGCAGGAGCCACCGCAACTGTTTGAGTCTTTTTTTACTTTTATTTTTAAAAATTTTTTAGAGATGGGGTCTTGTTATATCACCCAAGTTGGATTCAAACTCCTGAACTCAAGCAATTCTTCTGCCTCAGCCTCCCAAAGTGCTGGACTGCAGGCACGTGCCACCACACCCTTGGACTCTGAAGTTTGGGAGCCATGATCTGAAGTCCACATCCACCACTTGGTAGTTGTGGGAACTTGGATAAAAGTATTTTATCTCTCTGAGCCTTAGTTTCTTTATTTGAAAGGGAAGATAAGAATGACTCCTTCCTTATTAGGATTGTCATGAGGAGGGAATGAGGTCATGCAGTTTTAGCATGTGTTTTGGTGCCTGAAATACAGTAAGTGCTCAGTATGTGTGAGATCCTTTTTACATATTACTTTTATACTCAGGAAAAAAAGTAAATGTTCTTAAAAAATAACCACTTGGCTAAAAAATTGCCATTTGGATTAAAGTACACCGAGAAAACAATAAAAGCCCTTCTGGAGATGTGGTGTCTCTAAAAGTGACTGAAACAAGAATGATCATAGAATAAGGTAGGGTTTAACTATGTCAACGTTCCTATGAAAAGGGAATATACGGCTGGGTGCAGTGGCTCACGCCTGTAATCCCTGCAATTTGGGAGGCTGAGGCAGATGGATCACAAGGTCAGGAGTTCAAGACCATCCTGACTAAGATGGTGAAACCCTGTTGCTACTAAAAATACAAAAATTAGCCAGGCACAGTGGCAGGTGCTTGTAATTCCAGCTATTTGGGAGGCTGAGGCAGAAGAATCGCTTGAACTCAGGAGGCGGAGTTGCAGTGAGCTGAGATCGCACCACTGCACTCCAGCCTGGGTGATAGAGTGAGACTCCATCTCCAGAAAAAAAAAAAAAAAAAAAAAAAAAGAAAGGGGAATATAAGATGGGAAGGTGTTGAATGAGGAGTGATGACTGTGATGAATGCAAAGTTGATGAAAGAAAATATAGATGCTTTTTAAATGAAAAAACAAACAAACAAAAACTCACAAAACTAGCTAGATTAGATCACAGAATAATGGACTGAGCTATAAAGCAACAAGCAGAAGAAAAGCATGTAACCCAGAAAGTAGGGAGAGTCTGTGGGTTGGGTAAGCAGGAATGCTCTGTCTAGCTAGGGCGTTAGAGAGGCAGTGTTGCCTAGGGCCCAGGCAGGATGACAGGGGCTGAGTCAGAAACAGCCCTGGGTTAAACTGGGGCAGAAGTTAGATCGCATTTAGACAAGGGACTTTGGGGATTTGAACTATGGATTCGGCCAGCCTGGGGAGCTCTGAAACACAACCGTTTATAGCACTAGGTGCAGGAGACAAGCTGAGTAAGTTAGGAGGAGGTGCACTTCACTAATCTGAATATAACTGGGAGGCTGGATCTTCTGACATTGTTCTTAAGCAGTGTGGCCTTCCAATAGCCTGACCTGTTTTGTGCCAGTGACACTAGAGGACGTTGGACACCAGAAAGAAGTAAAAAGAGAATCACCACCATTACTAGGATGCCAAATGGTGTCCAGACCTCCTCTCCACCTTGGCATAGTGGCCACATAGAGTCATACAGAGTGGGGCTACAGGGAGCCTCACAAGCTCCCAGCTTGAGTTTGAAGAGGGAGAGCGAAAGGTGGAACTTCTTTAGACAAGGGCTCAATAATTCTAGGAGACCAGTTCCTAAGCCAAGTCTCCTGGGGAACTGGCCATTGTTTCTTTTCACATTCTAGTCACCAACTTCCTAGGAAGATGTCCCCAGTCTCTGTCACCGAAGCCCAGCTGAGCAAGACAGCAGTGAGATCTTACTTTTAAATGTTGGTACCCAACTATAATTAATCTGTAGCATTGTTTGGGTAGGAGGAAGCAGAGAATGTTAGAGTTGAAACATCCTAGAAGTACACTTAGCCCAAGCTATTCATTTTACATCTCAACAAATTGAAGCCCAGAAAGGTTCAGTGATATTTCAAAAGTGATAGAACAACTTAAGTGGCTCAAATTCCAGGTCTCCCAATTTCCAGTCTGAAACTCACTTCTCTAGACCACCCTGCCTGTCATTAAGAAACCTTTGCAATTATTCAGGCATGAGATGATGAGGTTTTGAGCAGGGAAGGCGGCCCTGGGAAGGAAGAAGGTAAAGTTCACCGTGGTCTATTTGTTTAGAGACAATTTTCTATTTCTTTATACCCATCCATCCATCCATCCATCCAACCATTCTTCTTTTTTTTTTTTTTTTCCTTTTTAAGATGGAGTCTTGCTCTGCTGTCCAGGCTGGAATGCCATGGCACGATCTTGGCTTACTGCAACCTCTGCCTCCAGGGTTCAAGCAATTCTCTTGCCTCAGCCTCCTGAGTAGCTGAGACTATAGGCACATGCCACAACATCTGGCTGATTTTTGTACTTTTAGTAGAGATGGGTTTTCATCATGTTGGCCAAGCTGGTCTCGAACCCCTGACGTTAGTGATCCACCCTCCTCGGCCTCCCAAAGTGCTGAGATTATAGGCGTGAGCCACCATGCCTGGCCCATCCATCCATTCTTTACTGATCCTCATTCTATGAGCCAAGGACTGTGCTAAACACTGAGTATATAGGAATGACTAAAGCATCACTCTCCTTTTAAGTAGCTTGCAGGCTGGTGAGTGGGCTCAGTGAAAACGCTGCAGCCAAAACCACGCTGCCATAAGCCTGTTCACATGAACTCTCAGCTAATATTCACACCCTTGTCTGTAAGTCACTGCCTCTGAAACCATCTCCCATCATTGGATGCTATCCCTGAGAAACTGGGAGGGGACCAGAGAATTCTCCCTGTTCCAAGAGAGCCTGGAGCACTTAAGTGGTCTATAGGAAGCAGGAGCAAGAACTGCACTTAATGCCAAGCACCTTCCAGCCAGGAAAGGCAAGTTCTGGTTCACGCATTATCTCGGCCAAGCTGCCACTTCTTGCCAGCTAAAGTCTCTGTGTGGGTGTGTGCTGGGAAAAGCAGGGAGATTCCAGTCTGAGACTCTCTTGCCTGTTTATCCAGGGGCAGCTCAATTCCAGTGCAGCTGACAGTTGATCTGGGTGACCAAATAGTGATAGCACCCTTGGGCTACAGCTTCTACAAAAACAAGTAGTGTTGTCACCCAGTCTGACTCCCTCCATCAACAAGAGATTTCCCAGCATTGACTTCTACAGCATCTACTCCTAGGGGAGGAATGCAGGGCAAGAGTAAACAAGGTGAGGTGGTTGCAGCTGTCTACCCTCCACTCTGCCTTATTTCACCAGGACTCTTCTTGCTCAAATATCAAGCAAAGCCGTAGAGCTGGCACCAAGAGGGTAATCTGTCTCATGGAAATGATGGGGTCCCTGGTCAGCCCCTTGATGGAGAGGTGCAGGAGGCTGGGGCCTCTGGGCCTTTTGTTACTGGGAGACAATAGGCTATGACCCTTTTATAAATATACTGAGTCCAGAGGTTAGCAGGGAGCAGGTGGGCAGGCTGGTGCCAGGCTCCATGGAAAAGAAAGGGAGAAATGGAGGGACAAAAGAGGAAAAATTAAAATTCAATGACTACCCTGGCTCATAGTAGTGAGCCAGGCACTCAGAACATGTATCACTCTGCATTTGTGTATGTTCACATTTTCCAGAGGAAATTGAGTGTGAGAGCCTAAATAATTTGTCCATGGTCACATAGCTGGCCAGCCAGACTTGAACCCAGTTCCATCACATTCCCTCAAATCTGCACTTTTATATAACACCACCTGCTGGGATTGGAAGGCCAATTGGGTGAGTTAGGACACAGAGCACTGTTATACAGAAAGGAACAGGAATGGATTCAGGATTTGGTAAGCTCTGACCCCTAGGGCGGAAAACCCAGTGGAAATTTGCATTCTTTTCTCTATCAATATAGGACCTCAGCATCCTGTTTCCTAGTCCCAGTAAATGGATTTTCCAGTGTTAAGGAAATCTCTTTTCAACTGCTCCTCTTACAGGGCTAAATGGCTTAGGTCAGATATACAAACAGAAAACAGATAAATCCAGGGTCATACTTTCTTTCAGACTTTTTATATTGCTCCTAATGTCCCCTATCAGATTAGACTGTGAGGCCAGGTGCAGTGATTCATGCCTGCAATCCCAGCACTTTGGGAGGCAGAGGCAGGTGGATTGCTTGAGCCCAGAAATTTGAGACCAGCTTGAGCAACATAGCAAGACCCATTTCTAAAAAAAAAATTTTTTAATTAGCTGGGTGTGGTGATGCACACCTGTAGTCCCACCTACTCAGGAGGCTGAGTTGGGAGGATCCCTTGAGCCCAGGAGTTGGAGGCTACGGTGAGCCATGATGACACCACTACACTCCAGCCTGGGCGACAAAGTGAAATCCTGTCTTTAAAAACAAAAACAAAAACAAACAAAACATAGTAGGCTGTGGGGGTTAGGGACCAGAAGCATACCCAGAGGGTTACCCCGCTGGTCTCAGTGGCCCACTGTCTGAGTCCTTTTTCCCTCTGACACTGGGAAGCCTAGGAGTACAAAAGTTACCAAAGCAAAATCCACTCGATGATTTTTTTTTATTGAGTACTTACTATGTGCCAAATACTGTTCTAGGCACTCGGGATATATCAATGAGCAAGACGAATATCCTTGCTCTCATGGAGCTTATCTTCCAGGAGAGTAAATAACCCTTTTTTGTGTATTAGAAAGGCCATGAGCTTTGGTGTCAGGCCTGGGTCAGATATCAGCCCCAACCCTAATGAGCCAGATGATCTCTGGGCAAGCTATTTAACTCACTGAGTGTTAGCTTTCTTATCTGTAAAATGGGAACCATAGCATGTTGTAGGACTGTTGTAAGGATTACAGATAATGCATGTTAATTGCCTGGCACAGAGCAGGGTTCAAAAATGGTTAATACTATTTTTCCAGTCCCAGCTGAATCCACAGATTCTGGGACAACTCACATGCCCTGTTATTTAAGGGCTTCAACCAGAGCATTATCTTTAAGATACCCTAGAGAGAGTCTGGTGTGCTGAACAACGTAGTTGGGTTTGAATCAACCTAAGGTCAGTGAATTTTCCCTCTAGAAATGTCTGCTCCCACCCCTAGACCTAATGGAAAAGATAGACCTGATTAGTCTCCCTCCCCTGCCGCAAGCCACAGATCACTGGAGTGCAGTGGACATCAGATCTAAGCTGGAATCAGCATCTGTTGGCGTTTGGACTGAGAGACAGAGTTAATTTACTTTGGAGAGCTAAGCAGGAAGGCCACATGGGCTGAGAGATAGAACCTACTGCCTGGTTCACCCGCAACGGGTCCTGTGCTTGTGGGGGAAACAGCAGGAGCCCATCTGTGAAGAAGAGAGTGCTACAGCTCCAGGATGTAGGTGTGGCCCACAGAGGGGCTACACTTCCCACACCTAAGTTCTGTGCTATTTCCCTGTAATGTTCTAAGAAAGCTCCCTTTTACTTTTGCTTCTTTGAGTAGGCTTCTGTTCTCACAACCAGATGATCTCCAAGACAAAGCCTGTACCTGTCTCAGAAGGTGGTTGTTGTGACATAATTTGGAAGCATCTGGCATTTAGTCGACATTCAATAAATGCTGTTGAAACTCCCCATGTTCTTGACAACCAGTCAGTCACTCAGCCATGGAAAGAGGAAATCTATAAACGGGCTAAACTAAGGGTGCATCTTAGCCTTATGGTTTATGAACATCTTTATCAATGTGGAAAATGAAGACAATGCTAGTATCGACCTCACCGTTCACTGAGAATATTAAATGAGATGATTCAAGTTTAATACCTATCACATAAATAATAAATGTTAGCTCAGATTATTACTCCTACCATTGTCATAATTATTTAAGATGTGACAAGAGCTGGGCACAGTGGCTCACACGTCTAAGCCCAGCACTCTGGGAGGCCAAGGTGGGCAGATTGCTTGAGACCAGGAGTTTGAGACCAGCCTGGGCAACATAGTGAAACCCCATCTCTACTAAAAATACAAAATATACATATATATATTAGCTGGGCATGGTGGCACGCACCTGTAGTCCCAGTTACAAGGGAGGCTGAAGTGGGAGAATCACCTGACCCCAGGAAGTCGAGGTTGCAGTGAGCCATGACTGCACCACTGTACTCCAGCCTGGGCGACGCGAGTGAGACCCTGTCTCAAAAAAAGATGCAACAAGCGTTGTTTTAGGTCTTAATCTAGGCAAGGAGGGAGGATGCAGTGAGAACAGAAGTGGGAGCACACAGAGAACAGGAGGATGTTCTGGGGAGTGGGGTCAAGGGGTTGGACAGTCAAGAGAAGGAACTGAGACGGAGAAGGGGAATAGGAAGAGGGGGGTCACTGGAATGATAAGCTTTACGTATATCTAGCACTTCAATGTTTATGGGATGCTTTTACCTACAATACCTTATTTGTCTGTCATAACACTCTATGGGGTACATAACGAAAGGTGTTATTATACAAACTTTAAAGAGGGCAAAACTCAGGCTAGGTGCAGATGTGTACAGCATGTACCAACTGAAGCTAAATCCACCCCTTTATCCTTTATACCACATTGCCTCTGAAAATAGGGATTAAGAGGCTGAAATGAGAGGTAAAGACTGGAGAAGAAACTGGAGGGCTTTTCTGGAGAGGTATTGTTTTATTTCTCAGTACCATTTGGATTCCTCTGGGCATCCCAGCAACAGAATATCTCCACCCCATCAGAGGCAGAGGCTCCAGATATAAGCAGGAGATGGTAAAGTCAGGGAACACCAGGAGGCCAATGAAGCGGCTGAATAAACCAGGCTGGACCCACACCCAGCTTCATCACCGTGCCCCGGTCCAGGAGGAGGCTTTCTTTAGCAAAGGACAAGCGCAAGCCCTTTACCATTCAGGCCATGGTCTCACTGCTTACACCAGGGGCTGCCCTGCAATTATATCTAAAGCCCCTCCCAGCTCAGTTGTGTGTCAGGTCTAGATCTTACCTCCCTGAAGTCAAGGGTTAAATGTGCTCTCCAGGGAAACAAATGCTAATTCTCTGGAGCACTACCAACAAGCAAGGCTTGCTGTGAGTTCCCAGGCTCGGGACAATCATCCCTGAGCTTAAGGTCAGTGCTGCTTAGCCCTTCCTTCGCCTCCTGGATACCACTTCTTCCCAAACCCTTAACATAGTGCTTGGCATATGGTCTGTGCTCACTTCATGTTTGTTGGATAAATAAATGGGTACGTGAAAAAGCAAATGAATGACAGACTGGCTCTGGCAATCAAATCAGCCTGGGCTGTCACATTATGGTGACCCCGCCCTCTTGACTCTTAGACCCCAAATCAGAGATCAGCGGCCAACCTGACTTAAACAGCTGCTAAGGAAGGATGGAGTTAATACTGCTTCCCCTCTGCACTTCCTCTGACCTTTTGGAGGAGCCACACCCTGAGGAAAGGGTAGGGCCAAGAATACCCTGGCAGGAGGAGGTCTCTACCCACCTCTTTCCAGGACTTCTGCCTCCCCTCTCAATTACCCTGCCTCTCTCAGCTCAAGGCCCAGTGTGCAAGGAGGAGCTGTGGAGGGGACCGTTAGGAGCTGCATGGTGATGTGAGCTGCACGGTGATGTGGGCAGTGCCAAATTCTTCTTTGCATTTTCTGTAGTGCTAACGACCTTAATTGTTAATAATAACAGCAACAATAACAATCATGCCACCAGCACCTTTATGGTTTCTAGAATCTGTCTTCCAAATTGCTCCTAGCACATGACCTCATACCATCCTTGGAGGGACAGGGATAGTTCTCCCTGCCATGTGGGTAGAGACATTGGGTACCAGGGAAGTTTGGTGTTGATCTGGTCACACAGTGTTGCAGTGATGGGGTCGAGGGTCCAGTCTTGGAGTGGGGAGAACTGGGCTGTACCCCCAGTTCTGCCTCATACTAACCCAGCGTCTTTGGGCAAGTCTCGAGGTTCCAGTTCTCCGTCCATCTCAAATGCTCTGTCTCAATAAAATGAGACTGGTGACCAGCCCAAAGCCTGGTGACCGCCCTCCCCTGTACAAGGCCAGAAAGCCCCTGAAATGGATGCTTACTGTGCCTATCCTTGCATCCTAACAGATGTCACATGAGTGCTCCCCACAAAGAAGGTTGTAACATGGACGGCAGGGAGGAAACATCAAAAAATCATCCTAATGGTCCATGAGTGCCAGGAGAGCGACAGGCGGCAGGCCGCTGCTGCCAGATGCCATCCTGCCCACGGTACCGGCGCTGGCTCAGACAAAGGCTGGAGGCCTTCCAGCGAGTGGGATCAGACAGCCTCCCTTACCTGCCAGACCGATTCTCCAGGATGCTCCGAGTGTCCTCAGTCGGGATGCAGCAGCATGCCCCTTCCTCCCCATCTCCCCTCCCCTCCTCCATCAAATCTATCCTTTCTCTTTAAAATCCTGTTTGGCAGTCACCTCCTCCATGAATAATTTCCAGTTGAGCCCTGCCAAATTCTAGTCTCCCCATTCCTACTAACACCCCTTCAGCCCCCAGCCATCCTATTAGTAGCTACCAGCCATCACTAGGTCATGTGTCCCTGTGCCAGATGAGATTTCAAGTGTGTGTTCCCGGTCTTGTATCCCCCTAGACAGAGGATGAATAGGGCCGGTATTTCCTATCTCCTCCTTTCTTAAATTTTCCTCCATCTTCAGCTCCCAAGATAGGAAGCAGGGCATTCGGGACACAAGAATAGCGGACTATAGATGGATGATACATTCCTCTCTACCTTGGGCAGTTTCCCTGGCCAGTTGCCAGGAAGGCTAATGCTAGAATCTCAGCCAGAGTCCAAACAAGGGCTCTGCCAACATGTCTACCTCTAGGGCCGAAAGTCTGGATTGGCAAGGAGGGTAAGCTGGCCTAGCAGCTGGCGACTTTGCCCGAATTTCTAATCCAACCCACAGCTCACATGAAAACCTAATCTCTCCAGCTCACAACACTGACTACAATTCCACTGACATTACTCCAATGTCGAATAATATTGTAGGTGAGCTACACGAATTGCCTTTGTAGGTCAAAAGCGGTTGTATATTGGCATTTTCATATGGTTCAATCTAATAACTTTTGAGGGATTATGTGCCCTAGGAAACTTCGTGAAAGTTTGAATTTCTCTACCTCTAGCTAATATGCCTTAGTTTCTGGCCTAGGACATAGCAGAATTACGGCCTTGGAACGTACTTCCTAATCGAAGTTCCGGGCAGGTGGAGGTGGGAAATCTTAGAACCTGTTCTACTCCCAAACCTCAATGGTGGCAGTCCAAAGACATATGCTTTTTGGCCTCTTTTCCCCTGCTTATCCTGGGCAGAAGGGTGGGATTTGCAAGTTGTTACATTGTGCTAGATTCTATCTGTGATAAAAGAGTTTGGTTTGGGCATTGAGAGTTTTACTCCTTTGTCTTCTATAGAAGAGGAGGGTCTTGAATCAGGAATATCTGTATGTCCAAACTTGGTTTCATGTAACAGTGCAGTTGATGAAGGCTCAGAGATATCCCCTGCTTCAATCAAGGTTACACAGCAGACAAGAGTCCAGATGACCACTTTTCTGACTCCCAGTCCCGTGCTCTTCTGGCAAGCCTGGCAGCCCACTAGAACAAACTCCTCCCTGTCTGCCCCCTTCCAACTTCCTGGCTCCCGCTCTTTCAGGCTCCCTCACCAACACAGAAGGGGAATTGACTAAAGGATTAATAGCCCTTGCCTACATGAGCCTACGTAAAAAGAGCCCTGAGTCATGTAGGGCCTAGCCCCAGGGTTTCCAGGAGAAGAGAGGGAGAGAAAAAGAGAGAGAAGCCATCCTGGAAACTCAATCTCTCTCCAGAGCGAGGACCAGGATGGGGAGGTGGGGGTGGGTAGCACAATGATTTGGGTCAATGACAGGACAGTCAGGTGTGCTGTCCTTGCCAAGGGATTGCCTAGAAGGCCTTGCTTAACTCAGGCGTGAAGGCTCTGGGCAGGCACTGCTTGCTGGTTTCTTCCAGAATCACCTAATTAGAGAATTCTAAGGGATGCTAAAGGTTGGTCAGCAACAATCTCTGGGCTGTTTGGTCAATTTCTTCTCTTACAGCCTGGGACCGCCCTCCTCAAAAGTTAGGCGGGTGACTCTGGAAGCCCTCAGTCCCCAGGTTCCCTCAGCTGGCTGCATGGCATGGTGGGAGGATGCCTGTCATCCTGCCTCCCTTTGTGGCCCACCCATCAGGGCACAGCTGCTCCTGTCTGGACAGAAGAGGCTGTGGGTGGGGAGCAGTGAGGGTGGGAAGGAAGGCTTCCTAAGGGACCTTACTTTCTCAGAAGATCCCTCTGTGTGTTCCATGGGGACTCTCAGCACTCAAGAGCTTAGAAAAGACACTCCTATTGGTCAGGAGTTTTGCAGATAAGGTGAGAAGAAACCAGGAATCTAGGGGTGCCTCTGGCATGGACTTCTCTCTCTGGCTAAGTGTTTGGAAAAATTTCAAACCTGAAAGGTTGAAAAAGATAGCACAACAAACAACTGCAGACCCTTTACTTAGTTTCATCTTTTTTTTTTTTTTTTTTGAGACAGGGTCTCACTCTGTCAACCAGGCTGGAGCACAGTGTCATGATCACAGCTCACTGCAATCTCGACCTGTTGGGTTCAAGTTATCCTCCCGCCTCAGCCTGCTGAGTAGGTAGGACTACAGACAGGTGCACAGCCACCATGCCCAGCTAATTTTTTATTTTGTAGAGGTGGAGTCTTGCTATGTCATTCGTCTCTACAAAACAACAACAACAATAACAAAATTAGCCAGCCATGGTGTCATGCACCTGCTCCAGCTACTTGGGAGGCTGAGGTGGGAGGATTGCTTGAACCTAGGAGTTTTAGGCTGCAGTGAGCTATGACTGCACCACTGCACTTCAGCCTGGGTGACAGAACAAGGCCCTGTTTCAAAAATAAATGGGGGCTGAGCGTGGTAGCTCATACCTGTAATCCCAGCACTTTGGGAGGCTGAGGAAGGTGGATCACTTGAGGTCAGGAGTTTCAGACCAGCCTGACCAACACGGAGAAACCCCATCTCCACTAAAAATACAAAATTAGCTGGGTGTAGTGGTGCATGCCTGTAATCCCAGCTACTTAGGAGGCTGAGGCAGCAGAATCGTTTGAACCCAGGAGGTGGAGGTTGTGGTAAGCTGAGATTGTGCCATTGCACTCCAGCCTGGGCAACAAGAGCAAAACTCCATCTCAAAATAATAATAATAATAATAAAATTAAATAAATAAATGAGGCCGGGTGCAGTGGCTCATTCCTGTAATCCCCACACTTTGGGAAGCTGAAGCAGGTGGATTGCTTGAGCCCAGGAGTTCGAGACCAATCTGGACAACATGGTGAAACCCCGTCTCTACAAAAAATATGAAAATTAGCAAGGCATGATGGCATGCGCCTGTAGTCCTAGACACTTGGGAGGCTGAGGTGGGAGGATAGCTCGAGCCCAGGAGATCAAGGCTGCTGTGAGTTGTAATAGTGTCCTTGCACTCCAGCTGGATGACAAAGCAAGACCCGGTCTCAAAAACAAACAAACAAACGAAGAGATACATTTCTGTTGCTTATTAAGCCACCCAGTCTATGATGTTGTTTCAGCAGCCCAAACTAAGCTATGCTAAGACCAATCTTTCACCCCATTGGGTGAAAGATTTAGTATCCATTAAACGCTAGACTAAATCAGCTATTAGAGTAGAGGCTGCAAACTGGTCAATTTAAAGTTCCAACCTGGCACAGTGGCTCACTCATTATTCTGGTGCTTTGGGAGGCTGAGGCAAGAGCATCGCCTGAGCCTAGGAGTTCAAGCTATGGGCCACTGCACTCCAACATGGCTGACAGAGTGAGACCCTATCTCTAAAAATAGGTAAATAAATAAAGATAATGTTGGCTAAAAGATGCAAAGTTTCAATTAGAAGGAATGTTTCTGAGATTTACTGCACAACATGGTGACTACAGTTAATGTAACGCATGTTTCAGAATTGCTAAGATTTTAAATGTTTACACTACAAAAACAATGATAAATGTGTGAGGTGATGGATATGTTGATAGTTTGACTGAATCATTCCATAATGTATACATACATCAAAACACCACATTGCATCCCATACATATATGAAACTAGTATTTGTCTATTAAAAATTAAATTTAAAAAATGTTTTTTTTTAAGATGGAGTTTCACTCTTCTTGCCTAGGCTGGACTGCAATAGCGTGATCTTGGCTCACTACAACCTTCGCCTCCTGGGTTCAAGCGATTATCCTGCTTCAGCCTCCCAAGTAGCTGGGATTACAGGTATGCACCACCATGCCCGGCTAATTTTCTATTTTTAGTAGAGACAGGGTTTCTCCATGTTGGTCAGGCTAGTCTAAAACTCCCAACCTCAGATGATCTACCCACCTCAGCCTCCCATAAAATTAAATTAAATTTAAAGAAAAATGTTGTCATTACTACTAGATTTTATTAGTTGGAATTTACTTATTTATTTATTTATTTGATACAGAGTCTTGCCCTGTCTCCCAGGCTGGAAGTGCAGTGGCGTGATCTTGGCTCATTGCAAACTCCGCCTCCTGAGTTCAATCAATTTCTGGCTAATTTTTATATTTTTATTAGAGACAGGGTTTCACCACGTTAGCCAGGTTGGTCTCAAACTCCTGACCTCAAGTAATCCACCTGCCTGGGCCTCCCAAAGTGTTGGGATTACAGGCGTGCCCAGCTGGCACCACCGTGCCCAACTGGCATTTACTTTTTAATTTTTTGAGACCGAGTCTTGCTTTATCATGCATTCTGGAGTGCAGTGTCATGATCAGAGCTCATGGGAGCCTCAAACTCCTGGGCTCCAGCGATCCTCCCACCTTGGCCTCCGAATGTGGTAGGATTACAGAGTGAGGCCTTGTGTCTAGCCTCGTTGGCATTTCTGTTAAGAGTTTTCCCTCCCTGCTCCTCCCTGTCCAGGTCAACTGTCAAAATAAACTCAAGGAACTTTTAATCTTCAATGTGTTACAATCTATTACCATTATCCTTTTGAATGCTCAATGCGTTTCACATCTGGCTGGCGGGAGACCCTTTAAGCCAGCTCCTGTGCCAACATGTTATGACATGAGCACACTCTAGTTTCCGGCACAACATAGTTCACTTATACTTTACTGGTCTCAGACTTGGAATTAGTCATTTCTTCAGGGAGCCCTGTTCCTTACAACCTCCCCCGTGGGAAGTTGTACTTAGAAATAAAAATCCAGGTACTAGGTGTGTTCCTGTCCACAGTCCTTTCAGTGGACAGACCCACAAGATATGCAAAAAACCCCACAAGATTCTTTTTCCCCTTCCCTGGTTCCATCTCTTTTTCCATAGTGAGACCCTGATTTCCAGAAATATCATCATAGTTACTCATTTCATCTATCATACAGTAAACAAAACATAGTTTCCAATTTATGACACAAATACTACAACCAATAACATGTCTACAAAGTAAAGGTCAATATTTCTTTGTAGTTTTTTTTTTTTCTTACTTAAAATATGAATTCCACAAAGAATATAGAATCAGGGTTTTAAGCTTAAAAAGTACTTGAATTAGGCCAGGCGTGGTGGCTCAAGCCTGTAATCCCAGCACGTCGGGAGGCCAAGGCGGGTGGACATGAGGTCAGGAGATCGAGACCATCCTGGCTAACACAGTGAAACCCTGTCTCTACTAAAAATACAAAAAATTAGCCAGGCGTGGTGGCAGGTGCCTGTAGTCCCAGCTACTTGGGAAGCTGAGGCAGGAGAATGGCGTGAATCTGGCAGGCGGAGCTTGCAATGAGCCGAGATCCTGCCACCCCACTCCAGCCTGGGCGACAGGCTCCATCTCAAAAAAAAGAAAAAAAAAAACAAAAACAAAATTCTTACTTCTCCTGCTTTCTTATCCCAAAGGTGGCATACTATATACTGTACTAAGTCTTGGTTTTTTCACTTAATAATATATCCTAACAATCATGTCATGTAAGTTCACAGGGCTCCCAGTCATTCTTTTTTTTTCTTTTTGGCTGCCTAGTATTCTATTGTATGGATGTACCATTGTTTGTTCAACCATTTTCTCAAGAATGGGCATTTGGATAGTTTCCAATGATTTCCTATTGTAAATATGCCTTTAAAAAACACCTTGTGGCTGGTCTTGGTGGCTCACGCCTATAATCCCAGCACTTTGGGAAGCTGAGGCAGGTGGACTACCTGAGCTCAGGAGTTTGAGACCAGCCTGGGCAACATGGTGAAATCCCATCTCTACTAAAATACAAAAAATTGGCTGGCGTGGTGGCATGCACTTGTAATCCCAACTACTCACAAGGCTGAGACAGAATTGCTTGAACCGGGAAGGTGGAGCTTGAAGTGAGCCAAGATCGCGCCACTGCACTCCAGCCTGGGCGACAGAGCGAGACTCTGTCTCAAAAAAAAAAAAAAAATCACCTTGTACGTATCTTTCCATATTTGTGAATGAGCATCTTCTGGATAAATTCCTAGAAGTAGGGTTGCTGGGTAAATGTGTATGTAGCTTTGTTAGATGCTGCTAACTTCCTCTGCACTGAGGGTGTACTACTGGTTTGTACTCCTGGCATTGATTATGCAACCTAGGTAGACCTTGCTCTGAGGTGTTCTAAGCTAAGACTTTCCTTGAACCTAGCTGAGAGTCCTTGACCTTCCTACCAATAAACACACTGCTCCAAACTCCCTCTGCCACACCCCAAGTGAAGTGGCAGAAAGGCAAGAGGAAGGGGGTCTTACTAATCCCATCCCAGTTCATCTTCCCTGAGTTGTCCCAGGGGTTTGTGCATGAAACTTGGGAAACTAGAGCAGAGGTGAGTGATGAGGCTGAGGATCTCAGGCAGACAGGAACTGGGGTGAGGAAAGGTAGAAATGGGGGCTCTGCCCCTTGGCACCTATGTTCTCAATCCTTTTCTTTCCTTCGGCCTCTCCACTATCCCTTCACACATAGACTGCCTCTCAACAGCCTCTTCTCTGACCTGGGGCCCTTGGCTCTGGTTCTCACTAGATCCTGCCTGGTTTCCCTCCTCAACCCAAGTTGGTGTAGGCTGAACACAGAGGACTGGCTTAAGGTAGAGGCAGAAATAGAAAGTCTCTGTCATTTCTGTTTTAACATGTGCGGAGGAAATAAGTCAGTGGAACAAGAATGGCTCACACAAGGGAAAGAGGAAAGAGGACACAAAGAGAGATACTGGCAGAGGAAGCCAAGGGCAAAACATTCCACACAAGCATTTTGGACTCCAGCCTCAGGGCCTGCTCTAATCCTATGACCTGTAGAAAAGGGGAAATGAGTGGAGAAAGGTTGTCATCCCAGTCTGACAAGGCAGAGGCCTTGCTTTTCGCATCGCTCTTTCCTTCTCAGCCCGACCCACCAAATACCGACTGGGATGATAGGAATCAATGCTTATCTAAGAAACAGGGAGCTGGACTGCATAGGGAGCCTTGTTTGAGAGGCACCCTTTGGGGGAAGAATTCAGATTGCCTGAAGAATCCTTCCAGAGAAGGATAGTTAAGACTCTGGGTGGGGTGTTCCCCTTCAAGGTCAGATTGCTAATCTAACCTTGGAGTTTGGAGCTAATCTAACCTAAATCAAACAGTTTTTTAGGGGTTTGGCTAACGGGGTTTGTCTTGGTCATTCTGGGGACTAAGAATGAACAAGATTCTTTCCTCTCTCCAAGGTTTAGTGGGTCTGCAATGCTCTGTCCTAGTGGGCAGGGCTGATCCATGTCTTTGGGTGTTGGGTCCAAGGCCAGGAGCATTGAAAAAAAAAAAAAAAAAAAGAGAGAGAGAGAAAAGTGCCCATCGGGGTTTTGGAGTTTTGGAGAGAAGCTAAATTCTTGAATAAGAGGCAGTTTGCAGTGAAAGGCTTGACCTACTGACAGGTGGCAGGGAGCAGCCCAGCCCCTGTTCCTCTCAGGACCTCGGGTCAGTGGGAGTGGGGAAGAGTAAAGCCTCCCCATATCCTGGCCCAGGACGTCCAGCCCCTACACACCACCTTACCTCTTCCAGCACCCACACTTTCGGCAAAGTCTAACCGCTCTCCTTCTGCCCCTAACTGGGTCCTCTCATTTTGATTTTCTTCTGACGAAGACCACAGCAATGTGACAAATCTGCCTAGCCACGCCCTGTCACCTCTACCGTGGAGAGCAGGCTTTTCATTGTGCAGAAGGGAAACTGGAGGCCAGACGGCGGGTTAGGAACTCGCTGGCATCAGGCTGATTCCAAGGCCCCCTAAACTGCCCGTACTTCTCTCAATGCGCGTTGACCCAGCGCTCTAACGTCCCAGGCTCTGTGCTGGGCGCTGGGAGTCCCAGGGGTAAGACAGGCTGTGCTCCTTTGACTTGACCTTCAATCCAGAGACTTGGTGGTAAATGGAAGGGAGAAGGGTCTGAGGCTCGGCACGACCTGGAAGGCAGGAAGCCTCCGTTGGCAGCTCAGTTCGCATTCTCCACGGAGTTCTCAGACTACGGCAGAGCCCGGGAGGGTGGAGCCCAGCAGCGGAGAGGCTGGCGGGGCGGGGTCGCAGAGGCCGCGGAAAGCAGAGGGGCCGCGGGGTTGCGCAGTCGATCCCGCCCCGAACCCCGGGGGAAGGGCTGAGACTGCGGGAGCCGATTCCCCGCTTTGGCAGCGACCTCAGGCTCAAAGCCGCGGGAGCAGGCAACCCGGTGCGCGCTAAATAACGACCTCACGGAGAAGCAGTCCCTGAGCCCGTCAACATCGACCCCTAATCAGATTACTGAAAATAGGAAGGCCGGCTGCAGGAATAGTGACACTCTGGGCCCCCACGATGGGAGGCCGCGGCGGAAGCGGCGTGATTTTCGGGGTTGCACCTCAGCAAGATGGTGGCAGGGAAGATGGGACTCCCGAGGAGGAGCAAAGAAATGGATCCCCTCCCTCCAGAACACGGGCATTGATTCTGTCTTGGGGCCCCTGCCCACTGGGGAAGGCCTCATTCCCTTATCGACCAGAATACAGGTAGGGAAGAGTCCAGCCAATGGGGTGCAGTCAGATCAATTAACACCTCAAAATGAAAATCGGTTCCTGTTGCTTCCTCAGCCCCGAGATGAGCTCTCCTCTAAGTGTTTTGCTTCCTTCTCCCCCACTTTCTCAGCTGTAGCCTTTACCACTCCTCCAAGCCCTGGGGCTGAAGGCAGGTGTTTCCTCTCCCCCAGCCTGATTCCCACAGATCTGTCTGCTTCAGGGTTTAGGGCCCACCTTCCAGAACACGGCTTACCAAGCTGCCACCATCCTTCCTGCCCCTCCCAGAGTCTGCTCCCCAAGCCACCACCCTCAGCCAAGGAGGGTAACTCAGCTCATGGGCTAGGAGGCCTCTTTTCGTCCCCTTCTTCCTAAATGCTCCTGGCCCAGCCCCTCCTTACCCCCAGGCTCCTTTCCTGGGCCTGGCCCAGCCTGGAATAAGCTTGGTCTCCTTCCTCCAGGTAGAGGGCCCAGAGTGAAGGGGGCACAGGAGGGCCTCCAATGAGAAGCCCTGGAGAAAGGGCAGCTTGGGGAGGGGCTTAAGGAGCAGGGCGAGGGTCTCTAGACTCCCTGCCAGACTCCTCACCCAGAGGAGGGAGCACTACAGAATGGGATTTTGTTTCCCTTCCCTCCCCAACTCCTTTCCCCTCCCCACAGGGGCCTCAGTTGAATGCCGGCCTATTGCTTCATCTGACATTCCCCCTGCCCGGCCAGCAGGCGCCGGCATCATGTCTGCAAGTTATTGTAAGTCCGGCAGGAATGCCCAGGAGGGAGGTGCCTCTGGCCAGCAGAGTGCCCACTCCCCTCCCAAGATGTGGCTGGCCACTCCTGCACCCTCCACACCCAGTTGGAGAAGAGCGGCGGGTACCCTCAGGGAGGTGGAGGAGTGTATGAGGCCAGACTTGACGCGGGGAAGGATGCCAGCATCCCCCTCTACCAAGAGCGAACCAAGTATGTAAGAGAAAGAGAGAAGGGAGAGCAGGAAGGACAATCCCATTCTTAATTCCTAGCTCTTCAGCAAACCAAGGAAGTGACCCAAGATGCTCAGGGACCCTTCCACAGATGCCTGTGGCCCACCCCGTCTGCCAAACACTCACCAGCCCCACAGTCTCCAGCCTTGAAATCGGAAACTTTTCAATTCACCCTTCTCCTTCCTCCCCTTTGGGACCAGAGATGTATGGGGCGGTGCCCTCGGAGACACTCATACAGTTGGTTCTGGACGCTCACACACTCTCAAACAACAGCGGTACGAGGGAACTCCCAGCTTTTTCCACAGCTAATTATAGATGTGAAAGTCTGAGGATGTTTTGCAAGCAACACAGAGAAACTGCTTAGGTTTCTCTGCAAAGCTAAAGAAATTTAATTTGTGCACTCTCCTTCCCCCACTCCTCCCAACTTCTCCCAGCCCACCTCTACCCCATGGCCCCAAAGTGCCCCTCTCCTAGTTCCCGCTGCAGCCCCCCTTTCCTACTGAAGATTTCTTTAGTTCCTTTTTTTTTTTTTTCCATCTCTCTTTTGGGCTTTTGAGAAAGGGAACAGACACGGAAAATATTTTTGCAACAGTTTTCCATCCTGCGTCTCATTCCCAAGCCAAGGGGGAAGGGGAGGGCAGGAATGGAATGGGTTGAGGGAGGGGAGATAAATGTTTTTTCCAAGAGTTCAATTTTGGTGTCAAAAAGAGAGTCCCTCCATTCCCCTACCCCATAGCACAGGAATGACAAGAACTGGGAAAAGAGAGATAAATCACTTATTTGACTATACAGTTTCTCAGAAAACAGTATTTGACAAATCTGTGCACACACACACATTTTTAAAAATCCTCCAAACCCAGTCGCATGAAATATGCTAGAAAGAGGAAAATCGGGGAGTTTTAGAAGCCACTGAGAGAAAAGAAAGAAACAAAGTTTGCAAATCACAAGTCAATTCATTCTCTGCAAGCCTACCTCTCTTTCTAGCAAAGATCCAGGTTTCTCCAAGTGGGACTCTCCCTCCGGGTTTCCATGGATGGGGGTAGGGTGGGGTGACCACCCACCAGTCTCCCCAGTGTGGCAACCAAGCTGGAGACGCTGGCTTTGCTCTCTTGCCTTTCCGGCTAGGGCCGGGGAGTGGGCTGGGTCTCCTCCCCCTGCCCTTCCAATGGGAAGGACCTCTCAGGTTCCTGAAAGAAAAAGGGTGCAGGAGAGCTGGACGGGTGTCTCTGATCTTGCTCTCTTCAGAGGGATGGTTCCCCAGGAAGTTCGTGCCCCCCTCCCAGCCCCCAGCGTTGGACAATCTCAACAGCAGAGCTTTCTTAAGAAAATGCTTGTCATGGCAACAGCTCTAGCTAACTCGGGCCAGACTCCTGCTCACCAGCTCTCCCCAAGCAGTGCGGGAAGAGAGAGGGGAGGAGCAGGAGCTGGAACAGAGGTGGGACTTGGCATGAGGCCAAACCATTACTCTACTGTTAAGGTGGCCCGATTCCTGCGGTTGCTTCCTGGTTTGTCTTAAGGGGGAATGGGGAAAGAAAGGGAAGGAATCCTCTCCCCTGTCGGCTTTCTTCCCCACCCTTGCTCTCACTTGTTGAATAGAAAGCTGAGTGGGGTGGAGGAGGGGTGAGGGTGGAGGTGGGGAGTGGATGTGGGTGGCGGTATTCAACGGTTGCTGGGCGGAGGGGAAAAAAAAGGAAGCTTCGGCAGGCGGTTGGCTTCCTGCAGCTCCTATGGGCCTCTCAACCCCTTACTCACTTAGATCCAGGACCCAGAAACCCAAGGTGTCTGTGGACACTTGTATGTCCCCTCCCACCTTCCTGCTCCTGTCTGAATAGGGGGTTCCTTGGAGAAGGAGAATAAATTGTTTTGTAAACACACACACACACACACACCTCTTCCCCGACACCTTATATACAGGTCACATTTTGTTCCCTCTTGCCCCTGTACCCACCAGAGGTATACTGACAGTGCATGAAAATAGCTGCCTACTTTTGAGTCCTGCTATGCGTAGGCTATGACACCAAAAGCTTTGTCTATACGATATCATTTCTAGTCCTCATGGCAATTTTGAAAGGTACTTGTTTTTAGCCTCATTTCCTAGCTGAGGAAATTGAAGATTGAGTGTCTGGCCCAAGGTTATACATCTGGTTCATGACAGAGCCAACAATGCAAAGCCAAGTCAGATGGACTCCAAAGCCCAAGTACTTTCCTGTACTTGTATCATACTCCGGCACACATTTCTGTTTTAATTTGGACACACTCAGACATCCCTGCACACTTATACACAGCCTGTAAACTGTTAATCACAGCCCCATACCCACACACCCACTAGCATTGTGCAACAGTGCCACCCATAGATTTTGCATAGAACTTTATGGCTTTCAAGCACAAACATGCACCATCAGCTGGTTCACACAACAACATAACTTCATTGACTGACAGATTCCCACACCTACCTCAGCAAACACACTCATGTTTATATGCTTGTGGAAGGCGCGTTGACATATATCTCACAGGTTATAGCTATGAGCTATGCTGTGAAGAAGGTGACTGGCCACTACTTCCCAATCTTTTAAACAGAGGGTTGGGAAAAGGCCTCTTTGATCCTATCATTCTAACCCAACACCTCACACCACCCCTGTCCTTCTTTGCTGTCATCCCTGCCCCCAAGAAGCAGAGCCACACGCACATGGAGAAACAGAGTTGTGAATTAGACCCAGGGGTTCAGTTTCCCCTGTGTCCAATTAGCACCCTTCCCAATGTTCTCTCATTTGGGTCCTCTTTTTCCTCTTCATTTTCTTACCCTGCTATTTCTTTTTTCTTTTTTTTTGAGATGGAGTCTTGCTCTGTGGCCCAGGCTGGAGTGCAGTGGCGTGATCTCGGCTCACTGCAACCTCTGCCTCCCGGGTTCACGCCATTCTCCTGCCTCAGCCTCCCGAGTAGCTGGGACT
>NW_012104031.1:2679396-2689500 GCF_000951045.1 Mandrillus leucophaeus
TTCCTTCCTTCCTTCCTTCCTTCCTTCCTTCCTTCCTTCCTTCCTTCTTTCTTTTTTTCATTATAGGTCTCCCTGTGTTGCCCAAGTTGGTCTTAAACTCATGACCTCAAGTGATCCTCTCACCTCAGCCTTCCTGGAAACTGGGACTACGGACACACCCCCCAATGCACAGCACCTTTGTTAGATTTGGGTAGACCCTAGCAAAATGTCAGCTTCAGGAGCCCAAATCAGTTGTTGGGGAAGACATGAGAAAGAAAGGAAAAGAAATGAATCAGCCGAAAAGAGCTGCAGATTTAACGGCTTGTCAGGCTCCCTGCTGGATGGCACCAACATGACATTTTAGCACCAATGAGTGTCAGTTGCATCTTTATCATAAGTAAGCCAGTCTCTGAAATGACTCTTTAAACGTATTAAAGTATATTTTAAGCTCGTCTGCAGTGGCTGTGTATGGAGGCATTGCCTAACTGTTCAGTAAACTTGTCTTGGGGGAATAACAATTTAGGCCAGATGTATGGTCCCATTAAAGAAGAAGTCTGCTTTGGCTGCCTGTTTTGTGGGGACTGGGAAATGATACCCTTTCATAGCTGGTTATTATTGGAAAGGTAAGATCTTCCCCTCAAGCTCCCTGGATTCCAGCGAGACAGGCTCTGCCTGGGAGGTGCTGTCAAAAGAGGCTCTGATGGCTATCCCACCTCTGGCTGGCGAGGATTCAGGGCAGGCCAGGATGATGACTTTCAGGGTGGCTGCAGGTCCTCCCCTTGACCGACTGTGGGGTTGTGGGATGAGAAAAAAGGAATCCCCTTCCCACTCCATTCCCACCCCAGCTCCGCTGCAGACACGAGGGAGGTATGTTGTCCCCAGAGGACAATGTGACCCCAGAGGAGCCGAGTGGACCGTAGCCTGGTCTCTGTCACTGAGCTGACCACTAAGGCCTGTGTTTTCTGGAAAGTTAGAAGCCTCAGTGCTTCGCTTCTTGCAGTGGCAGGTTTGAGGTCTAGAACGGGTAAAAATAAATCTATCCATAAAAATAACCACTAGATGTGGGAAAATGGAGTTGGCCCCGCTGGGGCAAGAAGGAGGACACTGCCTCTGGCATCAGAAGTTCATAGTCTGCATGTTCTGCTCAGCTCTGAGCAGTCCTGTTTCCCTCTTCTCGCAGCCGTACTCTTGACTTTACAGGTTCCTGTTCTTTAGGTCTAGCCTGGCTCTCCTCAGCCTCCTGTCCTCCCCATAGCAGGTCAGTCTCTACAGGGCTTACATCACTGTGGACGCTGTCCCTACCCCATCTCTCACTTGAGGAAAATGCAGTCAGCACTGTCTCTCGCTTAGCTGTTTAACAGAATGTGTTCCTCTGCCTCTCGATGACTCCACCTTGAGTTTTCCAAATCTTCCTCACCATTTCCTGCACCTCCCCCAAATGCAGACTTCATGACTCCCTGTTGTGAATATCTACCGTTTTGCCTTGGCTAGAACAGCAGCCATTTTCCCCATGCCCGAACCCAGTTCTTTGGGATGTCCTTTTTTCTCACTGTTAAGATGGAAGCTGGGCCAGGCCTGGTGGCTCATGCGTGTAATCCCAGCACTTTGGGAGGCCGAGGCCGTCGGATCACTCGAGGTCAGGAGTTCAAGACCAGCCTGGACAACATGGTAAAACCATGTCTCTACTAAAAATACAAAACTTAGCCGGCACGGTGGTGTGCGCCTGTAGTCCCAGCTACTCGGGAGGCTGAGGCAGGAGAATCGCTTGAAACCAGGTGATGAAGGTTACAGTGAGCTGAGATTGAGCCACTGTACTCCAGGCTGGGTGATAGAGTGAGACTCTGTCTCAATAAATAAATAAATAAATAAAAATACAAAAAAAAAAAAAAAAATCACTGGGCATGCCTGTAATCCCAGGTACACAGGAGACTGAAGCCTGAGAATCACTTGAACCCCAGAGACTGAAGTTGCAGTAAGCTGAGATTGTGCCACTATACTCCAGCCTGGGTGACAGAAAACAAAACAAAACAAAACAAAATCTCAAAAAACAAAACAAAACAAAAAACAATGATTGAAACTGACATTTTATTAGCGGTCCTAACGCCACCTGACCCAAGCTGAGCCAATTACATCCTTCCCTGAGAGTTTTGCACTTACGATCAAACAGAAAACAAGGCTTGGTTCCTGCTGCGAATACTGTGAAGAGAGAGACTCTGGAAGTATCAGGGGTCAAGTTCCCTGCCCCCTGGAAGAAGCCTGCAATAAATGAGAATACAGCTCGCACGCATGCAAGACAGGCAGAGGAGAAAGCTAAGGAGTGAGTGCCAGCAGCACTGGAGTTCGTTGTACCTCATATCCCACTGTACCCCTGCCTTTCCTGCAAATGAGTTACATGACTCATTGTGTATGCCTACGCTAGATGAAACTAGGTTTTTTGGTCACTTGTACTAAGTAATGTAGAAATGTAGTATAGAAAGTAATATACAAAGTCTTTGAGCTAGTACCTACCATTTAGATTCAGTCATTTCTGTGCATTTTATTCATTCAGTAAGTATCTCTGAATACCTACTGTTCAATTTAGCATACATTTATTGAATGTCTACTGTTTCAACATCTACTGGGCCCAGATGAGGTATACAGAGGTAATAAGCTTATAGTTTAGTAGAAGGAAAAGATATTTTCACAGCATAAGTAGCTACAATCAAAGATGCTATAATCTTTTAAATATATTTACTGAATGCTTACTATGTGCTAGGTAGTACATATTAAAAGATGAAATATAAAATGCTAGGAAACGCTAGGGTGATTGCCTCGGATGGGAATATTAGAAAGCTCTAGGAAGGAGATAATATTTGCAAGTACCTGAAAAATCTTGGAAAGCAAGCTTTAAACTGTTTTGGATGGGGGTGGGGTTAGGATGGGACATGAGCAAAGGTCTGGAGGTAGAAAGAATACAGAACGAGGTGGGTGGATTTCCTGAGGCCAGGAGTTTGAGCCTGGCCTGGGCAACATGGCAAAACCCCATCGCTAGTAAAAATACAAAAATTTAGCTGGGTATGGTGGCACATACCTGTAATCCCAGCTACTTGGGAGGCTGAGGCACGAGAATAGTTTGAATCCAGGAGGCAGAGGTTGCGATGAGCCAAGATCGCGTCACTGCACTCCTGTCTGGGTGACAGAGCAAGACTCTGTCTCAAAAAAAAAAAAGAAAGAACAAAAGAATAGAGAAGAAAGACGGGGGAGGTGGTTTAGTTTAGTCAATGGAGGGCCCTGAGTGGCCTCACTGGGTCTATGTTTAGCAAGCTGGCTGTGGCAGTAGTGTGTAGGGTAGACTGCAAGCCTAGAGATGATGGGAGGGATAATCCAAGCACAATGCATTACTAGGCAATGTTATGGAACATAGTGATATGTAACATAGTCCCTGCCTTCCAGAAGCATCTAACCTGGTTGTGGAGAGATATAAAGTGAATAACAACGGAATAAAGTATATGCTGAAGTCTAAAACTTTGTTCCAGATGGAAAATCCAGTGAAAGTTTAGCAAAGGAAAGCTGAAGATGGGCTGGAAGCTTTGCAGAAGGCTTCTTAGAGTTGGTGAGACTCCAGTTGGACGTTTTGATTATTTCTAATGTTTTTCTTTCTACCTCCTTGCAGAGCAGGCCTGGTAATGGCTGCAGGGTAGACAGATGCATTCATCAGAGTAACTTCTGTCCCCATGTCCTGTGTCTATCCTTATTATACAAAACCCAGGGCAAGGGTTCTAATGGGGAAGAAACGGGATCCAGGAAGACCCACTGAGCTCCAGCTGAGGGACTGGGGGCGTGAATGCTAGACAGAGATACCAAGGCAGAAGTCCTTGGACTTGACTTAGGTCAAGATGGCAGGAGATCAGAGAAGGCTGCTAGATGGAGACAGAGATAGCCAGGGTTTACCCTCCAAGACATTCTCATGTACAATGAAAACAACTAATTCTCTGGCCGGGCGTGGTGGCTCATGCCTGTAATCCCAACACTTTAGAAGATGAAAGCGGGCAGATCACTTGAGATCAGAAGTTCGAGACCAGCCTGGCCAACATAGCAAAACCCCGTCTCTACTAAAAATACAAAAAAAAAAAAAAAAAAAATTAGCTGGGCATGGTTGCATACGCCTGTAATTCCAGCTACTCAGGAGGCTGAGATCAAGCCTCCTGTTAAAGCGGGAATCACTTGAACCCAGGAGGCGGAGGTTGCAGTGAGCGGAGATCGCGCCACTGCACACTCCAGCATGTGTGACAGACCGAGACTCAATCTCAAAAACAAGACCAAAAACAAAAAACAACAACTAATTCTCAAGTTCAGATTGAGCATTGCTTCAGTAATCAGGGAGGGTCTGCTCAGGGAAGGTAATAGTGACTTCAGCTGAGAGGGTCCAAGAAAGATAAAAATGGATATTTCTTGCTGTATTTATATGAGAGATAAGCAAATAGCAGCAGCTGTTTCAGCAGCAATAGCAGCAGCAACGGCAGCAGCAGGCTGGGCTATTTCTCCACTGCAAGAACCTTGATGAGTCCTCCATGGGAGGGCTGGCTTCCAGCTCACCCCCTTGCTGAGTGTGGGTGGTCTTCTACACTTGACAAGCAACGATTTCGTTTTTCCCACTTCCTGGGATTCCTGTGAGAGGACTGGATGGAACAGCTTTTACAGAGATCATTAGAAAGGGTGTCTGAATCTGCAAGGGTGGGATGCAGAATTAAATCAAAGGACACTTTCTCTGAGGGCTTGAGGAGCTGGTCTCAGAGGACCACCTAGTTACTATTACCACAGAGATCTTTGTGGCTCAACTTTTGTTTGTTGGGTTTTTGTTCTTTGTGTATTGCTGGTTTCATGCTCTGATTCTATGAGGTTTACTAGGGATGCCAAGCGTTCCATGTTACTCTGCGATCTCAGGCAGCCGCTGTGTTAGAGGTGGGTTAAACTGGGCAGAGACAGCCTGTGTTCATGGGAAAAGCCCGTGTGTTGGGCTGTGTGCTCCTGGAGGGAGGGGATTGTCTCTTCTCCATCTTTGCATCCCCAGTGACAAGAACATCAAAGGCATCTGTGCATACTGTTAAATGAAGAAGTGTAGAATTTGACATGAGAAAACCCGAAACAGAAGGTGAGGGCCAGAAGCATCTTTCTGATCCAGGACTTTCGATAATATGCAGAATTTGTTTGATTTACTTGGGTGCATATTTTGCTCTTCTAATTTCATTCTGGTTCAATTGCTTTGGAAGCTGCAGTTGTTTGATTTTAATTTCACTTTGAACTCATTAACTAAGCTGTTATTATTTTTTTTAATGCAAGTTTGGTTCATGATTTGTTTTTCTAATCAAATATTTGTCTCTCATTTATTTCAGGGTATAACAAATTAGTGCCATTTAAAAATAGTTTTTGGTTAATGGTTGGGTTCAATAGAGCTGAGGAAGTGAGTGTGGAGTGAAGGGAACAAGCGATGATTTTTAAATTGAATTTTGAATCCTAATTAGAGAATCAGCAATGCCCTAAGTACTCGTTAAGTTTCCAATGAAGATCAAAGGAAGTCCAACTGGAAGGATCCTTGCTGACCTCATGCTAGATAGAGTTTACAACCTGTCCCACCCCAGACCTCCTGTTCCAGAGCCTTTAACAGTTCTGTGTTTGCTCAGTACATTGCAGTTTACAAACCCACTGAGCTCCAGCTGAGGGACTACATCAAATATTTAATTTGATCCTTGCAAGAGTCCTATATGGTAGGAAGAATTGGGCATGAGTTATTATTCCCATCTTACAGTTGGGGAAACCGAGGCTCAGAAAGGCTGACTATATTGTTTGGTATCACACAGTTCATGGTAGAAATATAACAGAAATCCTTTAACTGCTGGTCCAAGGCTCTTTCCCTTGCTTTGGTGTGAAAGGCTTTCTTACCCTCTACATTCCAGGCCAATTCTGCAGGCTTCAGGATCCACAGATTTGGGGAGAACTGGGGAGAGAAGCCCTGGCCGGGAGGGGATGCTGGGAAAGGAGGGGTGGCAGTGGAACCTATCTCCATGCCAGGAACTGAATCCCAGCTCTTCTGCTTCTCAAGATGACACTGGAGCCTGGATTTCTGAAACTCACTTTCTCATCTTGGGGAGACCACAGGAGGCAGGCCCTCCTAGAAACCTAGTGTACAATTTACTTTGTGGGAGATGCTCAGCTCTCTTTTCAGTCTCTCCTTGACTTAAGCAGCTCCTGACCCCCATCTTCATGACCCCTTCCAGGCATACAGCTAGTGAAGCCACGGCTTCCCAGCCTGGCCCTGGCAAATGCTCAGGTTGTGCACTTACCTTTCAGTCATTCATCCAACACTTTGTGAGCCTACTATGTGCTAAACAAAGAAGCAAGCCACTTTACCTGCATTATTGCCTTTTACTTTTGGAATCCTAAGAAGTAGGTGTTGTCCGGGCGCAGTGGCTCACACCTGTAATCCCAGCACTTTGGGAGGCTGAGGCGGGTGGATCACCTGAGGTCAGGAGTTCAAGACCAGCCTGGCCAACATGGCGAAACCCTGTCTCTACTAAAAATACAAAAAACTAGCCAGGTGTGGTGGCAGATACCTGTAATCCCAGCTACTTGGGAAGCTGAAGCAGGAGAATCACTTGAACCCAGGAGGTGGAGGTTGTAGTGAGCTGAGATGATGCCATTACACTCCAGCCTGGGCAACAGAGTGAGACTCCATCTCAAAAAAAAAAAAAAAAAAAAAAAAGAGAGAGAGAGAGAGAGAAAGCAGCATCCAGGCCCATCCCTGAATGTCCAGGGCAACAGAGAAGAGAGAAGTTTTAAATGTCTGTCCAGGCTGTGTGTCCATCTCACTGTAGCAGCCTCCAGAAGGCAAGAGCTGAGAATGGCACAAATGTCTTGTGCTCGCTGCAGAGGCTCTTGGTCCATGGGGGAGGAAGGTGGGAAAAGGAAAACTACTCTCTATATTTAACCTGGGAAGTGTGCAGAGTAGAGGTGGAGACCGGGCTACTGGGAGCAGAAAGCTGGACTGGGTGAATTTTTGTTTGGTTTTGAGATGGCGTTTTGCTCTTTTCGCCCAGGCTGGAGTACAATGGCGCGCGATCTTGGCTCACTGCAACCTCTGCCTCCCACGTTTAAGCAATTCTTACAGGCGTGTGTGCTACCATGCCCAGCTAATTTTTGTATTTTTAGTAGAGATAGGGTTTCACCATGTTGGCCAGGATGGTCTCATACCCCTGATCTCAGGCGATCCATCCGCCTTGGCCTTCCAAAGTGCTGGGATTACAGGCATGAGGCCCCAGGCACAGCCAACTGGGTAAATGTTTTTAAAGAAACTGCTCACTACCCAACAACTGTCTGCCTCACTCTGTTCCCAACTCCTTTGGGTCTTCCCAGACCTCTGGAGAAGAAGATACCCTGGATTTTTGGGAAATCTCTCCACCCATACCCCTGCCTCCCAGCTGAACTGCAGATGGCTCAAAAGATAGTGAATGCTCAGAGAAGGAGACTTTGCAGCCTCTTCGGGTTACACAGCCCTACTTTTAGCTACTAGATGCAAGCAAGTTCTTCAGGAAGTCTGTTCTTAGTCCTTAGTGCACACTCTCATAGGGCACCCACCAGAAACAAAAAGGGAGCAGCAACTGAGATATGAGGCATTTTAAGACTTTTGCTGAGTCTTCCCCAGCATCCCCCTCCCAACTGACTTGGAGTTCTACCTTAGAGGCCCTTTCATCTACTGGAACTGAAAGTGAGGATGACATAGGGAGGTGCTCGCCAGAGGCAAGGAGGAGTGGGGGAGGCATTGCTCCAGTCTGGCTTCATCTGCCTTCTTAGCTTCTTCTGGGACTTGGCGTCAGGGATAGGGAGAAAGTTTGTAGGCAGGAAAAGCTAATCCTGTTGTGTAACATGGAGGAGTATGAGTTATATGTTAGGGGCCACAGACAGCATTTTATTTTTGTTTTTATTTTTAAAATTAATTAATTAATTAAGTTAGAGACAAGATCTCACCCCGTCACCCAGGCCGGAGTACAGTTGTTCAGTATTGGCTCTCTGCAGCCTCAACCTCCTGAGCTCAAGCAATTCTCCCACCTCAGCCTCCCAGGTAGCTGGGACTACAGGTGCATGCCACCATGCCAAGCTAATTTATTTTTATTTATTTATATTTTTTTGTAGAGACAAGGATTCACACCATGTTGCCCAGGCTGGTCGTGAAACCCTGGGCTCAAGTGATCTGCCCACCTTCCATGAGCCACTGGGCCCGGCCTTATTTATGGTTTGCTGAGTGGCCCTTGCAAAGTGTTCAACCTCTCTAGGCCCCTGTGGGTTTCCCACATCTGTGGCACTGGTGTACAGGTAGGGGACACAATGGGCTGTCTTTCCTATGTAGGATGAAACCTGAAACGTCGCTAATTAATTTCAGGGAAAGGCCCAGGCAGCACCTTGAACCAAGATCCTTGGGATAAATTAGAAACACAGAGGCAGATTCTGGAACTGTGGGCTCCAATGACAAATGGCATCTTCAGAGGTCATCTGGTTCTTCCCCTCCACATTCTAGGCAGGCATGCCCTTGCCACTACCCAAACAGTAGCTGATTCTGAATCGAGAGAGATTTCTGGAGAAGATAGTCTCATAGCCTAGCCTTATGTGAACACACTTTTTCCAAGTCAGCTACCGGCCTCCATTGCTGCACTTCCTGTTGACCATGGAAGTTGCAGCACCCTGATGGTCCATCCTGACGGGACCACCTGTTTTGGGACCACTCACCACAAGAGGTCATAGTGCCCAAGCTGTAATCACAAGTATGGAGCTATAATTTCTGCTTGCTAGTTACCCCAGTGCAGTCAATGTGCTATCATCTCCCTGTGATAATCAGCCCGACAATAACCAACCTATTATGCTTCTTGCATAATAAAGGTTGAGGAACAGCAGTCACAAAATAACTGTGGCTCAGATCCATCTGCTCAGCAGTTTCTTAAGACTCAGCTCTATGCCACCTCCTCTGAGAAGTCTCCCGGATCTCCTCTCCCACACCCAGCTTAGGTGTCCTTCAGGGCTTCTGTAGCACTGCTCGGTTTCAGACCTTGTTCTTCACTCTGAAGCCTGTATGTTCTCTTCCAAAGACTCTGCTCCTGGGGTCCATGGCTCTGGGACCTCTGACTTTCCTCCATCCTTACCCATTGCTCCCATTTGTCTTTTCTGTTTGTTTGTTTGTTTATTATTTTTTATTTTTTTTGAGATGGAGTTTCGCTCTGTTGCCCAGGCTGGAGTGCAGCAGAGCAATCTTGGCTCACTGCAACCTCTGCCTCCCGGGTTCAAGCAATTCTCCTACCTCAACTTCCCGAGTACCTGGGATTACAGGCATGTGCCACCACACCCATCTAATTTTTGCATTTTTAGTAGAGACAGGGTTTCATCATGTTGGCCAGGCTGGTCTCGAACTCCTGTCCTCAGGTGATCCACGCGCCTTGGCCTCCCACAATGCTGGGATTACAGGCGTGAGCCATAGCACTCAGCCCACTTGTCCTTTCTTGTCTTTAACATTTAGTCAGCTGTTTCAAGTTCACAGGGTAGTTTATTACAGAGTCTGGCCTCTTGGTGGATAAGCTCAACCCCAGTGAGCTGAGAGGTGTACAGACTCTGACATCTGGTCCTGTCAGCACAGGCTCCCTGGTGCACCAGCTTCTAGAGCCACATTTCTCGTTCCCTCTCCCGAGTTTCCATTCCTTCCATCTCACTCCATGGCCAGGGACATTTCTCTCACTTTCTACTGTCACACCAGAAGCAAAACCTTCTCTGTCCAGCACCAGTTATCTCAGCTGTCATCACAACAAGCTCAATTCCAGGTCATCAGATCTCCTGAATTATAAAACTAGAATCTCCCAAGTAGTTTCTACCTCTTTGAGACACCTGGGACAGATTTTTTTTTTTTTTTTGGCTAAACATTCTTTATTTTTCTTTATTTTATTTTTTACAGTTTTCCTGACTACCTTATGGGTAGTTAAATCAAATGCACAGAATTTATGCCAGGCTCTGTTTTAAGACTGAGACAAAGGTGGATACAACGAAGCCCCAAGGGTTTGTCAGAAGTTCCTCATATTACCCATCGATTTAAATACTTTGCTGACTCCTGAC
>NW_012104031.1:2691130-2693468 GCF_000951045.1 Mandrillus leucophaeus
CTAGCCTCCCAGCCTACATCTTTCTCCTGTGCTGGATGCTTCCTGCCCTTGAACATCAGACTCCAGGTTCTTCAGTTTTGGGACTCAGACTGGCTCTCCTTGCTCCTCAGCTTGAAGACAGCCTGTTGCGGGGGCTTGTGATCATGTGAGTTAATACTTAATAAACTCCCCTTTATATATATCTATCCTATTAGTTCTGTCCCTCTAGAGAACCCTGACTAATACTTTGTCCAACTCTGCACTTTCTGATTCTTGAGCCTGAAGTAAGTATCCTTTTTGTCCCCAAACTCTGAGATACCTGGGGGCCTTACTCCTATCTTTTTCTCTCCAAGGACCCCCACCATTAAGAGAAGCAGCTGGGGGTGATTTTACCCACAAAAGCAAAGGGATCTGGAATTCAGTCGGTATTGATATTAAATCTAAAGATCACATTTAGCCAGGTGTGGTGGCTTATGCCCGTAGGTCCAGGACTTTGGGAGGCCAAGGTGGGAGGACTGCTTGAGGCCAGGAGTTTAAGACCAGCCTGGGCAACATAGCGAGACCCTATCTCTACAAAAAATAAAAATTAGCCGGGCATGATGGCCCATGCCTGCAGTCCCACCAACTTAGGAGGCTGAAGCAGGAGGATCAGAGATTGAGGCTGCAGTGAGCCATGACTGCACCACTGCACTCCAGCCAGGGTGACAAAGCCAGACTCTGTCTCAAAATAAATAAATAAATAAGATAAAGATCACACTTTTAAATTCAATTAAATGTAATTAACTTATTTTTACAAGGTTTCACTCCGTCACCAGGGCTGGAGTGCAGTGGCATGATCATAGCTCACTGCAGCCTTGAGCTCCTGGGCTCAAGCAATCCTCTCACCTCAGCCTCTCTAGTAGCTAGAACTACAGGTGAGCACTGCCATGCCTAGACACTTTTTATTTATTTATTTTTTATTACAGAGATGGGGTCCTGCTATGTTGCCCAGGCTGGTCTTGAATTCCTCACCTCAAGTGGTCTTCTGGCCTTGGCCTCCCAAAGCCCAAACCACTGGGATTACAGGCGATCACGCCCAGCTAAATGTCACACTTGAGATAGGTCACATCATTAGGGTATTTCTCTACCAACTAGATATTGCTCGAATGCATTGGACTGGCAGAGCTGTCTTCTTCTTGTGGTGCACTGCAGACAGATCTGTCAGCCACTCCTTCTGCTTGTTCCTTTCCTCTGTCTTCCTAGTTCCTGCATCTATTTTGGCTCCTGGCCAGGTTGTTTTTGAATTACCATTGAGAGAAGCAGTACTCGTATGAATTATCTCCATGGCATTCTTTCCCTCTGGCCTCCTTTTCTTCATCTGGAGATTCTGAACCTTGATAAGAAGGGCATCCTAACTAGCAAACACCTGAAAGATGGAAAGCATATCCCAGTCCAGGAAGAGTGCAGCAGCCCTGCCTGACAGGATCCTTTGTCTCCTGAGAGCCTCCTTACCAATCAGACAGAGGACCAGTGCCTTTCAGTTCTTAACTTGGCTGTGTGCATCTGGGGAGGCATCCACAGATGCCTCCCCAAGGCTGGATGCCACCTTGGCTGGGGCCCTTCTGGATTCAAACTGTTCCTTCAGTGACCACCACCCCCTTGTGGAACCCAGACAATTGGCTGCCCCATGGGCTGCCCGCACTATGCCCTACTAGGCTGATGAGATACCCAGCACCACCTAATTTCACATTAGCACGGAGACACTTGTGTTCCCTTGGACACTGTTCCTAGCTTGCCTGAGGTTTGCCCCAGCCCCAGCCTCTGTAGCTATGTCTGCATTGATGTCTCAGTCTGGGTGGTTACTTTCCTTCCTAAAGGCCCCAGCCACCTTGAACTAAATCAGTATCATGGAAAGCAGAAAGGTAACGGAAGAAAAGCCCTCTGGGCCCCTCTGCAGGACTTGTGCCTTAATTCTGGCTGTGGTGGTAGGAGGCTCCCTCATGCTTGCTCATCTCATGCCTGGTTGGGCAGTGGCACAGAACAGTATGGGTGGCTTGGACTCAGAGTCGTCTATATCCTGGACCCTAAGCCCCAATCCCATTAGGCTAATGCGCTAACTAAGCTAAGTCCATTCATTTATTCGGAACACAAATAGCTTTACCATCAAGTGTGTGACTGGCTTTGTACCAGCTGCAGGAAGAGTTACGAAAAGGCTGTGGTATAGTTGCATGTAAACACTTACACCCATGAAGAATGAACCAGTGACATAATAAAGCAAGGCATGGGCCGAGCGCGGTGGCTCAGGCCTGTAATCCCAGCACTTTGGGAGGCTGAGGCGGGCGGATCACCTGAGGTCAGGAGTTCAAGACCAGCCTGACCA
>NW_012104031.1:2696164-2698120 GCF_000951045.1 Mandrillus leucophaeus
GGGCAACATAGCGAGACCCTATCTCTACAAAAAAAACAAAAACATTAGCTGGGCGTGGTGGTGTGTGTCTGTGGTTCCAGTTACTTGGGAGGCTGAGGCAGGAGAATCACTTGAACCTGGGAGGCAGAGGTTGCATTGAGCTGAGATTGCACCACTGCACTTCAGCCTGGGTGACACAGCAAGACTCTGTCTCAGGGGAAAAAAAAAAAAAAAAAGAATATATTTTGGTACACACCTGGTGTTTCTGGGAGCCATCTTGCCAATGCCTGTCTGAGAATGGGGCCAATGTAGAGGAAAGCTCAGCTATGAGTTGGAGCGAAATTAGTCCTGACCACATCCTGTGAGCTCTGTGTGCAGCTGGGCCTGATATATACACAAATTTTGCTCAAGTCAATCACAACTGGATTTCTTTTAATTGCAATGGAAAAAATCCTCACTAATATGAAATTCAGGGCCCATATTAATTAAAAAGAAAAAAAAAGTTGCCTCTTCCCACTAACCCTAGGGAACAGGAGTGAATTTCTCTTTCTTTGCATATCTCCTGTTATATATTGGCCTCTTTTTGTACTTCCTTTCCTCTTCAAGGCTGTTGCTGGGGTATGGTATATCCTGATTTCATCAGGATAAGCATGCTAGAGTGTGCAGATGGTGGTGGAAAGGCAGGCCTCCAGACATTGCTGTCCTGGTAGTTCAGGGCGGCTGAGGCCATGGAGGGCTCCAGAAGCAAGGAGCCTTAGGACCCCTCAGTTTGAGGTGGTCTAGCCTGCAGTTCATCCCAGGAACAGCGCTAAGGGTGTCGGGTTACTAAGATTGGGTAAGGGAGTAGCCGTTGGTCAATGGCTTGGTCTCAAGGACAATTATACATCTTTTTTTCTGAGACAGCATTTCACTCTTGTCACCCAAGTTAGAGTACAATGGTGTGATCTCGGCTCAGTGCAACCTCTGCCTCCCAGGTTCAAGTGATTCTCCTGCCTCAGCCTCCCAAGTAGCTGGAATTACAGGTGTGCGCCACCATGCTCGGCTAATTTTTGTATTTTTAGTAGAGACAGGGTTTCACCATGTTGGTCAGGTTGGTCTCAAACTCCTGGCCTCAAGTGATCTGCCCGCCTCAGCCTCCCAAAGTGCTGGGATTACAGGCATGAGCCACCGCATCCAGTCTGTTATATATCCTTCTGAGAAGTCGTCTGTGATGGTTAATACTGAGTGTCAACTTGATTGGATTGAAGGATACAAAGTATTGATCCTGGGTGCATCTGTGAAGGTATTGCCAAAGGAGATTAACATTTGGGTCAGGGGACTGGGAGAGGCAGACCCACCCTTAATCTAGGTGGGTCTGATCGGCTGCCAGCATGGCTAGAATATAAAAAGCAGGCAGAAAAATGTGAAAAAGAGACTGGCCTAGCCTCCCAGCCTACATCTTTCTCCTGTGCTGGATGCTTCCTGCCCTTGAACATCAGACTCCAGGTTCTTCAGTTTTGGGACTCAGACTGGCTCTCCTTGCTCCTCAGCTTGAAGACAGCCTGTTGCGGGGGCTTGTGATCATGTGAGTTAATACTTAATAAACTCCCCTTTATATATATCTATCCTATTAGTTCTGTCCCTCTAGAGAACCCTGACTAATACTTTGTCCAACTCTGCACTTTCTGATTCTTGAGCCTGAAGTAAGTATCCTTTTTGTCCCCAAACTCTGAGATACCTGGGGGCCTTACTCCTATCTTTTTCTCTCCAAGGACCCCCACCATTAAGAGAAGCAGCTGGGGGTGATTTTACCCACAAAAGCAAAGGGATCTGGAATTCAGTCGGTATTGATATTAAATCTAAAGATCACATTTAGCCAGGTGTGGTGGCTTATGCCCGTAGGTCCAGGACTTTGGGAGGCCAAGGTGGGAGGACTGCTTGAGGCCAGGAGTTTAAGACCAGCCTGGGCAACATAGCGAGACCCTATCTCTACAAAAA
>NW_012104031.1:2701929-2706039 GCF_000951045.1 Mandrillus leucophaeus
ATCTCAGCTCACTGCAACCTTCGCCTCCCGGGTTCAAGCGATTCTCCTGCCTCAGCCTCCCAAGTAGCTGGGATTACAGGTGCCTGGCACCATGCCCAGCTAAGTTATCTAACAATGTGTTTCTTTTTCTTTGAGATGGAGTCTCACTCTGTCGCCAGGCTGGAGTGAAGTGGCGCGATCTCAGCTCACTGCAACCTCCAACTCCCTGGTTCAAGCGATTCTCCTGCTTCAGCTTCCCGAGTAGCTGGAATTACGGACACATGCCACCACATCAGGCTAATTTTTGTATTTTTAGTAGAGACGGGGTTTCTCCATGTTGGTCAGGCTGGTCTTGATCTCCTGACCTTGTGATCTGCCCACCTCAGCCTTCCAAAGTGCTGGGATTACAGACATGAGCCACCGTGCCTGGCCCACAATGTCTTTCTTATAGATCAAGAACCAGTGTTCTTATCTCAGGGTGTGTTTTCTGCTTTCCCAGGCCTCCCCACGCTCACAGTACAGGGGGCAGCCTTCATCTTCCCTTTTTGCTTGAAGCCTCAAGCCTGATGTTTCAGCAGCCTGATGCTCAATCCCAAAGGCCTTTACCTTTTTCTCAGTGCCCTCCTGGGCCTTGTAAATGTGATGTATCGGTTGTCAGCATCAGGATCCCAGAATTCCCAGGGTGGATGTCCAATTAGGCTCACACCCTGCCCCGTGCTGGTGGAGACCATGGAGGGAAGTAATACCAAGGAAAAGAGGAGAGAAAAAGGGAAAGAGCTAACGTATACTGAGTAATTTCTACAAGCTAGGAACAGTGCCTTACATAAACAGTCCTGAGTCACTTAACAAACAGAGCTATAGTCTGAGAAATGCGTTGTTAGGTGATTTCATTGTTTTACAAACATCATAGGTATACCCATACAAACCTAGATGGTGTAGCCTATTACATACCTAAGCTGGATGGTATAGCCTATTGCTTCTAGGTTATAAACCTGTACAGCATGTTATTGTACTATAGGCAATTACAACACACTGGTGTCTAAACATAGACAAAGTACCATGAAAATATGGTATCATAATTTATTTTTTATTTACTTATTTTTTGAGACAAAGTCTCATTGTTGTCACCCAGCTGGAGTGCAGTGGTGTGATCTAGGCTCACTGCAACCTTCATCTTCTAGGTTCAAGCAATTCTCCTGCCTCAGCCTCCTGAGTAGCTGGGATTACAGGTGCCTGCCACCACGCCCAGCTAATTTTTGTATTTTGAGTAGAGACGGGGTTTCGCCATGTTGGCCAGGCTGGTCTCTAGCTCCTGACTGGTATTATAGTTTTATGGGACCACCATTGTATATGCAGTGTGTTGGTGACCAAAACGTCATTATGTGACACACAACTGTATCTTAAGGTTTAATCACAGTAACATGATAGCAGTACTATTGGCCTCATTGTGCAGTTGAGAAAATGGATGCTCAGAGAGGTTGAAGTAACCTTTCCATCAAGGGCAGGGCCAAGATTGGTACCAGGTCAGCTTGATTTCAAAATGTTGTTTTGTCTTCTAGACAACAAAGCATCATTGAAGGTGTTCAACAGGAAACTGAGAGGCCAAAGCAGCATTTTGGGAAGATTAATACGACAGCAGTGGGTGGAAGGAATGGGAGAGAAGCAAGGCTGAAGCTGTGGGGACCCACTAGTAGGTTGGTTATGCAACATCAGCTTGAGACTCCTCCGGGAGGACAGCAGAACCAGAAAGGAAAGGAGGGGCAGCTGTGAGAGACAATGAGAAGCAGAGATTAGCAGCCCTTGGCAGCTGAGTAGTCCCAGACATGACAAGGAAACCCTCCTTTTTCTGATTATTTAGGGTCCTGCCATATGTTGGTGGCCTATACAGGGGATAAGGCCTAACTGTCACTTCTACTTGAGTTATGCAGGAGCAGAGAAGGCAGGGAACACATGTGGTGAGAGGGTGCCTTGCTCGGCTCCTCAACAGGGAGGGCTAGGGTAGGTAGTCTGCCGTCCCTGGGCAAGGCCTGGGTTACCCAGCCCAGGATATGGCATCTTGTGTGTTCAATAAATGGTAATTGGTGGTGGTGAGCTCAGAAGCATCTCTAAAATAGAGAGTGAGCCATCACTGTTTACAAGCAACTCGTCTCCCCAACTGGTGGAAGCACATGGATCTAATGACTCCTTTCCTGGTGAGGAAACCGAGGCTCAGAGGTTTCATGGCTTTCCCACGGTCTCCTGGAGAGCCAGAGGGCAGAGTTAGGGTTCCAATGCATCATTCCCAGCTCTGACCTCGAGTCCTGCTGCCTTCCCCAGCTTGTCTCTCTTTGGTGTCAGAGAAACAGGGGAATTAATGATAAACCTTCACATGAGTAAGGCCATTTACAGTTTACAAAACTGCTTCCCATCCATTATCTCATTTGATCCTCAAACAACTAGGTATTATTATACTAATTTTGCAGATGAAGAAACTGGCTATGGTCATTCAACTGTGAGTGAGAGACCTAGAATTCAAAATGAAGTTTTCTGACTCCAGGTCTAAGCTCTTTCCAGGAGGCCATGAGAATAAGGGAGCAAATGAAAAATAGAACAGCAAAGGGGAGAAGAAATTTTCAGGGGAGATCAGTGAATGCAGCATAGATGGTGCTGGAGGGCTTCAAGTTAAACACAATAAAAGCTTCTGGGCGGGAAAGATTGTTCATCACAGGTACTGTCAGCTGGGGGAAGCTGGTTTATCTGTTTGGGGAATTAGCTTGGTTTTTGGTAGAGGCTGATTGGTTGACGAGATAATCTCTAGAAAAAATATTTCCTGCCTTCTTACCCTTGGATATTTCCTTCCTTCTTACCTTGGATCTTGTGAAGTAAATGAAGCAGGACAGAGAGGAAAACACTAATGTTAGCATTTGCCTTATAGATGCCCAATAAACTGTATTGATTGGATGGATGAATGGATGGCTGGATGGATGGATGAATGGATGGCTGGGTGGGTGGGTGGATGGATGGATGGATGGATGGATGGATGGATGGATGAGTGGATGGATGGATGGCTGGGTGGGTGGGTGGATGGATGGATGGATGGATGGATGGATGGATGGATGGATGGATGGGTAGATATTCAAGTGGGTGTGTGGATGGGCCATGGATGGATGGGAGAGATTTAGGGAAATTGCACATCTCCTTGGGCAACCTCATGGTCCTGTTTACAACTCCTGAAGTTACTCTACCTCTGTTTCTCCCACCCTTTAATCCACATTATCTGATGTTATAAATGATGTTCTCATCCCAGGAGGAAGAATTAGTGTAGCATTCAGAGAGAAGCCAGGAAGTAACTTCCTTTGTCCTAGGAAGGTGAATGGGATGGAGTATCTCTGTCCTCCAGTTCACTTGAAGTTTCTGAAGCCTTGCTCTAACCTATTAGTCAGGATTTCTGAAGCCTGGGGACCCTCCAGCTGCTCCTCCTGGAGGGGAACAGCCATCTTGTCATGTGGTGGTAGATATGGCATTTGTGGTTGGGCTCTAGAAAGACTAAGAAGGACCCAAGGGATCAAGAACTATGCTGGCCCGAGGTCTCTTTACTCTGCAAATTCTTTGCCCACTTGTCAGGGAAACATTGCAATGTGGTTTTCCCAAGCTAGTATGGGGTGGGGGTTAGATAAGGCCAAAGGGTTAGAGATGATCCATACAGGGTGCACATTTGTCCCCTACTTATGGTCAATCCCTACTTGTTACCAGTAGAACCAGTAACTCTGGCCCTAGGCTGCATGGCAGTCTTATACTGGAGAATTCGTGGGACAGGGTGTCCCAGTCCTGGGTTCTGGTTCTAGCTCTGTCACTGAGTATGTCCAGTGTATAACACAGCATCTGCATGTAGTAGATGCTCACTATATATCCAATGAGAAGGCCAGGCACAGTGACTGGCTCATGCCTGTAATCCCAGCACTTTGGGAGGCTTAGGCGGGCAGATCACCTGAGGTCAGGAGTTCGAGACCAGCCTGGCCAACATGGTGAAATCCCATCTCTACTAAAAATACAAAAATTAGCCAGGCATGGTGGTGGGCACCTGTAATCCCAGCTACTTGGGAGACTGAGGCAGGAGAATCGCTTGAACCTGGGAGGCAGAGGTTGCAGTAA
>NW_012104031.1:2706184-2712759 GCF_000951045.1 Mandrillus leucophaeus
TATAGAGAGACTATATATATATATATATCTTCAATGAGCGAGTGAACGAATGAATGAAATAATTAACTGTGACCTTGGGCAGATTACTTTCCTCTTCTGGACCTTGATCTCCACATCTGTAAAATGGGGATAATAATGCCGGCCCTGTCTCCCACTCACAGTCATCCTGAGCTCTTGCGAGTAAATGAACAGATAGATGTGAATGGTGTTCATGTACTATGAAGTTCTGGACCCACTCCAGGGACTACATGGTGGTTGGTGTTTGAGCCACCTCCCCCACTGCTGCCCCAAGGCCCTGCACATGCTAGCCAGGTCTGCTGCTCATCTCACGCATGCCACAGCCCACACCTCTCCACATCCCTGCTATCCTGTCCCATGGAACTTGGTTGTCCCACATCCCCCACCTTCAGGGATCCTGCTCTGTTAACATGAAAGTGATACTCTTTACCCTTTTTTAACACCTATGTGTCGAACATTTAGGTCATTATGTCCTCATAATGGTCCTCTGAGGGACTCACAGTAGTGAAGTGACCTGCCCAAGGTGACACAACACTTAAGCAGTAGAGCCAAGATTCCAGCCAGGTCTCTGATCCTGCTGCTGAGTCTCCTGGCCTTGTAGCTGTGAACTCTTGGTTTACCCAGGGCGGGCAGTTTCATTCAGTGTGGTGAAGAAAGTACAACAGTCAGGCCGGGCGCGGTGGCTCAAGCCTGTAATCCCAGCACTTTGGGAGGCCGAGACGGGCGGATCACGAGGTCAGGAGATCGAAACCATCCTGGCTAACCCAGTGAAACCCCGTCTCTACTAAAAATACAAAAAATTAGCCGGGCGTGGTAGCGGGCGCCTGTAGTCCCATCTACTCGGGAGGCTGAGGCAGGAGAATGGCGGGAACCCGGGAGGCGGAGCTTGCAGTGAGCCAAGATCGCGCCACTGCACTCCAGCCTGGGCGACAAAGCGAGACTCCGTCTCAAAAAAAAAAAAAAAAAAAAAAAGAAAATACAACAGTCAGAGGTGCAAGACCTGCATTCAAGCTTAGGCTTGACCGCTATTAAGCTGGGTGTCAGCCAAGCGTGGTGGCTCATGCATGTAGTCCAGGCTCTACAGGCCAAGGCTGGTGGATTGCCTGAGCCCAGGAGTTCATGAGACCAGCCTGGGGCAACATGCCAAAACCCCATCTCCACAAAAAGTACAAAAATTAGCCAGCATGGTGGCACATGCCTGTAGTCCCAGCTACTTGGGAGGTTGAGGTGGGAGGATTGCTTGAGTCCAGGAGGTCTAAGCTGAAGTGAGCAGAGATAGCATCACTACACTCCAGCCTGGGCAACAGAGCTAGATCCTGTCTCAAAAACATAAAAATAAAAATGAACTGGGTGTCCTCAGCAAGTTCCATCAGTGTACTAAGTTGTGGGGATCAAAAGCAATGGTGTGTTCAAACCACTTAGCAGTGTGTCCCTCAAATATTGGAAATGATTTTTATAGGAGGTCTGCTACAGGCATTGGTGTAACAGGAAGAAATGGCTCTAACAGTGGGGATTACAGAGACCACAGCAGGCTGGTGAATGCTTTGGGGAAAGAAGTCTTTCAAAGTTGCTTAGGCCACATGATGAATCCTGAGAGCAACCGTTTGCTCCCGCTCCAGTTAGGAAGGCTCTGTCCTCAGGCTCTGGGAGTTCCTAACCAATAGCAGAGTCCTAACTCGCTGTGCCCCACAAGTTCCCGGTTACCTAGGTCCCAGATTCACCTAAGATTTAACCCATAGTTCCTTTTTCTTTGGAAGAGCTTGCCCATGTCAGGGGAGAACTCTCCAATGTACCTGGAGGTCCCCTTTCTACGCTGAGTCCAGGGCCGGTGAGGCAAGGAAAGAAAATAACTCAGTGGTAAACTCATCCCAGCTGAGCCTCTTACGGAAATGCTGACAGACCCTTCAAGACTAGACACCAGCTCCAGCAGTGGCGCCTTTCTAAAGCCCCGGCTGGGAGCTAAATATAGTGGCAGGAGGGACAGAGTGTGGACGTGGGGGATGGATGGGGAGGGGACGGAGGAAGCCTGGAGAATGGGAGAGGGGAAGAGAGGAGGGGAAAAGAAAGAGAAATAAAGGAGAGGGCAGGAAAAAAATTGAAGAAATGGGGAGAAAACAAAAAGAGGCTCAGCAAAGAGTTTTAGGGAGAGGGAGATGAAGAAGAAGGCGAGACAGAGAGCAAGCAGATGTGGCTGGGCATGGGAGTGCGGCTTAGGGTTCTAGTTCGGGTTCCGTGTGGTGCAGAGAGCTAGCTGGTGGGGCAGCCTAGAGTTTCAACAGACATAGTCCCAGGCTAGGCCCCTGTCTGGCCGGCCTGCAGAAAGCCCTCAGTAATTGTTTATCTGTTGCAGCACTATTGGAACCAAGAGACAGCCCAATTCTCCAGACTCCACACTGCGGTCTGCCTCCCCACATCTTCATTTGGGTGCAGGCCTGCCTCTGGCTGTCCCCAAGACAGTCCATAATGCTGTTTAGGGTCCTTCCAGTCGGGCTGGGGCCTCTGGTGGGGGTGAGGTGGATCTTTGTGTAATGGGGGCAGGGTTGTGGGGGTGGGGTGACTTGCTTTTCAGTGAGGGTGGGAGTGTGGTACTGCACAGTGAGAGTGCAGCCTCAGACGTGCTTGAAAGAAACCTGCTTTCTCAGGCTGAGGGGGCAATGGGCAGGTTAGAGCACTGAAGTGGAGCTAGATCAGGAGGTGAGACCCAGCTGAACTGAACCAGACTCCTAGTGTCAGAGGTATATGAACCGGACGGACTCCATTTTGACTAGGGGGGTAAAATAAGGCTGAGACCTACTGGGCTGCATTCCCAGATGGTTAGGCATTCTAAGTCACAGAATGAGATAGCACAAGATTACAGGTCACAAAGACCTTGCTGATAAAACAGAGAGCAAATCAAGATGATGAGGAGAGTGACCTCTGTTTGTCCTCACTGCTACACTCCCACCAGTCCCATGACAGTTTACAAATGAAACAGTCATAAAAATGGGCAACCAGCCGCCCTCGGGGCTGCTCAGCCTATAAAGTAGCCATTCTTTATTCCTTTACTTTTTTTTGGTTTTGATTTTAGAGTGAAAGCAAGTTTATTAAGAAAGCAAAGGAATGACTAGTCCATAGGCAGAGCAGGCCCTTTATTTTCTTAATACATTCGCTTTCACTTTACTCTGTGGATATGCCTTGGATTCTTTCTTGTGTGAGATCTAAGAACCCTCTCTTGGAGTCTGGATCCAGAGCTGGTTGGATTGGCAGCTGGTTGGACTGGTGGGGTGTGGGGGAGCCCTGGAAAGAGGGGAGGGGGTAGTGAAGCCCCAGCATCAGGGAGGAGAAGCAGGAACTGGGGAACTGTCCTAGAGAGATTTGGGAAATTCACTACGTTTTGGTTAAAAATCTAAAACTATGCTACCATCATATGCAACTGTTTGCTTTCACAGCGACTACTTTTTTGTTGTTGTTTTTTGAGACCGAGTCTCACTCTGTTGCCCAGGCTGGAGTACAGTGGCATGATCTTGGCTCACTGCAACCTCCGCCTCCCGGGTTCAAGCTATTCTCCTGCCTCAGCCTCCAAAGTAGCTGGGATTACAGGTGCCCGCCACCATGCCCAGCTAATTTTTGTATTTTTAGTGGAGACAGGGTTTTGCCATGTTGGCCAGGCTGGTCTCGAACTCCTGGCCTCAAGAGATCTGCCTGCCTTGGCCTCCCAGAGTGCTGGGATTACAGGCTTGAGCCACTGCACCTAGCCCACAGCAATTACTTTTGAGGCATAGCTCTGGCCCCTTTGAGATGTGGGGCAAGGCTTTGAACAGGCCCCCTAATTGTGTGGGGTGGGAGGGTCTAGAGGAAGGAGAAAGGGCTGGGTGTGCTTTGCTGTGTAAGTCAGCAGTACTTAGTAGCTGCTTAGTAAACATTTGTGGATAGTGATGTAGGGCAGGTGTGTTGAGAGCCTGGATAACAAGAAACTGAACTCTTGTCTTCCTCATCCCATTCCCCCTTTCTCCTAGGCTCTGGGAGGGAGAAGTGGATGAAGAAAGAGAGAAAAAGGAAGACCCCAGTGAGAGAACAGGAGGAGATAAATGAGTCTTGTCACCCTTCTCCCAGGCTCCACAAGAGCAGAACAGCTCCTGTCCCCTACAGGAAGATCAGCCATTATTTATGAGCTTGTCTGGAGGGGACTCTGCTGGAATATCTAGCTTTGCTCCCTCTCCCCTCCACTGGGGAGGGGGGTTTGGGAGGAGCTGGTGGTGTCTGAAGGCTTGTGCCTTCTTAAAGGCACAGAGGCCCCTGTGGGAGCCTGGGTTGCCCAGCCCACCCTGAAGCCTGGGCAGCTTCCCAAGTAAAGGAAAGAGAGGAAACTCAGAGCTACTGCAGAGCGAACTCCATGTTGGGGAAGGATCCTGAGACACTGGCTTGAAGGAAGGAAGGAGCTTGGGGTTTCTGTGTACCTGAAGTCCTCAGAGACTGTGTCAGAGCTGCAGAACCCCTCCTGGTGCTGGCCCCACTCAGCCAGCAGGGGACATACCAAGAAGTAAAGACTGGGAATATGGGGAATGAGTGAAGGCCTGAGAGAGAGGAGAATGGAAATAAAAAATGTCTGTATCCCAGGTTTGGGTTCCTATGGCTAGTCCAGCCTCATTTATGGTTGGAGAGGCAATAGCTGAGGGTCCAAGACCCAAAACAAGGAGCACAGGCAGAAAAGGGAGAGAAAGAGGGGCTGAGAGAGGTTTAGAAGGGAGCAGCAGTTAGAAGAGTTGGATGGGAAAGGAAGGGAGAAGCTAGAACAAAGCGATGGCGAAACAGTGGACATTAAAGACAGAGGAAGGGGTTCCAGGGATAAAAAGCAAGGCCTAGCAAAGCTAGAGGTGAGGTTGGAGAGCAAGAGGGACAGGATAATGGCAGAGACAGGAAGTGGGGGCCGCAGAGTTCCTACAAGGCAGGAAAAGAGAGATGAAGGAAGGGAGCAGTGGGCCAAGAAAATCTCACAGGCTGGTGAGAGGAGGGGAACCGAGAAGGAGCTCAGGCCTGGAGTCTGGCAGGGGAGGGAAGAGTGGAGGTGAGAGGGCCAGGGAGGGAGGGCAGTCACGCCAGCAAAGGAGAGACTGCTGCTTTTTTTCTTCTTTTTCGTTTCAACTGCTATCAATAATACATTCCCGAGGAGCCGCCTTTGACAGCAATTAAAAAAGCATTTATGCTCCCAAAGAGAAATTGAAATGATTTCCTCCCACTTCTCTACGCTCTCTGGGCAACGGTCCCTAGCGATGATCTCCCTGCTGGTGTGCAGTCCAAACTGGGGACACACGAAGGAGGGGGATGGAGAGGGGCCAGGGAAGATTCTCCACCCCCCTCCCCAGAGGGAGAATATCTGAATGTTTTATCCCAGCTCTGTGTGTGGGGGTGGCTGTGGGGAGATGGGCGGATGCAGAAGCTGGGGATTTTAAATATGGCACGAAAACACTTTGCTGATGATCCCACCTCAGTGCAGATGAAAGGGAGGCTGGCCGCCTCTTCAGCCTGCTGGCTGGAGGTGACCCTTGTGTCTTTGCTAAAGCACCAAGAATCTGGGAGGCTGAGCTGTGAGGGACACTTTCCAGAGCTGCTTTCAATTCAGCAGACCTTTACCAAGCAACTGCTATGTGCCAAGACCTGCAATAGGTGGTGAGGGTGTTCCCGAAACGAGTGAGACAGGCAGTCTGTCTTCCAGAAGCTTATTATCTGGTGGGTAAGGGATGCATGCACAAAGAACTAGGTTGCCAGGCAGATGGCATAAGGAGCCATTAGGAGTACAATAAAGCAATAGAGGAGGGGGAAGGAGGGAGAGAGGGACAGGCCAATGGGAGACCTCCTTCCCAGGACTGGGGAACAAGGAAAATGATCATTGCTCCATTGTTTAGTACCCCTCTAAGCCAGGCTTCATGCTGGACACTTCATATATATATTACTCCTTTGACTTGAACCCTGGCAGCTACTTTCCAAGAAGGCAAGTACTTTCACAGACTAGGAACCAAGGCGTAGAGAGGCTACCTTGCTTGAGATTGCACAGCTGGGAAGTGACAGACAGGATAAAAGGCACCAGTCTACTCTTCCCCCATTCGATTCTGCCTCACTTTGGGAGTGTTTAATTCCAGAGCCTCTTTACTCAGCAATTTCATGTCTGGAAATTTATCCTACAGATGGCCTTGCACATGTGCAAAATGACATTATACACAAAGTTTCTCACTGTCACATTCTTTTTAATAGCAAAAGATTAGAAACAACCTACAACATCCATCACAGAAGCCTGGTTAAATGGATTTGTCGACAATGGAATACTCTGTAGTCATCAAGAGAAATGAAAGACACTTTATGTCTGGATATGGGATAATCCCCAGAACATATTGTTTAGTACAAATTTCAAGCATAGAGTGATGTGTATAATATCTTGTCATCTGTGTAGAAAGAGTGGGGGAAGGAATATTTATGCAGAATTACTTGTTTTGCATAATACATATATGGAAGATATATATTTCAGGAGATAGTAACATCAGTTGCTTCTTTTTTTTTTTTTTTTTTTTTTTTTGAGATGGAGT
>NW_012104031.1:2714114-2716136 GCF_000951045.1 Mandrillus leucophaeus
ACACACACACACACACACACACACACACACACACACACACACACACAAAAGAAAGACCTGGGTTTGGATCTATATACTGCCACTCACTAGCTACAAGTCTTTAGACAAGTTACTTAACCTTGTTGTATCCCATTGGTTCTTTTTCTTTTTTTATTTTTGAGACAGAACCTCGCCTTGTTGCCCATGGTGTAATTTCGGCTCACTGCAGCCTCTGCCTCTCGGGTTCAAGCATTCTCCTGCCTCAGCCTCCTGAGTAGCTGGGATTACAGGCACGTGCTAATTTTTGTATTTTTAGTAGAGACAGGGTTTTACCATGTTGGCCAGGCTGGTCTCGAACTCCTGACCTCAGGCGATCCACCCGCCTTGGCCTCCCGAAGTGCTCAGATTACAGGCATGAGCCATCGTGCCCGGCCCCCGTTGACTCATCTGTAAACAGGGATACACTTTCCTCATGGCTCTTTTAGTGAGGAAGTTATATGATGATGTAGGTGTGTGCTTAGCAGAGGGGCTCTGTGCTAAGTCCTCAGAATGTGGCAGCTGTAACCACCTGGTCCCTGGAAAAACCCAAGGGAAGGAGAGCCTGGGTGCTGCTCACGTCTGACTAAGCGTAAGGAGGCCTCACTGATTCTTGAAGGCCTCAGGGCCTCCCAGAGTGTATCTGTGCTGCTTGACCATCTATGACGTTGTCCTAGTTACTGGTGGGTGGAAGGAAGTATGGAGTTTACCAGGCAAAGACTACTGGCTCACTAGTGGCAACCCTCTTGCCTGACAGCGTTGGCCTCTATCAGGAACTACTATGCCTCACCTGGTGGCAAGAAACCCCAAGGGCAGCCGCAGCCCTGCACAGACCTAAAGACCATCTCAGTCTTCCCCTTTCTTGCCTCCTGCTTCGAATCATCTTCAAAGACCTTTGTATTCAGCCCAAAGGCGGAGATACCTTTCCTGTGATGGTTTGTGAGAGCTATGTCAGAAGGTGAGAGGGACTGAGGGGTGTGGGGGCAGCGTGGTAGAGTCAGAAGACCTGTGTCCAAACTGGGAACTCCAGATCCATTACTCCATCTGTAAGCTTCCGTTTCCTCACCTGTATAATAGACATCCACTTGTGAAGATCAAATAGCTGGTAAAACTGTGAGTGTGGAAGCGGGAAAGCTGCAGAAATCTTGCTTTTGTCATTCTGGGTGGTTTTGATACCAACATTGTGGAGACTGATAAATGAGTACAGAAGCCCTCAAGCCAGTCTCCTGAAAGCCAAACAAGATCAACCGGGGGCTTCATAGCGGCGTGGTGCCAGCATGATGGGTGCTCCTGCTGCTCGGGGGAGCCTAGGAGTGGGCAGGTGAGCAGTGTGCGGGAAAGGGAGGTTGAGTGGTCAGCTGCAGTGATTTTTCTGGGAGTCTTCTCCACTCACTCAGCAATCAGGAATGGGTATCCCTTTACTGGCTCCAAGAAAAGATAAGACATGAGCAGCCCCATTCTTGAGAAGCCTTCAGAGGTCATTTGGTCATTCAGCAAACACTTACGGAGCTACTTGTGAAAAGGGCTTCGAGAGATGCCCAAGATGGATCAGCCACGGTCCCTGCTCTCCGGAAGCTTGTAGAGGAAGGAAAGCTACTCCACCGCACACAGGATGAATTTTCACAAGAGGAAATGACCATTGTGCCAGTTGATCACGTGAGAATGGAGGGAACGTAGGGGGATGAGTAGTGACAGCCAGGGAGGCTTAACCAAGAGAGGCTTCCTGAGGAGGATGGAGCCTGGACCTGGCAAGAGGCCACTCTGAGAAGAGGAGGGGTGACCCATGTAGAAGGCTGGAGAGCAGGGTCTCCAAGAGCATGATGTATAACCATCTGGAGAGGAGGGGGCTGCTGGTGGGTGGAGATCTGGAATGCAAATAGACTGCTCTCCAAAATCCCTACCAGTCAGACAGCTGTGGTGCTGCCTTGCACCCTGGGGGTGAATAAGTTGCTTCTTATTCTCCTCCCAGCCCCCAGCTTCCTTCCCCTCATCGCCCCACACCCCCTC
>NW_012104031.1:2719346-2720659 GCF_000951045.1 Mandrillus leucophaeus
GCTCACCGCAACCTCTGCCTCCTGGGTTCAAGTGATTCTCTTGCCTCAGCCTCCCGAGTAACTGGAATTACAGGCATGCACCACCATGCCCACCTGATTTATTTTTTATTTTTATTTTTTTTATTTTTAGTAGAGACAGGGTTTCACCATGTCGGCCAGGCCAGTCTTGAACTCCTGACTTCAAGTGATCCTGCCACCTTGGCCTTGCAAAGTGCTAAGATTACAGGTATGAGCCAAGACTTTTAATAAGACAATCTTTGGTAACTTATGAACTATTCGAACATATGGCTTATTAAAAATAAAGAATAACAATTAAAAATGGGCCAGTGTAGTGGCTCACGTCTGTAATCTCAGCACTTTGGGAGGCCAAGATGGGAGCATCACTTGAGGCCAGAAGTTCGAGACCAGCCTGGGCAACATAATGAGACCCCCATCTCTACAAAAAATTTTAAAAAGTAACCAGATGTGGTGGTGTGTGCCTGTAGTCCCAGCTACTTGGGAGAATCACTTGAGCCTGGGAGTTTGAGGCTGCAGTGAGCTACTGCACTCCACCCTGGGCGACAGAGCAAAACCCTGTTTCTATTGAAAAAGAAAGAAAAAAAAAAAGTACCAGCCTGGGCAACATGGCAAAACTCTGTCTCTACCAAAAATACAAACAATTAGCCAGGCATGGTGGCTTACATCTGTGGTCCTAGCCACTCAGGAGGCTGAAGTGGGAGGATCACTTGAGCCTGGGAGGCAGAGGCTGCAGTGAGCTGAGATTGTGCCACTGCACTCCAGCCTGGGTGACAGAGTAAGACCCCATCTAAGAGAAAAACAAAACCAAACAAAATGTAAATTTCCTGGCCTAGGCAAGATGCGGTTTGTTTTGTTTTTAATTTAATTTAATTCACAAGAAGGAATGCAGTCCTAATGAGTAGGAAGGCTTACAGGGAGCAGCATAGTGGAGAGTTTGTCAAGATTCACTTTAGAAAGACCTGGGTTTGGAGTTGGGCGCAGTGGCTCATGCCTATAATCCCAGATCTTTGGGAGGCCAAGGCGGGTGGATCACCTGAGGTCAGGAGTTCGAGACCAGCCATGAGCAACATGGAGAAACCCCATCTCTACTAAATATACAAAATTAGCTCGGCATCGTGGTGCGTGCCTGTAATCCCAGCTACTCAGGAGACTGAGGCAGGAGAATCAATTGAATTCAGGAGGTAGAGGTTGCAGAGAGCCTAGATTGCACCGCTGTACTCCAGCCTGGGCAGCAAGAGCAAAACTCTGTCTCAAAACACACACACACACACACACACACACACACACACACACAC
>NW_012104031.1:2722929-2725322 GCF_000951045.1 Mandrillus leucophaeus
CACCCCCTACTCCCCCTAACCTCCCCACCCTCCCACAGCCTTACTTAGGGATTTCACCTGGTCGATCACTAGAGTCAACAGGCAAGAGCTGTGAACCTCAGGCAGGGGTGGGAGGAGCTGCCAGAATGAGACAAGGGGCCCATCGGACCTGCCCAGACGTGCGGGCTGGAGTCTCAGGGTCTGGCCAGCTCCCGGCTCCTGTAAGCCTCAGCCCAGCCAGAGACTCCAGGCATCTGGAGCGGCAGGGCTCCTCGCTTGCTTTGTGCCTGAGTTGAAACCCGCCCAAGCTGGGGATGGCAACTCTCTGCCTCTGTCTGCTGGGCCTCCCTGTGGAAGCTAGGCCTGGTGGCTTCACATAAATATTGATAGTCTACTCAGCCATCCGGGCAGGGAGAGAGAGGCCAGGCAGGACGGGGAGCCCAATCAGGCAGCGCTGGATGAATGGAGTCCTGATGTGAAGGAGCTGGGGGGATGCCAGAGGCTTACAGAGGAGAGGCAGGAATCCTAGGGCAGAGAATTCCCCAAGAGGGATAAATGCCAAGTTCAGAATAGTGGTCACCTGGGGAGGAAGAGGAGCATAAGCAGGGCCTTCGGGGGTGGCAGCAGTGGTTTATTTACTCTAAGCAGGGCTTCACACTCATTAATGCTATTCTTTGTATCTGTATGTCTGAATCGTTTATAATACATTTGTACCTAGTGTCCTGTAGAGGTCCTGTCTTCCTTGCCCCAGCCTCTAGGCAAGACTTCAGTAATCTACTGGACAAGGTGCTGCTCTAGTGTAACTCTGAACTTTTAAAGAGAGATTCCCAAGATGCCAACACAACCCAGGCCCCATCTTGATTCCAGCCCTTCCTCCAGCTTGGTCAGGGAGAAGGCATTCTTTCCCTCGTTCAGCTTACAAGTCCGGACTGTGTCAGGAGGGAGCCCGTGGGCTTTGGGGTCTGGGCAGCAGCCCTGATGTCCTGCTCAGTGTTCTGTGCTCTGGTCAGATAGTTCCTCTTCCTTCCATCCTCCTCACAGATTCCACTGTCTGAGCCATCATTCAGGGAAGAGATGTCTGTTGCCTTTTGGAGCAATCAGGCCTTTGGGAGAGAAGCAGGCTCCAGAGAACCTTTCCACGATCCTCTTTTCCTTGCTCATTCCCCTCTTCCCAAAACAAACGCCCTTATGAAGGACCTGGGACTTAGAAAATAAGAAAATAAGAAAATAAGAAAATCTCTCTCTCTCTTTCCCCACACCACCACCTCCGTCCCCTCCACCCCCTAATTCCTCTCTCTGATTTTGAACTCCTGGCCTCAAGCGATCCTCCTCCTCCTGCTTCGGCCTCCCAAAGCACTAGGATTATAGGTGTGAGCCACCGCGCCCAGCCTCCTTTATTTTTCTTGTCAGTTTTTATCTTTCTCCCCTTTCTGTTTCTCTTCCTTTGTTATTACTCTTTTTCCCAAGCCCACTTTCTTTCTATCATCTTCCTCTCCCTTCTTCCCTTTGTTCCTCTGGCTCTGGCTCCCGCCTTCCAGGGCCTCCCCTGCACTCTCACCTGGCTGGCTTTGTCCCACACTCTCCCTGGCATAGGAGACTCTTCTAGGGAATTCAAGGAAATGAGCAGGAAGCATCTTCTGCCTTTGAAATCAGATGAGGGGCTGCTCTCTACTCAAGCCATGCTAATCATTAGACAGTCATTTCTGGGAAGGGCTCTTAGCTCTAGAACCCAAATGGCTCCAGCCCTATGTCATCGTTCCTGTTTCTCAAGGCCCCTGGTCTCCATCAGGGTCCTCTGCAAACCAATAGGCTTGAAACTTTAACAATTATGTCATCTGAGTGGACTCCTTTTGTTGAGTCCACCCCGAGGACAGAATTCTACCAGACCCTGAAGGGAGGGGATGCTGTTTGGAGGATGAAGAAGCCTTTATCTAGTAGGGGAGATGGTACGCTTATGAGTCAGACCTGACACAGCTCAGACAACAAGCAATAAACAGAAAGCAGTTTTCTTACCAAGTGCCGAGAAGCCAGATCATTTAGAACAAAACAGATTTAATTAGAGAAGACTTCTTGGAGGGAGTGAATATGGGGCAGGGACTGAAAAGAGAGGTGCTGGTTAGCCAGGCATGGTGGCATGCACCTCTAGTCCCAGCTACATGGGAGGCTGAGGTGGGAGGATTTCTTGAGTCCAGGAGGTTGAGGCTGCAGTGAGCTGTGATCTCACCACTGCACTCCAGCCTGGGCAACAGAGCAAGACAGCAAGACCCCTGTCTCTTATACACATCTAGATGTGTATAAGAGACAGGAAAAAAGATGTGCTTTTGTGAATCTGCATGAATGAACGTGTTATGTACACAAGTCCCTAAGCCACACCCCTCCTGTTTTTATTAACAGCCTCTTTCTGTCGTTCTCAG
>NW_012104031.1:2729377-2730286 GCF_000951045.1 Mandrillus leucophaeus
AGAAAGAAAGAAAGAAAGAAAGAAAGAAAGAAAGAAAGAAAGAAAGAAAGAAAGAACGAACACATTTGGAGGCCTGAAGCTGTCACCATGAGTTTTTCATCTGCTCCTTTCGGGGAGTAGAACTGTGGCCCAGGGGATCACTATCGGTGGGTTCTTAGCTGTTAAACCAGACAGGGTGGGGAATTGATGGTCCAGGAGCAGTGCTGGTGAGGGGAGCAGGACTGGGTACTTATTTCTGTGACTGTTCTCTTCATTTTGTCCTCTGTCACGATTCTGTACATTCTCCATGGAAGAGGAAGTGTTATCACGTTTTTATTTGCCATTTCTGGGTCTTCGTGCTATTATTGTTGCGTTTCGTGAATGTATCCTTCTCTGTACCTGTTCACCCTTTCAGACTGGAACTTTCCTGAGAGAAGGCGTGGTGTCTCCCAAACATGAAGCCTGCTGAGGACCATGTATCCTGCCCTCTCTTCAGGGGTTGTACATGCTTTTGGTTGGTTAGAAAACTTGTTTCCTGCCAGAAGTCCCTGGGCCACCAGGAAGGTTAGGAGTGAGCATAGAGCAAAATCATTAGATGGCTTCTTCCTCCAGAAACTCCAAAGAAACTGACTGGATGTGGTGGCTCACGCCTATAATCCCAGCACTTTGGGAGACCAAGGTGGGTGATCACTTGAGGCCAGGAGTTCGAGACCAGCCATGGTCAACATGGTAAAACCCCTTCTCTACTAAAAATAAAAAAAAATTAACAAGGCAGGGTGGTGTGCGCCTGTAATCCCAGCTACTTAGGAGACTGAGGCAGGAGAATTGCTTGAACTCTGGAGATGGAGGTTGCAGTGAGCCAAGATCACACCACTGCACTCCAACCTGGGCAACAAGAGCAAACAAGAGCAAAACTCCATCTCAAAAAAA
>NW_012104031.1:2739016-2740623 GCF_000951045.1 Mandrillus leucophaeus
TGGTCTCGAACTCCTGACCTCAGGTGATCCACCCGCCTCGGCCTCCTGAAGTGCTGGTATTACAGGTGCGAGCCACTGTGCCCAGCCCTTCCTGTCTCTTAAAAAGAGAAGCGTTGGGGGGCTGGTGCTGGGGGAGTACTGAGATAGAGAACAGTGGTCTGGTTCCTCTTGAAGGGGGGCTAGTGTGAAGGTACCTGGGTTGTGTTGTGTTCAGGGACCAAGGACCTAGTTTGACGTGCTGGAGCCAAGAGCCACCAGAATGAAGCGAGATTGTCTGGGGAGGGACGGGGGGAAGATTTGTCTCCCCAGAGCAGCTCGGCCAAATCCAAAGATGTCAAACTGTCAGTCATTGGGATGACTTGTGCTGTGAGGGCTTGGGCTGCCACATGCCACACCGGCTCTTCCCATTTCCTGGGAAAAATGCAAATAGTGTTAGTTACTCCCCAAGCTCCGGGCCCAGGCTAGATTGCTTTCTGGGAGAACCCCACCCTGCGGGAGGGAGAGCAAGGTTGGAAGGTATTGTGTGATTTCATGACTTTTTATTATATATGTTGGTAAGGTAGGGAGGCAAAGTATATCAGGATCTTAAAGTGCGTCTCTGCTTTTATGAGTGTGTATCTTCATATCTGAAAAAAGATGTGCTTTTGTGAATCTGCATGAATGAATGTGTTATGTACACAAGTCCCTAAGCCACACCCCTCCTGTTTTTATTAACAGCCTCTTTCTGTCGTTCTCAGACTTTCTCTTTCACAGCCTGAGGCCCCATCAGCCCTCCTGCTGAGCAGGGGCTGGGATGTGAGCTGAGCCCAAATGCATCTTTCTCCTCAGTAATGCCACACATTGGCTCCAGAGAGCTCCAGGCCCAGAGTGGATCAGGAGAAAGTCCTTTCTCCTCTCTGACTAGGCTGGGGACAGCTGGGCCTGCCGGAGAGGATGGAAAAAATGATGGGCAGTTATTTAGGGATTAATTCACTGATGCTCATGCAGCATGCATTTTTAAAAAGCTTGCTTTGTGCTGGGTGCTGTGGATAGAGTGATGACATAGCAGGGAACTCCTTACATCCAATGTTGCCTTGGCTTTCACCTGAAATTTTCTTTTTCCAGAGAAACTCAGTGGCTAAGGCTGGAATTGCCAGGTTTCCCCCTTCCCCACTTCCCTGCTGTCCTTGTCTTCTCATCTTTCCCTCCCTCCTATTGCAGCAACCTGGGCTGGGGCAGACAGAACAGGATGGACCTGCAGGTCTCTTTAAGCACTTTGGAATGGGAATGAAGGGGTCATATCCTATAGCAAGCTGGCAAACCAACACCTAGCATCCCAGGTCACTGGCTGTGTCTGCTTCTCTGTCTCTCTCAGAAAGGACTTATCTGCTCTGGATGAGAAGATGGCCTGGGCCAAAGTTCTGGCTCATTGCCTTCCCGGTCGTCCTTGGTTCTCTGCAGACAGCAGCCTCAGAAAGCAGCAATTGGGCTGGGCGCCGTGGCTCACGCCTATAATCCCAGCACTTTGGGAGGCTGAGGTGGGTGGATCACCTAAGGTCAGGAGTTCAAGACCAGCCTGGCCAAAAAGGTGAAACCCCATCTCTGCTAAATACAAAAAATAGCTGAGC
>NW_012104031.1:2741928-2744883 GCF_000951045.1 Mandrillus leucophaeus
GGGCAGATCACCTGAGGTCAGGAGTTCGAGACCAGTCTGACCAACATGGAGAAACCCTATCTCTACTAAGAATACAAAATTAGCTGGGCGTGGTGGTGCATGCCTGTAATCCCAGCTACTCAAGAGGCTGAGGCAGGAGAATCGCTTGAACCCCGGAGGCAGAGGTTGTGGTGAGCCAAGATCATGCCATTGCATTCCAGCCTGGGCAACAGAAACTCCAAAGAAACCTCCAAAACCCTTGATTAGCAAAATCTATCCCCCTAAGGTGTCTAGGAAACCAGAAGACAAAAATCACCATTTTTCTCTATCGGAGTAGAGAGTCTCTGAGAAGTCAAGCATCTTAGCCAGACACACAAATCTGGAAGTTGCAAAGTGAGGATTCAAATGCACAGCCTTTTTGCTCCAGTCCTCAGCTTGGCCCCCACTCCTATTTGGTGGGCTCTTAGCAAGCTGGAAAAATAGCCCAATGCATCAATAAGGGATACTGAAACGGCTCCGCAAACCCTCACTGGCATCTTTATGAAGTCAGTTTGCTCACTCCCGCTAATGAATAATTCAGGTTAGCTGTACAGTGAGACAGATCAGACAAGGGGGCTCTACATGTGCAGAAGACAGCCGCCGCTCTAACTGAAAGCAGTTTCCAAATGCTGTCACAGGAGATGAGGAAATTGCATGAAAGGAGAAGTGGGGAGCGAGGCTGCGTGGCAGGCAGGGATGCTAGGGAAAGGTCTGCAGGGGTGAGGACAGGCTACAGTGGGGCCTAAGGATGGACAGATCATCTCCTGTTGATACTGAGTCAGATAATGAAGCAAGGCAGCCAGCGAGAGTAGTCACTCATAGGGTCCAATGCATCACAGGTGGGAAGGCCTGGCGGGGAAAGAGGGATAGGGACCCTCCAAAGCAGAAATGAAAGACCTGGCTGAGTAGGACCAGAAGGGCGGGTAGGGGAGGGGATGGAGGGGTATTCGATCACACAGCCTTCAGCTCCTAAGAGTGACAGCCCTAAGGTTTCCTAGGAGTTGGGGACCAGAAACGGGAGGAGTAAGTGGGTGCTGAAGAGAATGGAAGAGTGGAGGGGAAGGGACAGAGACAGGCAGGAGACTCCTAAAAGCCTGGAACATGCAGCAGGGAGGGTAGGGGAGGCTCTGCACCCAGGTCTTCCAGCCACTGAGTCCCCTGAGTGAGCCCGTCCTTGGCAGGGGGTTCTGCTCCTCACTTCTTACTGTGTTCACCTTCACTCCTGACCCAGGTGGCGACTGGGATGGTGGGTGGTTCCTAAGAATGAAGGAAGATGCATTTCCTGATGACTTCAAAATGTTATCTCCTCTCTCCCACCCTTTCAAGGAAGCAAGCCTCCTTCTGCATCTCCTGGACACCCTCTTTCCCATTCTCCCCCGACTTCAACAACCATTGCTTTTGCTTTGTCTTACTTTCCCTGGGATTGGGGGCAACTGTTGCCTGCACAGAAAAGAACTTGGTAAGTGCTCAGAATTCCCCTGAGAGGCTGGTGTGTTTTGTGAGCTGGAGCTATTGTTATATCACATTAGAATTTAAGCTTGCTGTTTTTGGGTATCTTTAAAATCAATGGCAATACACAAAGGCTCCACTCAAATCAATGCCTGTATCTGTAGGTGCTAAGAATCCACGGGAGAGAGATCCATTAGCGGTAAAGAAAGGGCAGATAAGGGGTAGGGAGGAAGACAGCAAGAGCCAGGGCCTGAGATCAGATGCCAGGACTCAGGGCAGGCACAGGGAGAGGTCCTCAGCATCTGGTCTGACGTCTGCCAGGTGGGGCCCTTGGAACCACAACCTGAGGAAAGCGAGAATTAGGGAGGCTAGGTGTGGCCACCTTATTCATCCCTAGCTGAGCCATGTTCCTTGTGGAAGAGACACTCCTGTCCATCCAATGAAGTGGGATGATCTGAATTAAAAGCCAAATTGGGGCTGGGGACAGTGGCTCATGCCTGTAATCCCAGCACTTTGGGAGGCAGAGGCAGGTGGGTCACTTGAGGTCAGGAGTTCAAGACCAGCCTGGCCAACATGGTGAAACCTATCTCTACTAAAAATACAAAAATTAGCTGGGTGTGGTGGTACACACCTGTAGCCCCAGCTACTTGGGGAGCTGAGGCAGGAGAATTGTTTGAACCCAGGAGGTGGAGGTTGCAGTGAGCCGAGATTGTGCCACTGCCCTCCAGCCTGGGCGACAGAGTGAGACTGTCTCAAAAAAAAAAAAAAAAGCTAAACTGGGGGCCAGAGCATTTCAAGGGATATTGTCCCCCTTCCCCAACAGAGGGTGAGATATGTAGCTATGTAGCTTTCTGATCTGAAGCCAGAAGGGTAGAGCAAAGCTCCTACAATTCGAATTTTTATGAATCTTATTACTATCAGCGATGTTATAAATGATTAATAAGGCATTTGAATTGGAGGTATTGTCCAGTGGAGACAAGGAAGGAGAGAAGGAGGAAGATTAATATTTATTGAGTACCGACATATATCAGGCATTCCGCTTGGACTTCCACACACATTATCTAGTGGAGTTGAACCTAAATGAGCTGCAGCCTGGGTTTAACACCTTGCCTCCCACAACTTCCTCCTGTTTGCTTTTCCTCTCTCTGGGCCTTTGGAACTCAGGTCAGTATTCCCTAGGAATTTTTGTCCCCAGGGGCCGTCTTGGAGCCGCAGTATCAAGGGAACAGATTCTCAGGATTTTCCGTCCCAAGCCTCCAAGTCAGAAAAGAGCAGACAGAGTCAGCTGGGGACGTGTGGAACAGGCTTGGAGAAGGCAGTAGGGGAACTTGACACTTTGCATCATCTTTTCCAATCAGCACAGTGACCCTCTCTCTTGACAGAGCCTCTGAGTAGGTGCTGGGCTGCAGTCACAGCCTGTGCCATTCTCCTCTCCCCTGGACACTGCTTGGCACGCTGAGGTCCTGAGCCCTGGTCCTGGCTTAGCCT
>NW_012104031.1:2745338-2748812 GCF_000951045.1 Mandrillus leucophaeus
CTTCCTTCCTTCCTTCCTTCCTTCCTTCCTTCCTTCCTTCCCACCTTCCTCTCTCTCTCTTTCTCTCTCTCTCTCTCTTTTTTTTTTTTTAAGAGATGAAATCACTTCATTGTCCATGCTGGAGTGGAGTGCAAATGGTGCGATCCATAGTTTTGAACTCCTGGGTTTCAGCCATTTGAAGTAGCAGGGGACTATAGGCATACACCACCACACCCAGCTGTTTGTTTGTTTGTTTTTGGTGGAGACAGGGTCTCATTATGTTGGACAAACTCCTGGACTCAAACGATCCTCCTGCCTCGGCCTCCCAAATGTTGGGATTACAGGTGTGAACCGTGACACCTGGCCCACCTTGGCTTTTCTTGCACATTGTTCATAGGGTCCTGGCTTCCCGGCAGGCTCAGCAACCTGCTGCAGCAATGCCAGCCTATCTCTTTCTCTGGCGCAACAGAGGAGGGTTAAGGAGAGGGTTGTTTCCAGCAGACTCTACACGTGGTCATCAGAGGGTGGGCATCTCAGAATGTGAGGTCACAGGAAATAGGGAGCCTGGGGGGAGGGAGTTATCACACCGCATGAGGTAAAGAGGCAGGGCAGTGAGAGAGAAAGGGACCGAGGAAAGGTGCCACCTTCAATAAGGGTTTAAGTTATCACAAACAAATATTTCCACTCAATCCCACAAAATCTTCAGAGGTGGTAAACCCCTACTCCTAGAGGCTTAGTCCCCCACTGGGGAGTGGCTAGAGTCCCCTCATCCTCCTGTCCCAGGTCATGAACTGTGGAGCTCATTGGTCGTCTGGGAGTCCAAGATCCTGGGCAGGAAGAATCCTCCAGGGGCCAAGTAGCCGCCCCCACCACAGGCACTCTGGGAGCCTCCTGACGGGCAGGCTGGCTAGGAAGGAAGGTCAGCCTCCCAGGGTCGGCCTTCCTACTTCCCTGCAAAGGCCTCTGCCATGCCCCTTTCCAGCCAGGGCAGGACTTGAGCAAGCTTAGAAGTTCATTGCACCGTGGAGGAGTGAGCACACTCCTAAACTTCCAGTGGGCATGGGCTCTTCATTATGCAGAGGGAAAGCCTGGAATCTGGGCCATAGGCCTTGGCACAGAACAGCCCTTGGGCCCCAGTGCCAGCAGCATGGGCAGAGGCCAGACACGGGGCCAGAAGCTCTCCCTTTTGCTGACAGCAGGCTGGACTCTCCCCAGCAGATCCATAGGATCGGCCCTCCCGTAGATGGGAAGAAAATATGGCTGCCATCCTACATGGCCTCCTGGAATTGTTGCCTTAGAAAAAAAAATGCATGTAAATTTTATTGTCCCTTTATGCCACCAATTGTATACCAAAATTCAGGGAACTAATTCTGTGCCCCACAGTTTTCCTGTTCCCTCTCTCCCCTAGGGTCGGTCACCCAGGTAATCCAGCTCAGAGGAGCTCAAATGGGGAAGCTCTCCCTAGGGGCATGAGAGGGCTGGATGTTCCCATCACTTTAGCTCTGTCTGGTCTCCAGAAAAGCCCCTCAAGGGGCTGCAAGTTGGGAGCTGCTGTCTGCCTGTTTGGGATATTTGCCTGGGTTCCGAAAGAGCAGTCATGTCATTTTCATTAGTGCTGACCCATTGCTGCCTATTACCCTGTTCCTTCTGGGGGTCCCTCTGTTTTCTCTTTCATGCACTTCCCTTCTCAGTAATTAACAGGCCCTGGAAGAGCGTCCCTCCAACAGACGGCCAAAAGGCAGAGCAGGCAGCCGTGACAGTGGCAGTGCCAGCAAAAGGACAGGAGATTAAAACAAAATGATTCATCTTGGGAATGAGTGCAAATCGCTTTCCATTTACAGGAACTGGGGCCACGTTCCAAACAGCCTTTGTGGGCTCGTTGGGGAGACAGGAGTCTGGTCCATTGACCATTAAGTAATGAGCTCCTCTGAGTGCTCCCTGCTGACTCTACAGAGGGGGATCTGGCGGGCAATGTGGGCAGGAGAGCGAGGGAATGGGCAGGGAGACCTGGGGCTGCTCGGCTTAGTTAGGACACAGGGAAAATGGAGCAGGGCCCCTGCAGGTGGGGACCCTGGTGATTATGGAGATCCAGAGTGCTCCTGGGCACCTTGTTATTGGAGACCAACAGAAAGGAGTCAGGCTGCCCACCTAACTCTTTGCTCTGCTACCAGGGATTCCAGAGTCCACAAGGTTATCTAAGGAGTATTTGCAGAGTATGCCAGTCACACTCTGGGAAGTCAGAGAAGAAAAAGGCAAGGATCTTGTCCTCAAGGGACTTATAGTCCAGGGTGGGTGGTGGGCAGGTCAACCAAGGGGAGCCAAGGATAAGAGCTCGGCAACAGGCCGGGTGCAGTGACTCACATCTGTATTCCTAGCACGTTCAAAGACCAAGGCAGGAGGACTGCTTGAGCTTGGGAGCTCAAGGCAAGCCTGGGCAAAATAGTGAGAATCTATCTACAAAAAATAATAAGACAATTAGCTGGATGTGGTGGTAGCATGTGTCTGTAGTCTGAGCTACTTGGGAGGCTGAGGTGGGAGGATTGCTTGAGTCTGGGAGGTTGACGCTGCAGTGAGCCATGATCGCACCACTGCCCTCCAGCCTGGGTGACAGAGCGAGACCCTGTCTCAAAACAAAAAAACTAGCTGGGCGTGGTGGTACGTGCCTGTAGTTCCAGCTACTCAGGAGGCTGAGGCACGAGAATTGCTTGAACCTGGGAGGAGGAGGTTGCAGTGAGCCAAGATCACGTCACTGCGCTCCAGCCTGAGCAACAGAGCAAGACTCCGTCTCAAAAACAAAACAAAACAAAACAAAACAAAACCCAAACAAAGCAAAATTCTATGATAGAAACAGATGGAGGCCATAATAGTGGGGATAGGGAGAGTTCAGTCCTACCCGGCAGGGGTGGAGCACCTGAGTGACTCTTGAGCTGGGTCCTGAAGATGACTAAGTATTCTCCAAGTGGGTTGGTGGTGGGGCAGCTGAGTGGAGTGGGGAATTAATCCAGCTAGAGAGATGAGCCTGAGGAAAGGACAATGAAAGGACCTGTGCTGGAATTTGAATAGCCTGCCCTGGCTGTGTCAGGGAGAGGAAGGCAAGTGGACACGGACCGGGCTCAGGGCTCATAGGAACGCCTTACCAAAAAGCTTGGACTGAGCCTAGAGGCTATGGGAGCCACTTAAAAGGTTAAAGCAGGGGTGTGATGAGATCAGGCTGCATTTTTAAGCAACTTCCAGCAGTCCTGGGGCTTTTCAATCATATCTCATCCAGGCAAGCACACTATAGTCCAAAAAAGAATCTAAGACAGGTATCACAGACTGTTAGTATTTGTTTTAAAAGAGTAGTAGCAGGCCAGGTGTGGTGGCTCATGCCTGTAATCCCAGAACTTTGGAAGGCTGAGCAGATGGATCATGAGGTCAGGAGTTCAAGACCAGCCTGGCCAAGATGGTGAAACCCTGTCTGTATACAAATACAAAATACAAAAAAAAAAAAAAAAA
>NW_012104031.1:2750547-2754386 GCF_000951045.1 Mandrillus leucophaeus
CCTGCTATCCTCTCCTTCCTTCCGGAAACCTCCCGTTTCTTGTCTTCTGTGGCCCTGAGTCTTCTCTGTTTTCCTCCTACTTCTCTGACTTCCCTCTAGCATTATCTTTCGTAGAGGCCTCTTTTTCAGCACCCTTTAAACACGGGAGTTTCTCAGAGTTCTAGCCTGAGCCCATTGCTTGGCTTTGTGTGTTTTCTTCTTGGGAGAGCTTGTTCACTTCCATCTATTGAAGCTATGATCCGTTTGCTGATGAAGCCCAAATCCGTGTCTTCAGCTGCCGCCTCTCCCTTCAGTTTCCTATGCTAATATTCAAATGCCTGTTAGACACATGCTCTCAAGTAGTCCACAAACATTCAATACTCAACTTGTCTCAAACATGTCATCGTCACCCCTCCCTCTTGCTAAGTGTTCTCTTTCTGTGTCCTCCGTTTCACATAATGGCACCACATCTTTCACTTTGACAATGGCAATCAACTCCTAATTGGTCTCCCTGGCTACAGTCTTCCTCCACATAAATTCACTCTCACACTGTAGTCAATGTGACATCCCTAAAATGCAAATTTTACCACATCAGGCGCTGAGAAAACCTGTCAATGAGTCTCCATTACCTATGGGTTGAAGTCAAGCCTGTCAGCCTGGCGCACATAGCTGCACCTGATTCCACCGGGCTTCTCCAGCTCTTGTCATGTCCCCGTCACCTCTGCAACCCATTCCACATTGGCCTGTGCGTCCATGTGTTTGCTCATGCTGCCTCCTTAGCGGGAGCCCCTCCCACCTCTCCCCCCTTGGCTGACCCATCCATCAACACTGAGCTCCACGGGCATCTCCTCCAGCTAGAAGTGTCCCTCTATTGTGTTTCCATTACACTCTTCTTCTTCTCTTACTTCTACCTAACAACTTTTTAAAATAATGCTTTTGTGCCATGAAAGGTGGCCAGGGCACGCTTTTATTTTTATTTATTTATTGAGACAAGGTTTTGCTTTGTTGTCAAGGCTGGAGTGCAATGGCGCAATCATGGCTCACTGTAGCCTCGACACTTCCAGACTCAAGTGGGCCTTCTGAGTAGCTGAGATCACAGGTGTGCACCACCATGCCTGGCTAATATTTTTATTTTTGTTGAGATGGGAGTCTCACTACATTGCCTAGGCTGGTCTTGAACTCCTAGCCTCAAACTATCTTCCCTTCTCAGCTTCCCAAGGTGCTGGGATTATAGGCACGAATGAGGTTCAGCTCTCTGCTGAACAAATTTTTATAGTCTCAGTCTTTGTGTGTGTCTCTCTCACTGCTCTGTAAATCCCGGAAGGAATGGGATTTGCATGTGTTTATGTATACCATCTTGTACCTTTGTACCTTAATGCCTTAGTGCAGTGCCTAGCATGTAGTAAACATATAATAAATGTTTGATGAACTGAGGTAAGCATTCACTATTTATTCACCCCTCTCTGCCTCCTTTCCCTGGCAGCAGCAAGCTCAATCCCATGCCCTCTGTTTCCCCATCAGTAGTTACATTCCAGGCCTCAGTTCCTTGGCTGTAGCCCCCTGTCCAACAGGTTTGGCTCCTATGTGCTCTTTCTCCCAGCACTTCTCTCCCTCATCTTGTCTTCTGCTTCTTACCTTCTAGTTTGATCAGCTCTTGCTACCCTCCTGTATCTTTCCAGATGCTTCTCTCCCACTCCTCTCCCCTGTGGGGGCCACTCAGGGCAGTTCCAGCCCACTTCTGGCCCAGGTGTCTGCATTAGGACTGTACGTAATTATCTTCACAATGGGGCCTAATGACTGAAAACCATTTTCATCTCAACCCACACAATTCCAGATTTACAGCAACCAAGGCCTCAGGGTTAGAGCTGAATGCATACCCCACCAGGTCCCTCTCTAGAGTATCTTTTGGAAGAAGTACCTTACAGTTCTTTAAGAAAGAGGGTCACTTGATAACAGCTTTTCTGTCTAGTACTTTTAAACGTAAGTACTTAGCTTCGTTCCTTAGTTCTCTGCACCCCAACTCTGTAGTGAGGATCGCATTCATCACACTCCACCAGGCACGTAGGATGCTCTAAGCTGATCTTCTTCCATGTGAGGACCTTCAGGGATGAACATATTCATTCTGTCATTCACTCACACATTTACTGAGCTCCCACTAACACTGCCCATGGGGATGGGGACAGAGGATACAGACAAGGGGTCACAGATGAGTATGTCCCTCTCTAAGACCCAAAGGAACTCACGGTCGGGTGAGGAAGACAAATCTGAAAACCATTTTGCTAAAATAAGAGGTCCTTGGTGGAGATAAATATCAGGTACTATGAAAACGTAGAGGGGTCACTGGAGCATGCCTAGGTAGGAGGAAGGTTTTTGGTTGATTTTTTGTTTGTTTGTTTTTTGTCTTTTTAGAGGGAATTTTTCCGTTGTTGTCCAGGCTGGAGTGCAATGGCACGAACTCAACTCACTGCAACCTCTGCCTCCCGGGTCCAAGTGATCCTCCTGCCTCAGCCTCCCGAATAGCTGGGATTACAGGTGCATACCACCACACCCGGCTAATTTTGTGTTTTTAGTAGAGATGGGGTTACACCATGTTGCTCAGGCTAGTCTTGAACTCCTGACCTCAGGTGATCTGCCTGCCTTGGCCTCCCAAAGTGCTGGATTACAGGCGTGAGCCACTGCGCCCGGCCTGGAGGGAAGTTTTACAGGATTTAATTCGAGGAGTGAATAGGAATTGATGAGGCAGACAGAGACAACGGGGTGGACACTTGTCATGTTTTTGATTGTCCAGTACTGAGCAACTTTCCTATTTTGGAGGGAACTCCTCATTATAGGAGTCTTAGTTGGGGAAGGATTCTACCTTTGACCACATGCTAAAGAGGGCAGGGTTTGTGTCTCCCTGCTCCCCTCACCCCCCACAAATGTGGCGTGGGCAGAGTGAGGGTGGGGTGAGGATGGGCCCTGGAAGCTGAGCTCAGCCAATCTGATGTTCCCATTGGGATCTTCGGGACCTGGGCAGGAGCAGTCATTTGTAGCAGTGGTGGCCATTCTGGACTCCTTCAGAACAGTATCTAGTGTCGGGGGTGGTGTGGGTGGTGAGGGGCAGAACCAGCTGCAGTGCCCCAACAAGGTGCTCCCTGTCTCGTGACCTTGCAGTGTTCTCTGCCACCAGCATCCCTTGGTTCCCGACTGTGAGGGCAGGTGCTGCCCATCAACTCTTGAGCTAACATAATTTAACTTTCCAGACTATTCTTTTTTTTTTTCAGACCAGGTCTCTCACTCAGTCACCCAGGCTGGAGTGCAATGGCGCAATCTCCACTCCCTGCACCCTCTGCCTCCTGGGTTCAAGCGATTCTCTTGCCTCAGCCTCCTGAGTAGCTGGGATTACAGGCACCTGCCACCACGCCTAGCTAATTTTTGTATTTTTAGTGGAGATAGGGTTTCACCACGTTGGCCAGGCTGGTCTCAAATTCCTGACCTCAGATGATCCACCTGCTTCGGCCTCCCAAAGTGTTGGGATTACAGGCGTGAGCCACTGAGCCCAGTCCAGACTATTCCTTGCCTGCTAGTTAGTGAGAGGTGGTTTCTGTTGTTCACAATGGAGTTCCTTGTCTGATCTAGGCTGGAACAGTTGAGGAAGCTGGGCAGTGTAGAATATAGAGTTTGGGGGAAGGTAGGTTGGGTGATGTGGCTGGAGCACTGGAAAACATTAAAAAGACTGGGGGGCCAGGCTCAGTGGCTCATACCTGTAATCCCTGCACTTTGGGAGGCCAAGGCAGATCACCTGAGGTCAGGAGTTCAAGATCAGCCTGGCCAACATGGTGAAACCCCGTCTCTACTAAAAATACAAAAAATGAGCTGGG
>NW_012104031.1:2754852-2757274 GCF_000951045.1 Mandrillus leucophaeus
GCTAAATGAGAGAACACATGGGCGTGTCGAGGGGAACAATACACACTGGGGCCTACTGGAGAGTGGGGTGGTGGGAGGGAGAGGATCAGGAAAAATAACTGATGGTGACCCTCCTCCAGGTAGCCTCCGTCCTACAGGAGGCGCTGGTTGGCTGGATTTCAGCCCCAGTTCACCCCTTCCGTGGGGCACCATTGTGCAGAGCACAGGTGGTACCATAGTTCCCAGGGGTCTGGATTCCAGGACCCAGCACTCTCCCTGATCCTAAGGCGCTTACATTATTGCCTCTACTTTGCCTTCTTTTCTTGATGACAACCCCTTTCTCCCCTGGCCAGAGAGACCGCCTCTCTCAGTCTCTCATCTTTGAGAAAATAAGGCCACTTTCTTAGCTGGTTCTCAAAACATGATCCTTTCTTTATGTCAGGCAGAAACTGGCTTTCTGGACAGGGCCTCACCCCAAGATGGTTGTGCTAGCCTCTTTAATTCTCATGCCCAGAAATCCTCCTGTGGTTTTTTGTTTTTGTTTTTGTTTGTTTGTTTGTTTGTTTGAGGCAGGGTCTTGCTCTCTCACCCAGGCTGGAGTGCAGTGGCACAATTACAGCTCATTGCAGTCTCAATCTCTTGGGTTCAAGTGATCCTCCCACCTGAGCCTCCCAAGTAGCTAGGACTACAGGCACGCATCACCACACCTAGCTACATGTAAAAATTTTTTTTGTAGAGACAGGGTTTCACTATGTTGCCCAGGTTGGTCTCCAACTCCTGGGCTCAAGCAATCCTCCCACCTCAGCCACCCAAAGTGCTGAGATTACAGGTGTGCACCACCACGCCTGGCCCCACTGGGTTTTCCTTAGGCATCTACTCTTGAACCCATTTAAGTCTTCCAGGAAAAACAGTGACTAGGCTCTTGGCTGATGAGTGGGAAGGTCAGCTGCATAGGTGAATGCCTGTGTACAGAGGAAGGGGTGACCCCTCTGCCCTCAGCCCCTAGGTCATCATGTGCTAAGTGGGCCTGTGGCACAAAAGACTCTAAACCACGGATTCTGGAATTTTCCTGCCAACAGAACCTCAGGGATTATTTGGCCTAAGCTCCCACTCAAAGTAGGAGTCTTCTTTATAGGAGTCTCCTGTAAAGATGGACATTCAGCACCTGCTTGAATACCTCCAGTGATGGAGGACTCACTACTTGATGTAGCAGCTTGTGTCTCAGTGGCATTGAGCAGTGTATTTAGGTGACCTTTGCAAGGTCACATGCCACTCTGTGACTGCTGCCTGGAACCACGGGGTTATTCCTCTATATCCCTTTCTCTGCTTGCTGCCTCCTCCTGCTCCCAGGACTCACCTCCTAGGGTAGCCTGACTGGCACGCTGTCTCTGGAGCCACCACGCCTGAGGTGGCAGGGTGCTGTTGGAGTGGGTGAACTGCCTGGGGCGCCAAACTTCGCCTGCCCTGCAAGGCTCAGAGGAGAGGGGGATGGAAGTAGTGTGGGTGTGTGGCTCTGTGGGGTGGGCGGGGTGGATTTTTTTCCCTATTTGTTTTCCATTTTTCTCTCCTCCCGGTGGTTGGGCTGGCTGATTGGAGGTGCGGGTGTGTGGGGGTGGTGTGTGCTTGTGTGTGCACGCGTATGCGCGTGTGCATGCACAGCTGTGTGGGAGGGCATCCGTGCCGGAGGCTTCACGCTGGAGCGGCCTCTCCTTGCCGACCAACTCTGACAGAGCTCCCACTGATTTGGCCTTAGAAAGTTTCCTGGTTTTGATAGGAACAAAACAGAAGATGCAGATAGGCTGTGCGGTTTCCTTGGCAACTTGAAAACATGGGTTGGGGAGGGGATGGTGGGAACTAGAGAGAAGGGAGTGATTGGGCTCCACCACTCAGCTCTGTCCCCCCCTTTTTTCCCCTCAAAATAGCTCAGGATAAAATGTTGAACCATTCTCAGCATTCCCGTCCCTGGCCCACAGGAATGGGTAGGAAACTCAGCAGCAAGGAAGGAGCAGAGGTGCCCCTTGGATAAGGGAAGCAAGAGACCTGCCTTCTAGAGGATTCTGACGCCTCTTGTTCTCTTTCTTACCAAGCTGACTTGTCTCCTCTACCTTCCACTCCCTTATTTTGTTATCCTGGCAGCATTAAGGACTCCCCTTCTCCAAACTAACCCAAGGAAAAGCAGAACCCCACGCTCCCAGGTTCTCTACCTTAGAGGGACGTGACTGGTAGGGAAGCAAGGAGTGGATGTCTTTCCTTCCCCGCCACCCACGAAACCTTGGGACAGCTCCATTCCTAGAAAGCAGGAGACTCAACTAAGTCGGAGGTGGATTACGGAGACTGTTCATTAAGGAATGAAGACGTTGGGCCAGGCGTGGTGGCTCACGCCTGTAATCCCAGTACTTTGGGAAGCTGAGGTGGGCAGATCATGACGTCAGGGGTTTGAGAC
>NW_012104031.1:2758429-2760261 GCF_000951045.1 Mandrillus leucophaeus
GCTGTCCCTGGTCCCTCTTATCTTGGGCACTAGAATTCTTTTACCTGAGAATATGGAGGTTCTGAAGACATTTTTGCATACATTTTTAAAACCAAATGACCTTAATGCTATCCCAGTCCTGCAATTGAACTTTAGTGGTGGCCATGCAGCCTGCCCTTGGCACAACTCAGACACCAGGGAAGGGGACCTTAGGGGGCTCTTGGAGCAGCCATCCTCTGTCGGGGTGTTGAATGTATTTAGGGAGCACGAGGCAGGCAGGAGAAGAGAGCTGAGAGGCTGTAGGGCCCCTGTGTTCACAGTCTCCTGGATGAGTCAGTGGAGGAAGGGGTGCTGGGCTGGGAGTGAAGAGGCCAGAGTTCTAGTCTCACTCAGACTCTGACCAGCTGTGGGTGGGAGGAAGACAGCCACACTTCGGTGGCCACATTCCTGCAGCAAGCTTGGGACATACAGTCTGACAGACACTTGGGGGTGTGGGGAGGGACCATGAAGCAGAAGATTTGCAGTGAAACAGATGGTTACCAGGATCATGGCCGCATAGCTTCCTGAGTGTGGCCCTTCCCGTCCCCCCATGCCTGTGTGCTCCATACCTCCCAGGATGAGTTTGTCAAGCTTGACTTGGCTTTCCACCCACAGGAAATCAAAGATTCTAGAGCATGGTCACTCTGCCTCCTCCCCATCAGCTGTCCTGATGCATGGTGACTCAGGGGAAAGAGAGTCCATTTATCTCGACTTCTGCTCAATCTCTCAAAGCTCTTCTCCAACATGGTCATCGTCCCACCTCCGCCTCCCCTGGAGTTCTCTCCACCCTCAGTTGCCTCAGCAGCAATACATGGAGGATAGGCCCTCCGTTAGACTCCACATCCCCACACCCAGCCCATACCCAGGAAGAGAGGACAGTGCCCACCCGCTCCTCTGGCTCTGAGCTCCCCTGGCAGATGACAGAGCTGGGAGTCCACCCATTCTTCTCCAGGAAGGAGAAGAATGAGTCTCAAGGGCTGTTCCCCGCTGCCCTGCAGGCCCCAGCTCTGGGGAGAAGTCAGGCAGCTTTGAGAATGAAATAAATACAAGATGCCCCAATAAATGGCTAAGAACTGATTATGAGGGGGGCAAAGTGTCCAACCAAAGGGAAGAGAGTACAGGGAAGGGAGAATGACTCAGGAGACCCTGGCTTGTTCCTACGTGGTAGTGCATCATGTAGGTGGCCTTTAGAAAGGCCCTGGCATTTGGCCCTTTGTCTACTCTGGAATGTTCTTCCCAAACATCGCATAGGCACATCCACCCCCTTTAAAGGAGGGGCTCTTTCCCAGATGCCTTGATGGTGGGAAATGAGGACAATGGGTGCCTTCTCTATTGGAATGTCTACTCGGCCAAAAGGAAAAGAAAAAAACAAATAAGTAAAAGAGTGCCTTCTCTATATGGGTGCCATTACTGGGGGTTTCCCTGACGTCCCTGTCTTGAGGGCTGGGATCTTGGTTTCCACTGGTTTGACCTCTCTGAGCCTTGCACCTAACCATTCTCTGCTTCCCCCAGGCTAGAGAGGCCATTGGGTGTTTTCTGTGACTCGTAGCCCTGGTTGAGAAGTGAGGCGGGGGAGGAGTCCAGAGAGGATGGTCCCTGTCTGGACTTCTTCTGTTTGACCGAGCCTTTGAGGAGGCAGCCTGGGGAAGGTACCAGGGAAACTGAGACCAGAAGATGTGAGCTGAGCAGATGCGGTGTCACACATGGGAGGCGGGCAGTCCCCGGGCTTGGCCTGACTGAAGTCCCCACTGAGTGGGAGCAGAGGGCACTTCAAGTGGGGTTTCTTGTTTTTGTTTCTGTTTGAGACGGAGTCT
>NW_012104031.1:2762141-2770189 GCF_000951045.1 Mandrillus leucophaeus
TTATTTCCAAATGAAGTCACAGCCTGAGGTGCCAGTTGGATATAAATTTGGGGGAGACACTATTCAATCCACAACAGCCCTTAATTCCATACTTGTGCCAGAGCTGTGGAGGGGTGAGGAGACCCCCAAAGTTTGATCAGCAGTCGCAAGGGCAGGATGCTCAGAGGACACACAGGGCCTGAAGTTCTAGCCCAGCTCCCCTGCCTCCATGTTACCCTGAGCTTCCTAGAAAGTTGCAAAGCAAAAACGATTGAACACCATTCCCCAGGGATTGTCAGGGATGGTCTCCTCCACTCAAAAGAGGGCCAGTTGTCTGGAGTGTTTCCTTGTAAAATAAGTTGCATCTTGGACTGCTTCTTCTTAGCTGGACGAGTGTCTTTCTTAAGCCTACTTTAATCCATCTTGCGGCAGCTCAGCTGTATCTTATCTTGGTCTGTCCGTGAGGCTGATGTAGAACAGCCTCTTCCTGATCTACCATTCTTCTAATGCTCAGCTAACGTTTGTCATGTCTTTCCCCATTTCAGTAGGGGATGTCTTTGCCTGGAGAGGGTATGTCAGAGGCATTGGGAATGTCAGGGATGAAACAACCCACCTAAATGCAGAGAGTTTGAATTTTCTTTATGAGCCTTCCCAGCTAATTTTTAGTTTGCACACCTCCCTTTGCCCCTCCTGCCCCAGGGCTGGTGACAAGCTGAGCTGACTCTCTTTTCTCACCTCACATCTCTGAGCCACCCTCATCTACCACCAACTCTGCACAATTACTCTTTAGTAAAAGAGCAAACCGGGAAGATGAGCTCCAGCTAGCACGGCCATCAGTCACCATAACGTGCTGAAATCAGCAATCATTACGGTGATAAATTGCTTTGGAATTCCCATCACAAATAGTGCTGCAGAGGGGAGACGGAGGTTTACACAGGAGCCCCCACTGGGCTCATTTCTTTTGGCATTGTAAGGAGAAAAGAGGCCACCTTTGCAGTGCTAGATTTTCTTCTTTAGAACATGAGGATGGCAAGCAGTTGAACAGGGAGGGGACACTGTAATTTGAGGGTCAAGCAGCTCTCACCCCAGTCTCAGTCTATAGGACCTCCAAGGTTATAGAGCTTGGGAGTCTGGTGCTAAGAACAGGTCCTGCTCAGGCAGATCCCAAAGGTGAGTGGAAATAGAGGAGACTGGGGCGGGCCCTGGGGAACAGAAAGAGAAGTGTGCAGGGCCCAGACACGCCATAGATCAGTGTCTAAGCTGCAGTGAGGATCCAGACTACTGGGTGTCCCCTCCAGAGCCATGAATTTTACCTCAAGACAAACAACTAAATAAAAACAGCTATTATTTTGTGCCAGGCTCTGCACTATGGTTTTTTTGTTTTGTTTTGTTTTGTTTGAGACAGAATCTCGCTCTGTCATCTAGACTGCAGTTCAGTGGTGCAATCTCAGCTCACTCCAACACCTGCCTCCTGGGTTCAAGCCATTCTCCTGCCTCAGCCTCCCAAGTAGCTGGGATTACAGGCGCTTACCACCATGCCCAGCAAATTTTTGTATTTTTAGTAGAAACGGGGTTTTACCATGTTGGCCAGACTGGTCTCAAACTCCTGACCTCAGGTGATTCCCCTGCCTTGGCCTCCCAAACTGTTGGGATTACAGGCATGAGCCACCACACCCACTGCACTATGATTTTTATACATTACCTAATTTAATCCTTACCACACCACTGGCAAAGAAAATTATACATATATGAATATATATATTTTTATATATTTTACATTTTCTTATGAAATTATTACACTTTATCTTTTTTTTTTTCTTTTCTTATTTCTTCTCTTTTATGAGACAAGCACTTGCTCTGTCATCCAGGCTGGAGTGCACTGGTACCATCACAGCTCACTGCAGCCTTAACCTCCTGGGCTCAAATGATCCTCCCACCTCAGCTTCCAGAGTAGCTGGGATCACAGGTGCCACCATGCCCAGCTAATTTTTTAATTTTTTATAGAGATGGTGGTCTCACTATGTTGCCCAGGCTGTTCTCAAACTCCTGGGTTCAAGCGATCCTCCCATCTTGGCCTCTCAAAGTGTTGGGATTACAGGTGTGAGCCACTTCACTGTGCCATTATTTATATTTTACTGATTGAGGAAATGAAGCTCAGAGAGGTTACATAATTTGCTCAAGATCACACAGCAAGTTGCTGGAGCCTAGTTTTGAATTCAGATTTGTCCCACTTCAAAGTTAGTAAATATTTGCAAGCACCTTGCAATACAGCTTCCTTTTCTCTTCGGTTCAGGGCGGAGCTGAGGAGCTTGTGAGGTGAAAGGGGGAACCCTACCAGTGGGGTGCAGGAACCACTGAATTGGGGCAGCAGGTAAGTTTGCTGATGAGGAAGCGGGGGCTCCCAGTGACTGGTACTGGACACCCGTGTGGTGGGAAAAACGAGTCTGGCTCAGTCACTGGAGTTGGAAACTGACAGACTTTGGAAACATGGGCTTGGCAGGGAAAGACCAGGTGGTAGTTGACTGGGTCAGGATCTGTCTTATTCATGGAGGTTCCTGCTTCAACCCTCTCCCCAAAGTGAAGGTCCCTTTACTTCTCTTAAATAACTTTATTTCTGCCCCTTGGATGTGCAGAGCTAATCATATTCATTAAGTCATTGGTCTGCGTGAGGCGTGTTATCTTCCCTCTCATTCTCTGCCCCCACTCCTGTTAACCATTCACCATAGATATTCACTTCAGTGCATTGGTATATATGCTTCCAGTTTGCCTTCCATATGCCTAAAGAGATATGTGCATATTCCTGAAAAAGATTCCTAATATTATTTCATGGATGTGTATGTGTGTTCTTAATTTACATAATTGATTTTGTGCTATAAATCTTATTCTATTTCTGGCCAGGCACAGTGGTTCTTGCCTGTAATCCCAGCACTCTGGGAGGCCGAGGCAGGTGGATCACCTGAGGCCAGGAGTTTGAAACCAGTCTGGCAAAGAAGGAAAGAAGAAAGAAAGAAAGAAAGAAAGAAAGAAAGAAAGAAAGAAAGAAAGAAAGAAAGAAAGAAAGAAAGAAAGAAAGAAAGAAAGAAAGGAAGAAAGAAAGAAAAGAAAGGAAGGAAGGAAGGAAAGAAAGAAAGAAAGAAAGAAAGAAAGGAAAGAAAGAAAGAAAGAAAGAAAGAAAGGAAGGAAGGAAGGAAGGAAGGAAGGAAGGAAGGAAGGAAGAGAGAGAGAGAGATAAAGAAAAAGAAAAGCTTTTATTCTATTTATTTGCTCACTCAGTGGTAGTTAAGACCTGTGCGTGTTGCCATGTGGACTTTTTATAGCATAGTATTCCATCATATACACACACCACATGTACTATCCATTCCTAAGTTGCTTCCAACTCCCAGGCACTACAAACAGTGCTACAGTGAGCATCTCACACATGTCTCCTTATTGGCCTGTGAGAATATTTCTCTGGGATGGCGATACCAGGACATAGAGGGTTTGGATACATCCTAGTCTTCTCAACCCCTCCTGGCAATTAATCCCTGTAACCCACAATGTTTAGCATTGTGTTCTGCCCTTTAATTGCTAGCGATAGCTTCAATTGTACATATCTTCTCTCTCCTGCTACATCCTAAGTGTAAAATGAGACCCTGTTTCCCTTTGTTTTTCATTTTTTTGCAGGTTCTCATCTACATCTTATCCAGAGTTGGTGCTACATAAAACATTGTTTTAATAGATTGAACTAACATCTCCTTTCCCGCAGGAATGCATATTTCCTTAGAGCAAGATTAGCCGTGTTTCATTCATCTCAACTGAGTTCAGAATCTGGCACTCTAAACTATTCAAAATATCACTAGAGGACTTCCTAAGACATGATTCATGACCTTTTCAAACATGGAAAAATAGTACCATTAAGTACAAAATGGGGGCTGGGCACAGTGGCTCACGCTTGTAATCCCAGCACTTTGGGAGGCCAAGTCGGGCGGATCACCTGAGGTCAGGAGTTCGAGACCAGCCTGACCAACATAGTGGAACCCGTCTCTACTAAAAATATAAAAATTTGCTGGACATGGTGGCAGGCACCTGTAATCCCAACTACTCAGGAGGGTGAGACAGGAGAACTGCTAGAACCCGGGAGGTGGAGCTTGCAGTGAACCGAGATCGCGCCACTGCACTCCAGCCTAGGGGACAGGGAGAGACTCTGTCTCAAAAAAAAAAAAAAAAAAAAAAGAAGAAGAACGAAATGGATTAGAAGTTAGGAGATCTAAGCACCATATAACGAGTTTTATGACCTTAGACAAAGTAAACGTCTCCTCTGAGCCTCAGTTCCCTTATATGTACAATGGGAGGGTTTAGTGGCTTCTTGTTCCTAGCTGGATTCCAGAAGATGATGAGGGAGTGTTACAGGTCCATCTCCATTTGAGAAGCCTGCTGGGTCGGCCTGGTCTTCCAGGATGAGAAGGGGGCTGAGGGGAAGATGGGGCCTAGCACACTGCTTGGGAGGCAACATCCTTCCCCCTCTGGTTTTCTCCTTTATTCCTCGAATCATCCCATGCAGTTTGGCTTGATCCATTTCCAGAATATTCATCACTGATGACATGGGGCCCCACCCAGGGGTTAGGACTTTCTTGGGAAGATCCAGATATTAGTCAAGAGAAAAAGAGTGGAGAGCAGCTTACAGAAGATAAAAGGCCTGCAGTAGTAACTGGGGCAACAACTGGAATCCAAGGGATTCAGGAGCAATCAGACTCAGGAATAGAAGAAATAGGGCAAGTCTGGAGCACACTGTCACCTTAGAAATGTGAGCACCAGGACTGACCCAGTGGACCCTGCCGGTGCCCACTGGGGATACCTGTTCAAGGAGGGGTTAAGGTGGTAGGGGAGGAGAATGACAGGGACTCAGATTACCCTAAGAAAATCAAATGGGGTCAGGTGTGGTGGCTCACACCTGTAATCCCAGCACTTTGGGAGGCCAACACTGGAGGATTGCTTGAGCCCAGGAGTTCAAGACCAGTCTAGGTAACATAGGGAGACTCCATCTCTATAAAAAAATTCAAAAATTAGCTAGGTATGGTGGTGTACACCTGTGGTCTCAGCTATTAAGGAGGCTAAGGCAGGAAGATCACTTGAGTCTGGGGAATTGAGACTGCAGTGAGCTGAGGTCATGCTACTGCACTGCAGCCTAGGCAACACAGTGAGACCCTGTCAAAAGAAAGAGAGAGAGAGAGAGAGAGAGGAAGGGAAATTATATGGTTTGGCTGTGTCCCTACCCAAATCTCATCTTGAATTGTAATCCCCATAATCCCCACATGTCTGGGGAGAGACCTGATGGGAGGTGTTTGGATCATGGGGATGGTTTCCCCCATGCAGTTCTCATGATATTGAGTGAGTTCTCATAAGATCTGATGGTTTTATAAAGGGTTCTTCCCACTTTGCTCCTCGCACTACTCTCTCCTGCAGCCATGTGATAAGTTCCAACCTTGCTTCCCCTTTACCTTCCACCATGATTGTAAGTTTCCTGAGGCCTCCCCAGCCATGTGGAATTGTGAGTCCATTAAACCTCTTTCCTTTATAAATGACCAAGTCTCAGGTATTTCTTTATAGCAGTGTGAGAACAGACCAATACAAGAAAGAAAGAAAAAAAGAAAATCAAAAGAGAAAAGAAGCTTAACCTACATTTAAACTTACCTTGTGATTCCAAGGGCAAGTGCAGGACTGGATGGGTTCCTAATCAGGATGCAAGAAAATCACCACTGGGAGGAATTTGGGAAGTAAAGCCTAGCCCAGCAGAAAGGTCAGTTGCTTTGGGAAATGCAGAAGGGTAAGGGAAAGAGCACACCAATGCTGGGGTCTGTGCTAACCTATTTGGTCTCAGCACTGAGCAATGCTGGGAGCCCAGTGGTGAGGGGCTAGTCAAGACTATAGGTGATCTGGGTTGAAGATAGATCTGCACAAGGCTCCAGGAGACCCAGGAGGAAGCTGCCAGCCCCCTCAAAGATCAGGCCTGGAACTGGCCTAGCATTACTTCTTCTTCTTCTCCTTCTCCTTCTCCTTCTCCTTCTCCTTCTCCTTCTCCTTCTTCTTCTTCTTCTCCTTCTCCTTTCTCCTTCTTCTTTCTCCTTCTCCTCCTTCTTCTCCTCCTTCTTCTCCTTCTCCTTCTCCTTCTTCTTCTTCTTCTTTTTTTTTTTGTTAAAGACAGGTTCTTGGGCTGGGCATGGTGGCTCCTGCCTGTAATCCCAGCTCTTTGGGAGGCCGAGCTGGGTAGATCACCTGAGGTCAGGAGTTTGAGACCAGCCTAACCAACATGGAGAAACCTCGTCTCTACTAAAAATACAAAATTAAATTAGCCAGATGTGGTGGTGCATACCTGTAATCTCAGCTACTTGGGAGGCTGAGACAGGAGAATCGCTTGAACTCGGAAGGCAGAGGTTGTGGTGAGCCATGATCACCCCATTGCACTCCAGCCTGGGCAACAAGAGTGAAACTCCATCTCAAACAACAACAACAAAAAGACAGGGTCTTACTCTATTGCCCAGGCTGGAGTGCAGTGGCAACTCACAGCCTCAATCACAGCACAGTACAGCCTCAAATTCCTAGGTTCAAGCAATCCTGTAGCTGGGCCTACAGGTGTGTGCCACTGTACTCTGCAACTGCTGTCATATTCTATTGACCAAAGCAGTCACAGCCCAGCCCAGAGTCAAGGGGAGTGGTAATAGATCCTGTTTCTTGATGGAGTGAATGTCAGAGTTCTTGGTCATCTTTATCCTCCTGCATGTGCTACTATAAAATTCCCCCTCTCAGTCCTTTCTCTCCCCTGCTTCCCTATTGCCCCTATCACCTGCAGCCTCTGTCTTCCTCTTATTGCTTTAAGCACAAACCCCTTGTCTGGTCTCTGCCTTTGAGCTCTCAGTCCCCAACACAGTTAGCCCGTTCCAGTGCCCACACTTTTTCCCTGCCCCTCCACAGGTCCATTGGACTCTCCTCTGTCACTGGCTTTGCCTTAGATAATGCTTTCCCTTCCCCTCCCCGCATAACTTTCCCTCCAACAGAACCAGCACTTTCCAAGGGCAGCTCTTCCCATGAAGAAGCCTCAGCTTTCTCCCTGCTGCCCACCATGACTTCTAGACTATGCACAAAACAGGACACAATGGAAATGAAATTGTTGTATTTAGTCTCTCAATCCAAGTGGAGACTGGGGCTAGAGACACAATTAATCAGTCAATGAACAGTTATAAACTGGAATGTCCAGTCTGGTGGGGAGCTGAGCACATAACAGATCACCAGTATAGGGTGTGTGGCCAGCAGGTATAAACAGAGTGCTATACCTGGATTTATATATAAACTGGACAGAGAGATCCTTGAGGGGAGGGCCCAAGCCTTGTTTATTTGTGTTCTCAGAGCCCAGCACAATGCTGAACTAATGTTAAATGAGTGTAAAAATGAATGAATGATTGCTCACCTATCACAGATAAAAAATTACTTCTAGAAAGTTAACTTCTCTTGAATTAGATTAATTGGAATTCACATGAGTCTCTGGAGGAGGCTGGGCGTGGTGGCTCATGCCTGTAATCCTAGTACTTTTGGAGGCTAAGGCAGGAGGATTGTTTGAGCTCAGGAGTTTGAGACTAGCCTGGGCAACATAGGAAAACATCATCTCCACAAAAAATTTTTTAAAACATAGCTGGGTGTGGTGGCATACACCTGTAGTCCCAGCTACTTAGGAGGCTGAGGCAGGAGGATTGCTTGAGCCCAGGAGGTCAAGGCTGCAGTGAGCTGAGATCACACCACTGCATTCTAGCCTGGGAAGCAGAGCAAGACTCAGCCTCAAAAAAATAAAAAAATAAAAATTAATTAATTAATTAAAGAAGTCTCTAGAGGGCATTGGGGATTAAGAATTAAGATTCTTCTTTAAAAATCTGTACCATTTGGCCATCTGCTTTTCCTGGCTTCTCCTCATCCTGAATGATGATGCTCATAAATCCAGAACTAACTTTCTTTCTTTCTCTCTTTCTCTCTCTCTCTTTCTCTCTCTTTCTTTCTCTCTCTCTTTCTTTCTTTCTTTCTTTCTTTCTTTCTTTCTTTCTTTC
>NW_012104031.1:2770485-2791911 GCF_000951045.1 Mandrillus leucophaeus
AACCTCCGCCTCCCAGGTTCAAGTGATTCTCATGCCTCAGCCTCCCAAGTAGCTGACACTACAGGTGCCACGCCTGGCTAATTTTTTGTATTTTTAGTAGGGATGGGGTTTCACCAAGTTGGCCAGGCTGGTCTCGATTTCCTCAGGCAATCTACCCACCTCAGCCTCCCCAAGTGCTGGTATTACAGGCATGAGCCACCGTGTCGGGCCCAGAACTTTCTAAATGACCTCAGCTTCTGACTCACAGCCTATTCCACATCATGCATCCCCTGCCTTCTGTCTTGATAATTCAATATCTATGTGTGGCTGTTTCTTTTCTAGTCCCCTGAGTTAACAGTCCTTGACCTCCGCCTCCTTTCTGTTCATGTGCTGCTGCCAGCTCTGCCTTCCAGCCTCATTGCTCAGGATTCCTTTCTCTACCCTATGCTATCAAACTAGGAGCTCCTCTTCCCCTACGCTATGGTACTGGCTGAATGGACACCATCTCCAGGAGCCAAACTCCTTCATCAAACTCATTACTGATTCACCCAACCATGTGTGATCTTTTCTTTCCTGAAAATTGCAGGGGATCTTAACAGTCTTTCTCTCATGGAGTTTGTCATAGTCTGCCTTCTGCATAAATGTGTCCTTGTCTCATCTTTCCTACTTTGATAGAAGTTTTCATGAAGAGGAGACTCTGCCGTACTCACTTTTTGTCACACTCTGTCATAATGGCAACTAGCACAGAACAGTGGACATATGTTATTTTGTCTTCACAGCATCCCATCTTTTAAAGAACCTTCCTTCTTCTACTTCTATATGACCCAGGGTGGGCTGTGAGTCATGGTGTCCCACCTCTACCTCCACAGAGCAGCACAGAAGATGCAGCCCCTGGCCTCAGAGATGGCTGCAGGGATGGACACACAACCTCCATACACGGAGAAAGAGCTCTTTTCCTGAGACCAGAGGCTGAAAGGATTATGTAAGGTGGGGTTGCTTGGGGCCATCTCTCTGGGCCACATGGAAGAAGGCACCTAACAGGAGAGAATGAGATTCACCTCCAAAGAGGCAGAGATGGAAAGAACAATGGCTGATATAGTGGGGTGCTGATTTTGTATCAGACCGTGCTCCAAGCACACTGTGTGGATGATCTAATTTACTCCTCACAAGAATCCTAAGAGGTAACCATATTATTATATCCATTTTACAGACAAGGAAACAGGGGCACTGAGAAGTTAAGCAGCTCATCTGAAATCATCCAGCTAGTCAGGTGGTGGAGTCCAGATTGGAACATAGGCTATGGGACTCCAAAACGGTCATGCTATGCTATGCCTGCTATGCTGCCTTATGTATGAGCCAAGATGAACATAAATGGGAGTGAGATGGATTTACACATTTATGAGCAAGTGCAAGAGAGAACTGACAGCATCTTTTGAGCTCCTGGATCTAGCTGTGCCTGGAGCCAGCTGACTCATGTGCTTTTTAGTTAAATAAGCCAAGGCATTCCTTGATTTGCTTAAAATAGTGTATTTGTCACTTGCAACCTCCTGGCTTCATTGTGGAACAATGTGACTTAGTGATAAGGCACTACTTCTGGCTTTGCCTCCTGGCACTACCCCTTACTTACCATCCAAACTTGGACAAATGATTTGACCTCTCAGGCCCCTGGGGGGTAATGACCTGTCAGGGATGAGGGGATGGTGACTAGAGAAGAGATTACATGTAAATGCACTTAACACTCTGGGAACACAATTTAAGTACTCAATCATGGTTAGATTCTCCTTTCCCTATGTGGAGTAGCTGTTCAATAAGCATTTGTTGAATTGAATTAAATCCTCCAGAGGCCTCAGGATGTTGCCTGAGCTTGCAAGCAGCTGGCGCTACGGAGTCTCCAATCAGGGGAGCGTCTCAGCCGAGGGGTTGCCCAACAGCTCTATCTGGCCATTGGAAGGAAAAAAAAATATTTTACTCTTCTCCTGTCTCCTGGACAGCTTCATCCTCTCTGACTTCCAGATCTCTCCAACAGAGAAAACAATGTCTGTCTGCTGGATTCCTTCATGCCCCGCTTTCCTCCTCCTTACAACTGCCCTCTAGAGTCACCTACCAACCAGTCCTATTGATTCACTTTCTAATTTTTCTTAGTCCTGCTCTCTCCTCCACCCGCCTCCCTGTGGTACCATTGCTCAGACCTTCATCACCTTTTGGATATTTGCAGCAGCTTCCTCTCTGACCTCCCTCCAGCCTTCCAGCCCATGGTGCAGCCCAACACACCCTTGTTAAAGGTGACCGAATCACTCTTCACCTGAAAGCTGCCTTGGCCTGCAGGACAGTGAGCCAACCTTTGGCAGACACACAAAACCCTCCTTGGCTCCACCGGCCCCTGCCCGAATTTCCAGGACAGTCTCCTGCTTTGCTTTTCCATGCCTCCGTGCCGTCACCACCCCGCCAGTTCTTACTCATCCGCTAAGACTGTGCTCCATTTGCTTCTTTTTTTCTCCTGGAAACACTCATGGAATTCCCACTCCCCCTCTCCAGGCCAAGCTGGAGAGTGATAACCTCCTCTGTACATAATTCTGTCTTACTCTTTTATACTGATAGGATCATTTTATGCACCTGTTTTGAGGACTCTGAGGCCAAGGGTGAGGTCATACTCATGTCTGTAACCCTTGCACCCCATACAGTGCCTGGCATCCATAGGCCCTCACTTGCAGGCATCATGAAAGCTCCATGTGGGACTAGAAAGGGGAAAGGAGAAACTACATTTCTTGCAGACTAAGCTCATGATGCTTGTGTATTCCTGTACCCTGCCTGATTTCCTTCATCCCTAGACTGGGGCCAATGTTTCTCTTAATGGCAAACACAATAGCCTTAGGGTTTAATTGTTGGGGAGATAGGGGGCAGTTTCTCACCTTGTAAAGTGGGGAGGGATCCTACTTCCCCACTTTACGAGGTGAGAAATTCCACTAGTGGAGGAAATGGAAAAGAGAATTTTTTCCGGGGTCCTGAGTGATTATAGGTTATTCATGTAATTCTCCATACAGTTTTACATGCATCATACATGAACAGGTAACCTTTGGCTGCCTTAGAATAGCCCCATCTCAGTTTTCAAAAGGATACGATTATTTTATTACATCTAAATATAGGCAAAGAGTCTTTGCTGCTGCATAACTTAGGCAAATACATGCAAATCTCTTGCAGACTGGGGACCTGATCCCTTCACTGAGTTTCTAATTCTCAGGCCTCTGTTGCCCCTCCTCTCTCGTGCTGCTGCTCTTGAACAACAGGATCTGTTTGATCCGCTGTGCTAGTGACTCTGGTCAGCCTACCGCTCAGGGCTGCTGTGGGGGTCCGATGAGGGACAGGGCAGTGAGAGGGCTGTGCACATGGATGTGCAACCCTGTGGCATGCGGGAGGTGGGGCCTGGAGGGTGGTGAGCAGGATCATCGTGGGAGGCCACACCAGGCAGGCCTCCAGCTGCTCTGCTGGGAGTGCCGGGGTTTCATTCCTCTCTCATTCTCATTTTTTCCCTTCTCAAATCTGTTTCCCATTAAAATGAAATGTGGTCTCCTCTCGGCTTTCTGCCTGGCTCCCTGAGCTGCGCCTGGCCCAGCTCTGAGAACCGGGCTGCGTTTGCTCCTTTTTAAGGCACCCACTAATTCAAACCAAGCAAGTGGGAGGCGGACTGGCCCGTGGGGCCACCCCCCATCCGCCTACCCTGGCCTTTCTCCACGAATGGAAAATTTGGCCTCAGCCTGCCCCTGTGACTAGAAAAAGCGGGGTCAGCTCATCAAAGCAGAACAGGGTTGTTAGCTAGCATTCCTCTTTCAGAGAAGGTTATATTAAGAAGGCGTGGCTCAGGGAGGGGGTTATTGGCCCTGGCTGGCCCCAGTCAGAAAGTTGTGGGGGGTTTGTTAGAGCAGGCAGATGCCTGCCAGGGTCAGGGAGAGCTTTCTGAGAGGGTGGTGAGAGACTGGGGAGGTGGGAGAGGGGTAGCTGTGAAAGGAAAATGTGTGGAGGTGACATGGTCTGTAGGTTAGGCCAGGCCAGAAGAGAAGGTCAGAGGGAAGTGAGTGTTCCAGTCAGCCTTGCTGTCTTGGGGAAGATCCTGGGGTCCAGCCCACTGCCCCCTCCTCTCCGTCTCTCCTGCTCCCTGGGCTGAGGGAGCGGAAGAAGCTGTGCCACTGTGAGGAGGAGGACCTCTATATGTGAGGGACCTGCTGGGGCCAGCTGCTGGGGAGCCCAGCTTTCTCTCAGTGGCTGAAGGGGACTACCTCTTTCCCAAGGGGCAGCTGCCATGCCACCACAGGAAAACCTGGCTTGCCATTTTGGATACTTGGATTTTCCCACAGTGTGAGGGGGCTGGGGGTGTGGCCCAGGAAAGTGCACCTGAGGTGGGAGAAGAAAGAAGGAGACTGGTTGGGAGTCAGTTGAATTGGGGGCCGCAGAGGCTGGGGTGGGAGGGAGGGAAGGATGTGTCAAAGCTCAGCCTCCCAAAGCTGAGCAAGAAGAGCATGATGGGAGGGTGTTTCCCGCCTCCTCGCCCACTCCAGTGCAAGGTCCTGTCTCCGGGAAGTAAGTCCTGGCTTTGCATGCAGGGGAAATGCAGAAACAACAATGTAACAGGGCATGGTTACAGCTCCTAAACACACACCGGTTCCTTCTTCCTTTATAGTGAATCTCAAAGCTCAGCAAGGCATCTGGCTCCTTGACTCAAGACTACACTTCCCAGCTTCCTGTGAGGTGAGCTGTGGCCTTGTGATGGAGTTTTAGCCGATGGGATATGAGTGGAAGGGACGAGTACCACTTCTGGGTAGTTCCCTAAAGTCCAAGGCATACGCTCCACCTCCCCTGTACCCCTCTGACTGACTGGACAGTGGATGTGATGGCAGGAGCTGGAGCAGTCATCTTACTTATTTTGTTTTTTTAATTAATTTATTTATTTATTGAGATGGAGTCTGGCTCTGTCACCCAGGCTGCAGTGCAATGGTATGATCTCAGCTCACTGCAACCTCCGCCTCCCAGTTCAAGTGATTCTCCTGCCTCAGCCTCCTGAGAAGTTGGGACTACAGGCATGTGCCACCATGCCCAGCTAATTTTTGTATTTTTAGTAGGAATGGGGTTTTGCCACGTTGGCCAGGCTGGTCTCCAACTCCTGACCTCAGGTGATCCACCCGCCTCAGCCTCCCAAAGTGCTGGGATTACAGGCATGAGCCACAGTGCCCAGCTTTATTTATTTATTTTATTTCTCTTTTTGAGACAGGGTCTCTCCCTGTCACCCAGACTGGAGTGCAGTGATGTGATCACGGCTCACTGCAGCCTCAAACTCCTGGGCTCAAGCGATTCTCCAGCCTCAGCCTCCCTAGTACAGGGACTGCTACCCAATAAGTCAGTAAGCAGGATGGTTGTCCTGATTCTAAATATCCTAGACCCAGGCCCGTCTCCTCTCCCTTTATCCTCAATTCAGGCAAGGTCAGGTGGTTGGGGCCAAGTCCAGGTACCTGCCCTCAAGCCTCTTATTGTCTCTGTCACACACCAGGTGATGGATGATGTACACACAAAAGACCCACACCTATGAGCCTACTCAGATGAAGACATAACCCCACCTACCCCAGTTCTGCAGGGAAGTAAAGCAATACAATAATTCATGTGGAGTAGGAGTGGTGGCCACTTCCTGCTGGCTGTGGTGGCCAGTTGTTTGCAGCAGTTTGTGCACTGGCTGTCTCCTCATCCAGTCAGGAATCTTCCTTCCCACTCAGGAATGCCTATTGCAATGCAAGGAAGTCAGAATGACATTAAGGATGTAGCCTTGAATTGTTTCTAATTTATTTATTTATTTTGAGACAGAGTCTCACTCTGATGCCCCGGGTGGAATGCAATGGCGTGATCTCAACTCACTGCAACCTCTGCCTCCTGGGCTCAAGCAATCCTCCCGCCTCAGCCTCCCAAGTAGCTGGGACTACAGCCATGTGCCACCACACCCAGCTAATTTTTGTATTTTTTGTAGAGACAGGGTCTCACCATGTTGATCAGGCTGGTCTCAAACTCCTGAGCTTAAGCGATCCACCAGCCTTGACCTCCTGAAGTGCTGGGATTACAGGTGTGAGCCACTGTGCCCAGCTCTAATTTATTTATTTAATTAATTAATTTATTTATTTTTTGAGACAGAGTCTCGCTCTGTCACCCAGGCTGGAGTGCAGTGGCGTGATCTCGGCTCACTGCAAGCTCTGCCCCCTGGGTTCCCGCCATTTTCCTGCCTCAGCCTCCCATGTATCTGGGACTACAGGTGCCCACCACCATGCCCGGCTAATTTTTTTTGTATTTTTAGTAGAGATGGGGTTTCACCGTGTTAGCCAGGATGGTCTCGATCTCCTGACCTCGTGATCCGCCCGTCTCGGCCTCCCAAAGTGCTGGGATTACAGGCATGAGCCACCGCGCCCGGCCTCTAATTTATTTTTAAAAGGTGAATTGCTCCAGAAGTGTTTTGAGCATTCTTAGCACCAGCAAATTTCTTTCTTCATTTTCACACCTGACTGGGGTAGGCCTGGTTGTCATGCCATCTCTGTGGAGAGTCACCACCCGGGGGACTGCTTAGTGATCAGTGAAGCCTTCAGTTGGCCAGCTTTCCCTTCTATGGTTTGCAGCACCACAGGCAGGGACAAGAGAGCACCAGTTCTTCAGTGTGAACGGAACTCTCTCAACATCATCAGAAGGAACGTCTGCTGGTTTGGCCTCCCCAAGCATCCTTTCTGCCTTTTTCTGCTCGCAGCATCTTGCTTTCCCTTCTGGGAGTGCCTACTGCTCGTTCCATCTGACTGATGTCTGCTCTCTCCAGTACTTGGGCATGTGACCCCGTCAGACCACAGTGTCTCTCCTGAGAACCCGGGGTTGTGGCCCCATCAACAAGATAGATAACAGTTAGGTCTGAGTGCTCTTGACCCATGAATTCTTACTACTTTGAGTTTTGAGCAGGGTTTACATAACAAATAACTTAGAGCAAGCTCAAAGTTAGCCCTAAAATACTGTCACTTTCTCTTGATTTTAATATACTTTCTTGAAGAGGTGAGAGAAGGCTTGCACTATCCCTAATAGGTAGGAAGTTGTATGTCACCTGCATGATAGCTGTGGCCTGGGGTCCTGACCTTCCCAAGCATGGCTGTCCAAATCTTCTAGTTTAGGAATCTAAACTGGAAAATGTAGTCACTGCGCAGCACTGCTTTCAAACCATCCAGAAACCAGATATTTCCTCTTTCCTTAAAGTGCCCCAGGAATAGGGTTACTAGATGTAATAAATAAAAATACAGGATACTCAGCTACATTTGAATTTTAGATAAACATGAATGAATACTTTTTTTAGTATAATTTTGTCCCATGCAATATTTGGGCTTCCTGTATTGTGTCTGGCAACCCTACTCAGGGAAGAAAATGATGTTTCGTCCTTGGGGTTGACTTAAAAACACTCACCCTCTTTTACCCGATTCTGCTGTCCCTTCTCCCCCACAAGCAAATGGTTTCTGTAAGAGTAGATGTATTATTTACCAGATGGGTGGACCAAGGGTAGGCACCTGACACAAGATGGACCAACCAGTGCAGCTTCCTAAGAATTTTCCAAACAGTAAGTATGAAAGAATTAAGTGCTTTCAGGTGTTGAAGTTTGAGACATTAAGCTCAGGGACTGGTGGCAGCCTTGATTTCCAATACATGGACAGGACTGGCCTCTATTGAGAGAGAATGAGGTAGACTCACAGGCAGAAGCAGAGAGTGCTGACAGTGTTCAACTATTAAATTCCAGTTGTTCTTGAGGGGCTCCTTGCCTTTGCCATGTTTCTTTTTCCTTTTTTTTTTTTTTTTGAAGACAGAGTCTCACTCTGTCTCCCAGGCTGGAGTACAGTGGTGCGATCTCAGCTCGCTGCAACCTCCGCCTCCCTGGTTCAAGCAATTCTCCTGCCTCAGCCTCCTGAGTAGCTGGAATTACAGGCACACACCACCATGCCCAGCTAATTTTTATATTTTAGCAGAGATGGGGTTTCACCATGTTGGTCAAGCTGGTCTTGAACTCCTGACCTCAGGTGATCCGCCCTCTTCGGCCTCCCGAAGTGCTGGGAGGAGGCAGCCACCACACCCAGCCTGCCTTGTTTTCATAAACTAAAAATAAAATCCTGGCCGGGTGCGGTGGCTCAAGCCTGTAATCCCAGCACTTTGGGAGGCCGAGACAGGCGGATCACGAGGTCAGAAGATCGAGACCATCCTGGCGAACACGGTGAAACCCCGTCTCTACTAAAAAATACAAAAAACTAGCCGGGCGATGTGGCGGGCGCCTGTAGTCCCAGCTACTTGGGAGGCTGAGGCAGGAGAATAGCGTAAACCCGGGAGGCGGAGCTTGCAGTGAGCTGAGATCCGGCCACTGCACTCCAGCCTGGGCTACAGAGCGAGACTCCGTCTCAAAAAAAAAAAAAAAAAAAAAAAAAAAAAAAACCAAAGCCCCCCAACCAATTAAATGGACCCCCTCTTTGCCCAGGTGACTCCAGCAGAGAACCCTGAAAACCTGAGTTCTTGGCCATGAGGGGAGGGAGGTCAGACACACCTCATTATATCCTCTTCCTTTTGGAGTTTAAGCACAGCTGACCAGCATTAATGTTAAAACAGAGCTCATAAGACTAAGACTAACAAAATGGACTCTTCGTGACAATAGATACTGAATTATAAACAGGACCTAAGGCCATGCCAGACAAGGGGTAATTCACACACTCCTACAGGTCGCTGCAACCCAGTGTATTGGTTAATAGAATTCCTTATCTAAAACATCCCTTTCTGCTGACTCCAGATTTTTAAACAGAGCTTTACTCCTTTAGCCAATGACAAATTAAAGAATTTCTAAGTCCACCTATAACCTGTAAGCTCCCCCACTTCAAGATCTCCTGCCTTTGCAGGCTGAACCAATGTATACCTTCCATGTATTAATTTATGACTTTGCTTGCAAGTCCTACCTCCCTAAAATGTATAAAACCAAACTGCAGGCCTGGCATGGTGGCTCACACCTGTAATCCCAGCACTTTGGGAGGCCAAGGTGAGCAGATCACCAGGTCAAGGGATTGAGACCATCCTGGCCAACATGGTGAAACCCCATCTCTACTAAAAATACAAAAGAAAATTAGCCGGGTGTGGTGGCAGGTGCCTGTAATCCCAGCTACTTGGGAGGCTGAGGCAGGAGAATCACTTGAACTCAGGAAGCGGAGTGAGCTCAGATTGCTCCACTGTACTGTACTCCAGCCCGGTGACAGAGCGAGACTCCGTCTCAAACAAAACAAAACAAAACAAAAACCTGTAGTCCCCAACTGCTTCCCGCATACTATCTCAGGACCTCCTGAGACTGTGTTCCCGGCCATATTCATTCATATTGGCTCAGAATAAACCTCTTTAAAATATTTAGAGCCTGGTTTTTGGATTAACATTTTGATTATTTATGCTTTTTTAGTTTACATGAACTATTAAGTTCTTTCTGCTCAAGGGTTGAAACAAAATACAAGTTGCAACACTTTATCATATTGCAGTCAGCTGTTAAGTTTCTGTTCCCAAGATGTGAGGAGGAGCAGTGTCTTACTCATCTTGGTCTCCTCAGCATCTAAACCAGCAACTGGCATAGAGTAGGAGCTCAATCATGTCTTCAATAAATTAATAAATGACTGCCTGGGCATGGAGATGAGCAATGTAGTGCACATTTGACTGATTTGATTTCTTCTTTTTTAAATAATGAATTTATTTCTTTTTAATTATCTTTGTAGAGACAAGGTCTTGCTATGTTGCCGAGGCTGGTCTTGAACTCCTGGCCTCAAGTGATCCTCCCACCTTGGCCTCCCAAAGTCCTGGGATTACAGGCATGAGCCACCATCTCAGTCATGATTTGATTTCTTGACAGAAACTCACCAAACATCAGGAATCTTTTCCACCAGCTCACTGGAAAATCCTGAGACTTAGAGAATCTCTCACCCCACAGCTGGCCAGAATGGGAGGCAAGGTTGTGGTTGGGTTACATGCTGTTGCCCAGGTAGGAAAGTAATGGGGCCTTTATGATAAGGATCATGGTTGCCGAAACAACCATGGTTGCTTCCAAAGTAGCCTCCTTGCATTATGCAGTTTTTTTTTTTTAAGTTTATTTTTAATTATTTCTTAGAGACAGGATTCACTCTGTTGCTCAGACTGGAGTGCAGTGGCATGACTATACCTCACTGCATCCTTGCACACCTGGGCTCAAGTGATCCTCCTGCCTCAGCCTCCCAAGTAGCTGGGACCACAGGCACACACCACCATGCCCAGCTCATTTTCAAGTTTTTTGTAGAGACAGGGTTCTGCTGTATTACCTTGAACTCCCAGGCTCAAGGGATTCCTCCGCCTCAGCTTTCCAAAGCGCTGGAATTACAAGTGTGAACCATTGCGCCTGGCCTCTGCAATTGTTTTGATTTCCTTTCTAAACAGATGAGAATGAAATATGAGCAAATCCAGTTGGGTCCTTCTAAAGAGGCTCTGGGGAAATGACACTGGCTGTCTTTGTCTATGCCCAGGACAGCTCCTGGAGAACAGTGGGGAAGCATAAGAAAGGGTCCCTACCAGGTATGCCCAAGGTAGTGCTGTCAAGAACAGTGGAACTTGGCTGGGTGCAATGGCTCATGCCTATAATCCCAGCACTTTGGGAGACTGAGATGGGTGGATCTCCTGAGGTCAGGAGTTCAAGACCAGCCTGGCCAACATGGTGAATCCCCATCTCTACTAAAAATAAAAATACAAAAATTAGCTGGGCATGGTGGTGGGTACCTTTAATCCTAGCTACTTGGGAAGCTGAGGTAGAAGAATCACTTGAACCCGGGAGGCAGAGGTTGCAGTGAGCTGAGATCATGCCACTGCACTCCAGCCTGGGCAACAAGAGTAAAACTCTGTCTCAAAAAAAAAAAAAAAAAAAAGAAAAAAGAAAAAAACCTCAAGGCCTGAGCCTTGAGTTCCAACATGTCCTGCCTGGCCTTTGTCCCGTCATGCCCATTACCCTGACTCAGTATTCTCAAAAGCCAGGAACATAGTTGCCTTCTAGTCTCAGGTTATACCAGAGGGGGCACCTGGATGCACAGCACTCCCCCCGCCACCGCACCCCGTAGACTTTCAGGAAAGAGGAGTCAGCTCTCAGTGGGACTGCCAACCTGTCTGGAAGGAGAGAGGACAGCAAGCTGTGCAGCATCCCTAGAGAGTGGTTGCCCAGTCTCCCAAACTGCAGGGAGACAGCTCTCTCTCTTTGCCAGTGGAAGAATGAACTTCTATCGCCCTCTGCACTCGAGGAACTCCATCACCTCCAAATTATTTGTGTCTACCACTGGAGTCCAAGGAGAATTTCAGAGCTGGGAGAATTTGTTTGTATTTTCACCATTTATAATGCTGTTTTTGTCAGACCAATTTGCTAATACAAAAGGATGGCCTAACATTCAATTATGGAGAGAGGAAACACAACAAACAAACTGAAGCTTTTGCAACATCACAGTGAATATTATCTTTGGCAAAATGTAAAAAAAATGTGGGGGAAAAAAGGCTGCTAGGAAGGTTCTGTTACTAAGGGGTTTGTCAGCTGATCCCCGAGGCCCCTTTTGGCTCTGAAGTTCTGGAGAATTAGATTCTTTCCTACATTTGTTCTGCTTTCTTTGTCCTTTTATCGCATATTTTATTTCACCAGGTTTGTTTCTTCTATGCTCATCACATTTGCATGCTGATTTTTCTAGCAATGTTGAGGAAAGTCTCTCTCTGAATGGAAATTTTGATAGCACAATGGGTGGACCGGACAGTTGTGATTTGCAGAAATGTTTCGTCACAGCTGTCTTACCTGCAGGAATATTCTTGTTGGGACATCCTAAGGAGTGTGCCTTCTTGTCTTTTGTTCCTTGAATGATAACCTGATCATTTACTGACCTGTTGACCTAAAAATAAATTCCATATCACTTCTCTCTCATTAATGATGTGTCAACTGTTATGGTACGAGATCCAAATATATTATCTCATTTAAAATTCCTTTTTTTTAAACCAAGTCTCACTCTGTTGCCCAGGCTGGAGTGCAGTGGCGCCACCTCAGCTCACTGCAATCTCCACCTCCCAGGTTCAAGTGATTTTCATGCTTCAGCCTCCTGAGATTACAGGTACCCACCACCACGCCCAGCTAATTTTTGTATTTTTAGTGGAGATGGGGTTTCACCACGTTGGCCAGGCTGGTCTCAAACACCTGACCTCAAGTGATCTGCCCACCTTGGCCTCGCAAAGTGCTGGGATTACAGGCATGAGCCACCACACCCAGCCCCATTTAAGACTCTTTGCAATCCTGTTGGGAGATATTATTCTCATGTGACAAATGAAGAAAGTGAGTCCTGATGAGATTAAGAAACTTGATGCTGTCACATAGCTGGTAAGTGGCTGAGCCAGGGTTGGGATCGAAACTTTCCTGACTCCAGAATCTTTCTTTTTTTCTTCTCTTTTCTTCTCTCTCTCTCTCTTTCTTTCTTTCTTTCTTTTTATTAGTGACAGGGTCTTGATCTATGGCCCAGGCTGGAGAGCAGAGGCTGCTCATGGCAGCCTCAACTTCCTGGGCTCAAGCAATCCTCCCACCTCATCCTCAACCTGTAGCTGAAACCACAAGCATGGGTTACCACAGCCAACTCAGAATCTTAATAAGTTTGTGTAACTGTCTCCTTTCCCTGCCCGCTTTCCCTAAATTGTTAATACCATCCTCTTTCTCTTCCCTCAAGGCATTTCAGAGTCTATATTTTCCAGTGTAGGGAATCTTCATTTGGGTTTGCAGAAGAGCTTCAGGGAATGAGTGAGCCCCACGAAATTGTATGCACCTGCTATATGTAGCTATTTGTATACATGCTTCTGAACGAGGTACCACCACTTTCATCACATTCTCAAATGGTTATTGGACTCTGAGTGTTGGTGTGAGGTGGCTCGTTCCAAGGATCTCAAGCTTCAAGTTTTAGGACAGAGGTTACCAAATGTGAGTGTGCATTAGTCTTACCCAGGAAGCTTGTTAAAATGCAAATGTTCTGTCTCACCCCCATTGACTTATCGACTTATTTGGTAGATCTGGGGCCAGACCAGGAATCTGCATTTTAATAAGCACCTCGGTTGAATGTGACACTGTAGATCATGCCTGCTTAGGAGAATAGTTTATTCTCCATGACAAGTTACTCAATAGTCCTCATTCAGTCTCCTGGTGACCCTGGATTCTTGAGTTACCCCACCACTTAACTGTAGTGATTTCCTTGAAATAGATCCAGGCATTTTCCACTTCTCCTATGACAGATTCTTAACCCTATTAGTACTGACTGTCAGGGTTGTGCTCCATGGAAAGAGAAAATTGGCCAGGCGTAGTGGCTCATGCCTGTAATCCAATCGCTTTGGGAGGGCGAGTCGGGAGGATCACTTGAGCCCAGGAGTTCGAGACCAGTCTGGGTAACATAGGGAGACCCCCAACTCTACCTAATGCTAATACCCACAACAATAATAATAAATAAGAAAGAGAAAATTCAAAATATTAGGACAAATCAAGAGGAATTGCAACAAATTCTCCCTAATGGAAGAATTTGCTGGATACTCCAGAACTGATGCCATCAAGACATATTACCTACTCAATATTAATTCTCTCTGCCCCCAGGAGAGGGATTTTCTTTTTCTTTGTTTTCAGAGACAAGGTCTCACCGTGTTGCTGGTCTGGCCTTGAATTCCTGGGCTCAAATGATCCTCAAGCCTCAGCCTCCCAAGTAGCTGGGATTACAGGTGCGTGCCTCCATGCCTGGCCTGACAGAAGGTTTCTAAGATGATTGTCCTTGTCCCCTTCCTACTCTACATTGACACAATTAGGATAGCTGGAGTTTTAAAAACCAGATGCCTCTCTTGGGCTTTCATGGAGGACTCCCTCAGGAAGGCCAGTGGCGCTCTACTCAGAGGCTTCCTAAAGTGGCCTTCACCCAGATGAGTCCACTCAGGACCAGGAAGAGACCTCAGCCTTGCAGGTTCTTCAACCTTCATGGCAGATGTGTGGGTCATTTTTTCTGCCATGCCCAGGTTAGCCTAACTCCCTTTGTCAACAGGAAGCTGGTGGGATATGAAACTCTGTGACACTTGTCATTGTATTTTAGGTCAGACATGACTAGAGTGGCCACCTGACTCATCCTAGGTCAATTAAATTATCTCTTGGATTTTAAAATAAAGAGGCTCAGAGACCTTAAACTGTGTGGAGCTGGAAAATTAAGTGAATTAAGGTCTGAGACAGATATGTCTGATTTTATAAGCCAATGGAACAGAAAAAGTATATTGGGGAGTAGCATTGGGAGAGAGACAGAGAAAGTTGCCAGTTTCCGTTTTTTTCTGTGCTCAGTTGTTTGCTGTTCTTGGTTATGAAATGCCTCTGTAAGTCTTTCAATAAATCCCTCTTTTTTTTTGCTAAAGTAAGCTCAAATGAATTTTTTTTTTTTTTTTTTTTTTGAGAGGGAGTTTTGCTCTGTCACCCAGGCTGGAGTGCAGTGGTGCAATCTTGACTCACTGCATCCTCCACCTCAGCCTCCCAAGCAGCTGGGATTATAGGTGCCTGCCACCATGTCCGGCTAATTTTTGTATTTTTAGTTGAGATGGGGTTTCACCATGTTGGCCAGGCTGGTCTGGAACTCCTGACCTCAAATGATCCATCTACCTTAGCCTCCCAAAGTGCTGGGATTACAGGTGTGAGCCACCATGCCTGGCCCAAATGATTCTTTACTATAGCACTTCCCAAACTTCCACTGCAGATAGAAAATGCTACTTTCATGTAACAAATTTTACTATGGTATAAGCACACTTGCACCATTCATGGTACCACATTTGGGGAGTTTCACTTTACTATGACATAAAATAGGATAAGGAAGAAGGTTTGTAACCAGTAGACTGCCAGAGAAAATACGAAGTAGGCTGTGGAGTTGAGATAGAATATAGGTTCATGCTGAGGTGGAATGTGGGTGTAAAGATTCCCTCCTTCCAGGACAGGTAACCAGTGGCTTTTAGTACAAGACATCTCAGCCTCTTGGAATCTTGCCATGGTCTGGTTCACTGAGGTCAAGGCTTTGGGGAACTGTAGCTGCAAAACTCTAGACTGACTGTGCTGGTTCTTTCTTACAGCCTTGTGTCCTAGAGTACAGCAAAAAAGGGACAAACTCCAGTCTAGGTTGCCCAGTTGAAAGCATTTAGGGCAATTATATAGTTAATCCCTTTGTGGGACACCCTTTTTGCTCTGCCAGTATCAACTCTCAGAGCTGCGAGAGATCACATTGAGAAATTATGAATTCATCTTGCCAGACGGCAACAGTTGAATTCTCTGCCATGCCCTTTCTTTGGCTCAGGTTAATGCCTTAATTAGAAAAGAGAGAGATTCTTGGCTGGGCATGGTGGCTCGTGCCTGTAATCCCAGCACTTTGGGAGGCAGAGGCGGGGGAATGACTTGAGCCCAGGAATTCAAGACCAGCCTGGGCAACATGGTGAGACCCTGTCTGTACCAAAAAACAAAAACAAACAAACAAAAAAACTTAGCCAGGCATAGTGGCACCCTCCTGTGGTTCCAGCTACTCAGGCTGCTGATGAGGTGGGAGGATTGGATTGCTTGAGCCCAGAAGGTCAAGGCTGCTGGGAGCCATGTTTGTGCCTCTGCATTCTAGCCTGGGTGACAGAGCAAGACCTTGCCTCAAAAAGAGAGACAGAGAGAGAAAGAGAGAGAGAGAGAGAGAGACCCTGATAACTAAAAATGAGCATAACTGAGAAATGGGGAACCTGGGCCCTGGGCCCCTCCAGAGCACTCCCCACTGCATGCCCTATAAAAAATGTCAGATGTATTACATGAGAAAACACATTCTTTGATTCGAACAGGAATGTAGGGAGGTCTGGGTGTCAGACTTGAGAACAAACATGACAAAGGAGACCCAGTCCATTTTTTTCCCCTGAAGTAGAATAAAGAAGAAAAAGAAGGTAGAGTTTGGGTGTAGCCCAAGTTGCTGCTAAGCAGAAGAGACCTTGCAGAAGTGGTCACTGCAGACCAATTAAGGAGCTGTTTCTAAATAACCGGCAGGTTATTTATTGCTTATAACCAATAGAATTCCTTAAAATAAAATTGACAAACAGCCCACCAGGTCTCTACGGAAAAAAGATGCCCCCGTCCTTCATTCAAATGAACATGTCAGGGAATCTTACCTCTGCAACAGCTGCCAGGCACCGCGCAAAAGTGCACTGCCGTGTTCTGGAAGCAGAGCATCAGTTTATTCACGTACAATGTGAAATACCATGCTAAACTTTAAAGTTTGTGGAAGAAAATATGCAAGAATAGCCAAGAAGGTCAGGCATGGTGGCTCACGCCTGCAATCCCAACACTTTGAGAGGCCAAGGCAGGCAGATCACCTGAGGTCAGGAATTCAAGACCAGCCTGGCCAACATGGTGAAACCCTGTCTTTACTGAAAATACAAAAATTAGCCAGGCCTGGTGGCACATGCCTGTAATCCCAGCTACTCAAGAGGCTGAGGCAGGAGAATTGCTTGAACCCGGGGAGAACGAGACCATTCTGACCAACATAGTGAAACCCCATTTCTACTAAAAATATAAAAATTGGCTAGGCATGGTGGCACTTGCCTGTAGTCCCAGCTACTCGGGAGGCTAAGGCAGGAGAATTGCTTGAACCCGGGAGGCAGAGGTTACAGTGAGCCAAGATTGCGCCACTGCTCTCCAACCTGGCAACAGAGCAAGATTTTGTCTCAAAAAAAAAAAAAAAAAAAGAAAGAAAGAAAGAAGGAAATTATTATGGTGGCATTTTAAATTATTGGATATGAGGTATTGGAATTATTAGATTTTGAAAATAAAATGAACTTAGATTTATACCTCACATCATATCAAAAAATAAAATTCCAGATGAATTGAAGATCTAAACATAAGGAAAAAAATTAAAAAGTAATATAAAAAATAATATTATAACAGGCAAAGTTTTTTAAAAAGTGAGCCATGAATACCAGAAGCCATAAAAGAAAAGATTATCAGATTTGAGAGTATGGAAATGTTACACTTCTTTTTGAGGAAATACATTATAAACAGAATCAAAAGGCAAGTAGCAGACTGAAATAAAATACTTAGAACATATAGTCAATCACTATTAATTTCAACAAACGAACAAGAAAAACAGTGAAACAGTGTAGCCAGGCGCAGTGGCTCACACCTGTAATTCCAGCACTTGGGGAGGCCAAGGCGGGCAGATCACTTGAGCTCAGGAGTTTGAGCTCAAGCCTGGGCAACATGGTGAAACCCAATCTCTATGAAAAATACACAAAATTAGCCACGCCTGGTGGCTGACGTGCACCTGTAGTCCCAGCTACTCAGGAGGCTGAGGGAGAAGGATTGCTTGATTCCAGCAGGTTGAGGCTGCAGTGAGCAGAGATCCCACCACTGCACTCCAGCCTGGGTTACAAAGTGAGATCCTCTCTCTCTCTCAAAAAACAAACAAACAAACAAACAAACAAAACAGAAACAAAAAACCAGTCTAATAATTTTATTTTTTTTGAGATGCAGTTTGCTCTTGTCGCCCAGGCTGGAGTTCAATGGCGTGATCTTGGCTCACTGCAACTTCCTTCTCCCAGGTTCAAGTGATTCTCCTGTCTCAAACTTCCAAGTAGCTGGGATTACAGGCGCCCACCACCACCTCCGGCTTATTTTTGTATTTTTAGTAGAAATGGGGTTGCACTATGTTGGCCAGGCTGGTCTCAAACTCCTGACCTCAGGTAATCCACCCACCTTGGCCTCCCAAAGTCCTGGGATTACAGGCGTGAGCCACCGCACCCGGCCCAGTCTGATCATTTAAAAATGTAATTTATAACAGAATACAAACAACTTAGAAATATAGCATACCAGCAAAATAAAATAAGACCAACTTACTACTTTCTATCTATCACATTGGCTAAAGTTAAAACACAAAATAAAGTATCAACAAGGCTTTTGGGAAATAGTTACACATGTACATCTTTTTTTTATACTATCCTGTCTTCAGATGCACATGTATCCTTGACAGGAGTGGAAATCTAAATTTGTACCAAGTTTTTGGAAGGCAGTGTGTAGTCTGTATTCCATTTTCATTCAATTTCCAGGAATTTATTCTATAGAAAAACTTACACATGTACAGTCATGAGTAATGTATGGGTACAAGGATGTCTTTAGCAGCTTACGAGAACAACAAAAACAACAACAACAAAATAAAACTAGATCATTTCCTATTTCTGTTTCTTTCTTTGAACAAGGTACAATTGATTAAGTTGACACTCAACAAATTACAATTCTTCTTGCGGAAATTACATCCAATTTACTTTGATTGGAGTCTAAGGCATTTCCAAACTCTTCAGTCACACTTTCCAGAAAATGTCTCAGTTTATTCCCACATTCACTTTGTATGAGTTTTACTGTTTTAATTCTCAGAGGACAATCTGATTTTCTAGGACTCATGTATTAGCAATTAGAAAACTGGTAAAATGTCATGTGGATTCAATGTTACCAACTTTCCTGTCCCACTTTAGAGACTAAAGGGCTGTTGCTCTTATGGACTCATGGCCAAATTGTTGAGGTAGAGGGATTCTAAATGCAAGGTGTGGATGTTGGAGATGCAGAGGAGAAGGGAACCAAAAGAGAAGTTACTAGTAAGTGCTCATCATCATAAAAAGCAGTAGATCACACCGTGGGCTATTTTACTCCCTAGGAGATGTTTGGTCATACCTGAGGAAGTTTTGGATTGTCACAACTAAGAGGCTGTTATTGGCATCTAGTTAGTAGAGGCCAGGGAGGCTGCTAAGTATCCTACAATGCACAGGACATCCCCCCACAACAAAGAATTATCCAACCCAGGATAACAATAGTACTAAGATTGACGACTGATGTAAGGGGATACAAAGCACCTTACATGGATTATTTTATTAATAGTTGCAATGACTCTATGAGGTAGGAACAATAGAAAATCTCCTAATAGACTTTCACTGATTCAACTCACTAATCAAATTAACGGATGCTCTCTGCTTATTCCATAAAACATATGCAGTGATGTTTACAGTCACAAAATGCTCAAGGCTGGCCACTCTCTGGGATGCCTGTGCACTTCTGCTTCATCACTAGAGCTGTACTAACCAAGTTGATTGTAGTAATAGACCTTTTAATTTTTTATTATTGTAATTATGTATTTTAGTCACATATTGCATAAATCAGAGTTTCCAAATCTTTTTTTTTTTTTTTGAGACAGAGTCTTGCTCTGTTGCCCAGGCTGGAGTGCAGGGGCATGATCTTGGCTCACTGCAACCTCCACCTCCTGGGTTCAAGCGATTCTCCTACCTCAGCCTCCCAAGTAGCTGGGATTACAGGTGTGCACCATCATGCCAGGCTACGTTTTCTATTTTAGTAGAGATGACATTTCACTATGTTGGCCAGGCTGGTCTGGAACTCCTGACCTCAGGTGATCCACCCACTTCTGCCTCCCAAAGTGCTAGGATAATAGGCATGAGCCACCGCGCCTGGCCCCAAGAATTTCCCAATCTTGGCATTGACATAAATGAATGAAATGAGTGCAGAGATAAAGGGAGTTGTTTCTGTGATAGCATAGTCTCATGTGACAGAAACTATGTCCTCACAAACCTGTCTCCTCTAATTGCTGGGCACAGAGTTGGACTACATTTCCCAGAACTCTTTGCATTAGAAGGGACTATGTCTCTACTTTTCTTACCAAGGGACTGTGGGCAGAAGTGGTATGCTTCCACTTCTTATCTTCCAGGCTGAGGTAGTTAGTTAAGAGCGAGTGTGCCTCCATCATCCTTCCCTTCTTTCTTTCCCCTTCTTCTCACTTGATGCATTCAAAAGCAGTAACCTTGGAAGCCACATATGAAAGATTGCAGAGCCAAAAATGAAGGGCCTACACATCCCTGAATCACGCTTGGAGGAGAGCCACTCATCAATTAGGAGCACCTGCTTTGGCCTCTATGTGAATAAGAAGCTTATATTGTTCTTGAATTGCTACACATTTCTGGGTTTCATTGTTAGAGTAAATAATATTTTCTTAAAAAAAATACAACTGGGTTGAAAGTTTTGGAAATACTTGTAAAAGTGAGTCCCTCAAAATTCACAATTAAATTAGGTGTGGAGGCTGGGCACAGTGGCTCATGCCTGTAATCACAGTAGTTTGGGAGGCTGAGCAGGTGGATCACCTGAGGTCACCTGCCTCAGGTGGCCAACATGGTGAAACCCTGTCTCTACCAAAAATACAAAAGAAAATTAACAGGGTGTGGTGGTGGCTGCCTGTAATCCCAGCTATTCGGGAGGCTGAGACAGAAGAATCTCTTGAACCTGGGAGGTGGAGGTTGCAGTGAGCCGAGACCGCACCGCTGCATTCCAGCCTGGGCGACACAGCAAGACTCCGTCTCAAAAAAAAAAAAAAAAAAAAAAAGAAAGAAAGAAAGAAGGAAATTATTATGGTGGCATTTTAAATTATTGGATATGAGGTATTGGAATTATTAGATTTTGAAAATAAAATGAACTTAGATTTATACCTCACATCATATCAAAAAATAAAATTCCAGATGAATTGAAGATCTAAACATAAGGAAAAAAATTAAAAAGTAATATAAAAAATAATATTATAACAGGCAAAGTTTTTTAAAAAGTGAGCCATGAATACCAGAAGCCATAAAAGAAAAGATTATCAGATTTGAGAGTATGGAAATGTTACACTTCTTTTTGAGGAAATACATTATAAACAGAATCAAAAGGCAAGTAGCAGACTGAAATAAAATACTTAGAACATATAGTCAATCACTATTAATTTCAACAAACGAACAAGAAAAACAGTGAAACAGTGTAGCCAGGCGCAGTGGCTCACACCTGTAATTCCAGCACTTGGGGAGGCCAAGGCGGGCAGATCACTTGAGCTCAGGAGTTTGAGCTCAAGCCTGGGCAACATGGTGAAACCCAATCTCTATGAAAAATACACAAAATTAGCCACGCCTGGTGGCTGACGTGCACCTGTAGTCCCAGCTACTCAGGAGGCTGAGGGAGAAGGATTGCTTGATTCCAGCAGGTTGAGGCTGCAGTGAGCAGAGATCCCACCACTGCACTCCAGCCTGGGTTACAAAGTGAGATCCTCTCTCTCTCTCAAAAAACAAACAAACAAACAAACAAACAAAACAGAAACAAAAAACCAGTCTAATAATTTTATTTTTTTTGAGATGCAGTTTGCTCTTGTCGCCCAGGCTGGAGTTCAATGGCGTGATCTTGGCTCACTGCAACTTCCTTCTCCCAGGTTCAAGTGATTCTCCTGTCTCAAACTTCCAAGTAGCTGGGATTACAGGCGCCCACCACCACCTCCGGCTTATTTTTGTATTTTTAGTAGAAATGGGGTT
>NW_012104031.1:2794910-2801338 GCF_000951045.1 Mandrillus leucophaeus
AAACAAACAAACAAAAAAAATTAGGTGTGGGAGAGACAATGGTAAAATATTAGGAACAAAGTCATAAGTACCTAACAGAATTTTATATTTCTATTTATTTTTAAGAGTCTTTAAGCTCTGGCTTCATTTTGAGGAAATCATTGACTATGCATTGCTGGCATGGCTCATGGAAGGAAATCATCTTGGATTCTAATCAGCAAAACCCAAAGGCCCAGCCTTACATCAAAAGATTGACCTATATTCACGTGCATTTAGCTATTTTAAGTTGAAATTCAATGTTTAAAGCAAATATATATCATTTTTGATAATGTCTGGCTTTAACTAATTTTTAAAAATAACCTTCTCACCACTAGTCTCAATCCCATTGAATGAGAGAACTTCTAGAGTTCTGCCAGTTTACAAAGGAGGAATCTGGGGTTCCAGAAGGTATGATGACTTTCCCAAATCATGTGGCTAGCAGGTGGCGCAGCCAGAATTTACTCTAGGCTCCCACTTCTCCACTGTTACTTGTGGTGTCTTTTCTTTCTCTTGGGAGCTCCGGGAATACTGAGCCAAAGGCCATGATATCTGTATCTGATGGAGAAGCCAGTTCTGGCTTCCAGAACCCACTGTTACAAACAATGGGTAGCAAATCCTCCCATGGAAGTTGCCCATTTGGCAAATGCTTTAGTTTTTAGGGGTACTTAACTGCATGAAAAATAGAGCCAAGGAGCACAGACCCTGGCTCTGTGTCAGTCCTGCTCAGAGATCCCAATGCAGGCTCCACCTCGATGCCACTGGTGTCTCCATCCCTGCAGTGCTATAGCCACCAGTCCTCGGGAAATGCTCCCGATCTCAGGCTCCCTCTCACTGTCCCAGAACTTTCTTTATGGTTCACAAACACATTAAGCACATTATCTTGTTTAAGTCTCTCAACCACCCTGTAAGTTAGGCAGGGCAGATTTAACCTCATCTTACAGAACGTTGAAGCTGAGAGGGGTTTCATCATTTTCTGAGGTCCCATGGCTGCTATGTGGCAGAGTTAGAAAGGAAATATCAACACAGGTTTTGTATTTCCCAGTTCCATATTCCTTCTGCCACATCACGTGAACTTCTGCTACCACATCAAATCTTGTCACTCTACAACCCTGTGTGCTTTCAGCAGAGGCAACTTGGTGCCCTGGTTAGAGAAGGCCTTGGGCCGTGGCCAGAACTGGTTTGAGCCAGGGCTCTGACTCTTATCAGCCTGAGCTGCGGTTTCTTCATCTTTTACGTGGATGTGAATAAACAGATCAACTCATTCATGAATGGTGAAGACTGTACATATTTTGTGAGAAAGTCATGATTGCAGTGCCTGGCTCATAGTAAATGTTCCATCACTACTCACCCCCCAACCCATCTGCTCTCTACAGTTTGTGTTGTACCTGTACCCACCTGAGTGCTGATGTCTGTGCCTGCACCTGTACCTTGCATTCTACCCCTACCACTGACTAAATGCTGGGCCTCTTCTGCCTGGATGGAAGCTTCCCAAGATCAGGGACCATGACTCCTTCATGAAAAAATGCTGTGAGATGGCTTCTCTCCTTGACCAGGAGCCAGGAGATCTGGATTCCAGTCTTGTGTTACTTTCTTCCTCCGAGCCTCAATTTCCCATTTGTAAAGTGAGGGAGTTTGACTAGGTGCTCTTTTGAATGATGATGATCCATGGTTTCCAGATCTCTCACATCAGACTAGAAGCTCCCTGGAAGCTAGAGGAACAGTGGCTGCCTCACCCCCTGGATATTTCCACCCCAGAAAGGGCTCTGCATATTCACAAGCCTTTAAGTGCACAGCATTGTGTGCCAAGCGTGGTGCTACCATCTTGGGAGAGACACAAGGAACAGAAAACAGTTCTTGCCCCCAGGAGTCCTGCCTGCCAGACTTATTGAGGAGCGAACACAAACACAAATTAAAAAGCTGAAGATCCTAGCTCAAGCCCTGGGCATCTCTCCACTGGAGAAATACAAACAACCTCCTAACAGACTTTCTTGCTTCTCATATCCCTCCTTGTCAGTTCATTATCTCAGCTATACAAAAGTCTAAGACTGATCAGCTCACCTGTCTCAAAGCCTTTCATGGCCCCCTCTGTCTTTCCAGTGACAATCTGAACTCATTAGCATGATACGAAACTCTTTGCTATCAGGCCTCTGCCTGTCCGGCAGGGTTCCAATCATGATCACTTTTCACTGGCAACCTGGACTCTGGACATTTGGCACCACCTCCCCTCATCCCATCCCTCACCTCTACCCCAGTAAGCTCGGTCAACCTTTGCAACCACCATGACTCACTTGATTAGCTTAGGTACAATCTGATGACATCTCTTTTACTTCTCTCATTTCAACATTTGGGCCTGAGGTGCCCTTATCAGCAGGAATTTCAGAATCTTTCTGGGAAGGCCTCTCATCTCCCATTACTCTCTGGTACACAATTGCCCAATAACTTGGGGGTTTACATAATCCAAAGAGATTAGTGTATGAAGAAAGGGAAAATATAGGAAAGAACAGAACCCTGCCGAATAAAGTGGGGCAGGTTTCCTGGAGAAAGATATTTTCATCAGGATTTAGAAACATATGAGAACTTGGGCAGGTAGTTTGTGTTGGCAATGGGGATGGGTGGAACCCTGAATATAGGAGTAATACTCAAGAAGTAAAAACAAGCAGCATCCCTGGGTCAGAATACAGTGACTTCAAGTTGATAAATTCCAGTCTGGTAAGACTCTCAGGAAATGGGTGAACTCATTCAACGCTGATAAGGTTTCAGATTGGTATAGTCCTAGAGAGCCATGAACACAGTCTTGCCTTTGACAAGTAATCTTGCTCGTGAAAATTTATGTTAAGGAAATAATTCAGTTGAACACCAAAAACTCTGAACAACAATATTCATAGGCATTCTTCAAACTAGGGAAAATTTGGAAGCAATCTAAAATTCAATAGTAGGAGTTGATTAAATGTAACATCAAGTGGCCGTGGAATGAAGTGTTGGGAAGACATTAAAAATGATACTGTCTGGGCACAGTGGCTCATGCCTGTAATCCCAGCACTTTGGGAGACCAAGACAGGTGGAGCCTGAGGTCAGGAAATCGAGACCATCCTGGCTAACACGGTGAAACCCCGTCTCTACTAAAAATAAAATAAAAATAAAAATAAAAAAAAATAAGCTGGGCATGTTGGCAGGCGCCTGTAGTCCCAGCTACTCAGGAGGCTGAGGCAGGAGAATGGTGTGAACCCAGGAGGCAGAGCTTGCAGTGAGCTGAGATCACACCACTGCACTCCAGCCTGGGCGACAGAGCGAGACTCTGTCTCAAAAAAAAAAAAAAAACAAAAAAAGGATACTTAAAGCCGGGCGCAGTGGCTAGGAGTATGAGACCCGCCTGGTCAACATGGTGAGACCCATCTCTACTAAAAATACAAAATTAGGCAGACGTGGTGGTGTGTGCCTGTAATCCCAGCTACTTGGGATGCTGAGGCAGGAGAATCGCTTGAACCCAGAAGGCAGAGGCTGAAGTGAGCTGAGACTGTGCCACTACACTCCAAGTTGGACAACAGAATGAGACTCTGTCTCAAAAAAAAATTTAAAAATGATACTTAAGATCTGCATTATTCAAAAACAATTCAGCAAATATTGATGGAGATGTTGACGGGGTTAGTTTCTTCTGAGGCCCCTGTCCTTGGCTCGTAGATGACTGTCTCTTTCCTGTGTCTTCATGTGACCTTCCCTCTGTGTCTGTTTCCTGGTCTCCTTTTCTTCTAAGGACACCAGTCATATCAGATTGGACCCGCCATAATGACTTCATTTTAACTTAATCTCCTCTTTGAAGGCCCTATCTCCAAATAGAGTCACATTCTGAGGTACTGTGGGTTAGGACTTCAACATATGAATTTGAAGGAACATAGCTCAGCCTCTAACAAGATTTTCTGTCTGGGACTGTGCTGTGGACTTGTGGGACTAAGATATAAAGGACCCAACCACTGGTTGCCAACATCTGCAGACAAGGAAAAGGCTGTCTTTGATGGAAGGATGGACCTCTGACGGGGAAAAGCAGTGGTCTGCAGCAGCATTTGCAGGGGACAATTAGGGCAAATGTGGGAAGCAGGACACAGATCCCATTTGGTGGATGTGGAGTGGGATTTGGATGGTGTACCACATAACACTCAAGGGCTGTAATCAGGAAGTGTCTTTATTTTGTCTCTTACTTTCCTTTAAAATTTATTTATCTTGGAAAATTTCCTCTCTGCTCCTGTATTTAAAAAATCATACAGTCTTCTGACTTTCTTTCTTTTTCCTTTTTCTTTTCTTTTTTTTTTTTTTTTTGAGACATAATCTGTCTCTGTCACCCAGGCTGGAGTGCAATGGCAGCGATTCTCCTGCCTCAGCCTCCCAAGTAGCTGGAATTACCAGCATGCACCACCATGCCTGGCTAATTTTTGTATTTTTAGTAGAGATGGGTTTTGTCATGTTGGCTAGGCTGGTCTCAAACTCCTGACCTCAGGTTATCCACCTGCCTTGGCCTCCCAAAGTGCTGGGATTACAGGCATGAGCCACCGCACCCAGCCAGTCTTCTGACTTTCTATTCACTGTTAGGTAAGTCTTTCAGGTCATGTTAAGTTGTCAAACTCTGGCCCAATTTAGAAATGAAAATGTCATGCCCCAGGTAATAGTCAAAGTTCCCAACTTACGCTATAGCTTTTTGTCTGGGTGGGGCTGCCAAGGTGGGCTGTCTGGGTAGGGTCCGGGAAATGGGCTTCTTCTCTCTTTACATTAACTTCCTCTCTCTACTCATTCTCCCTGTCTCTGCCTCAGTTTCCGGTCCCTACGAGATTGGGCTTGAAGCAAGGAAAAAAGATAGACTGTTCTTGTACACGTATTATCTCTGTGGCTAGAACAAGATTCTCCGGCTCTTGGCTTGGGAGTGGGAACACTCCCTGGGCTGTGGAGGATAGAATGGCTTTGAACAGGCTTGTCAGTGGTGGACCAGTTGGCCAAGAACCGAGAGACAAGGGAGTCATCACCCAAGACCTCCCCCGGCTGCCAAGGAGGTGATACAGCCTGGCCTGTGGTTTCTCAAATGGCCATCTTAACTTCAACCTGCTCCTAATCATGAATCGTCTCGTGACTGCAGCTAGTTCTTACAAGGACCTTTCAAGGAAAGAAGTAAGCCAACTCCAACAGAAACTGCAATGAAAATGGATTGCGATTCTGGGTCCACATTTAATTTTACATTCTCCACGGAAGCTGTCGGAGACGTCAGAAGTGGTAATCCTCAGGAAAGAGAAAGAAGGTCAGCCCTTGTCTGACGTCTCACAGTGGTTAGGCACCGGGGCCTGGATCTGCAGAACTTCGACCTGAGAGATGCTGAATTACTCACTTGAATGAGGCATTGTGGGGTAAAGAACAGGCTTTGGTGCCACAGACTTTAATTCTGATTCCATCTCTATATTAATTTGCTCTGTGTTTTTGAACAAACCACCTAGCCTCTCTGGGCCTTAGTTTTATTTTATCTAGCAGATAATACGTTTTCACTCATGAGGTTGTCATAAGGATTGCAACACATAAAATATACAAAAACATCTACCCAGTACCTGGTGCGTGAAAGGTCTTAAATTAATTTTATATCCTTCCCCTATTAATGCTGAAATACAGTCTATTTCTTGGTCTGAATTAAGACCACAGTCATATCAGATGTGACTGGGTTAATTCACCAGCAATCCAGACCATGTTTAGATTTCTAGGTCCTGAGGGTAACCCAAGTAACACTATGGGGAAGGATGCAGTTCGGGTTGTTCAGGCAGAGATGCTGCTCAAAGAATTTCTATTTCTCTTCTGGAACCTCCAGCTGCTCCTAGTGCCCTGGGCCTACTCAGCCCTGGATACCAGAAGGCTAACCCTCTAAATAAATGGAGTCCTGGTAGCCAATAGCTGTGTCCTTGGAGTTTTAGTCCTGGTGACCTTACCAGGGAAGGTATATTGCCCATCTTCCTCCATCCGCTACCAGCCCAGTGGTCAGTTTCCCATTGGACTTATCGCTATTTCTCATGCTGGACCCTAATAAGTTGGGACGGATGCATTCTCTACTCTTCCTGTTTCCATGAGAAATGACTCATCTGGAGTAACATTCCTGGTCTCCCACCCCAACCCTCTCTCACTCCACTGGAGGAGCAAGGGAGGGACTTACCTGATTAGTGATCTTAAAGATGGAGCTGGTATCCTGGCTAACATGGTGAAACCCCGTCTCTACTAAAAATACAAAAAACTAGCCGGGCGTGGTGGCGGGCGCCTGTAGTCTCAGCTACTTGGGAGGCTGAAGGCTGAGGCGGGAGAATGGCATGAACCCGGGAGGCGGAGCTTGCAGTGAGCCGAGATCACGCCACTGCACTCCAGCCTGGGAGCACAGCGAGACTCCGTCTCAAAAA
>NW_012104031.1:2802173-2851672 GCF_000951045.1 Mandrillus leucophaeus
AGGCATGGTGGCAGATGCCTGTAGTCCCAGCTACTCGGGAGGCTGAGGCAGGAGAATGGCATGAACCCAGGAGGCGGAGCTTGCAGTGAGCCAAGATCGTGACCTTGCACTCCAGCCTGGGCAACAGAGCAAGACTCCGTCTCCAAAAAAAAAAAAAAAGTAATGGCAAAAACTGCAATTATTTTTACATCAACCTAATATACGCTGAACAGAGCATGTTCTGGTTCTTTGGAACAGGCTTGCTATTTGGGGGTGGAAGTGGGTCAAAGTATAATTTTCAAAGAAGTTAAAAATGTAACTTCCATACAAATATAGAATGGACATGTGTCAAAGATCCATTTAACTCATTAACAAGGGAACAAGCAGTATATTAAAGATGGTTCTTAAGAGCATTTGATGAACAGAGATTTATATAGTTAGTTGGGAAAGGAATGCAGAAATAAGTTTATTAAAGTAGATGCAAAATCAGTTAATATCCTACAGTGCAACAAAACTGTAGCCTTTGCAATTATTCTTCTACCAAACAGCAAAAATTTGCATCTTTACTAGACAAAAATACACAAATTAACATGTAATGTTAATGAGTGTTAATGAATCCAGGCCCTAATATATAGTCAATATGAAGGCAAGCAAAGACTTGTTTCTCATAGTGAATGAAATAAATTTTGCTGGACCTCTTAGACACGTCACAGTATAACATCAAGAGGACAAACAGTCATCTTTTTGCATTACTTCCAGCTTTTGACAATTTCAAGTGATGCTCAGCAAAGGATAAATTCAGTAGTGGGGGAGGAAATATCAGTAAGCACATGTAAACATTCTGTTGAAATAGTTTTTTTGGGGGGGCAAGCAGGGCAGGGATGATGGCTTACATCTGTAATCTCAGCACTTTGGGAGCCCAAGGCAGAAGGAGAGCTTGAGCCCAAGAGCTGGAGACTGGCCTGACAATATAGAGAGACCCCGTCGCTGCAAAAATAAAAAAAATTAACTGAGAGTTGTGGTGCACGCTTGTAAGTCCTAGCTACTTGGGAGGCTGAGATGGGTGGATTTCTTGTGCCCAGGAGTTCAAGGCTGCGGTGAGCTTTGATTGTGCCACCGCACTCTAGGCTGGGTGACGGAGTGGGACCTTGTGTTTAAAAAAAATAAAAAGAGGCTGGGCGTGGTGGCTCACGCCTGTAATGCCCACACTTTGGGAGGCTGAGGCAGTGGATTATGAGGTCAGGTGTTTGAGACCAGTCTGGCCAATGTGGTGAAACCCCGTCTCTACTAAAAATACAAAAATTAGCCGGGCATGGTGGTGCACGCCTGTAGTCCCAGCTACTCAGGAGGCTGAGGCGAAAGAATCCCTTGAACCTGGAAGGTGGAGGTTGCAGTGAGCTGAGATCGCACCACTGCACTCCAGCCTGGGCGACAGAGTGAGACGCTCTCAAAACAAAACAAAACAAACAAACAAACAAACAAAAATAAAAATAAATAAGTACACTAGTTTGGGGTTTTTAATTTTTCTATCTCTGTCTTTGTAATTCCTTGGTCTAACTCTCCTTTTGCTTCTTTTCCCCCCTTGGGTAGAGAATAGAGGAGTGTTATCTGTTGAGCCTCCCTAGCCGCAGTGGGCATCGTCTTCCCTAGCAGGGCTGCCTGTGAACAGTCGTGTGTCCCCGTCTCCCTGGGCTAGCTCTGGGCGGGTGGTGGCCCAGATTTTGTTGCCTCCTCCTTCTGCCAGTCTAGAAGGCAACATCAATTCCACTTTCAGGCTATGAAAGCACACAAGGAAACAGACTTAGTCATTTTCTGCTATAAATTTGCAGAGATGCCAGTTTAGTAAACAAAATAAATATCTCTTCTCAGCGTATTTGCCTATTATGAATATGTATGAGCTCTTAGAAGAGGCAGATTTCTGGAGACAGCTTCTGGATTTAGAGCCCCCAGGTGGAGAATGGCAAAGGGCTTGCATGCTCTGTTTCTCAGCACCCCTACCCCTCACCTCCAAACTGGGCTCTGAAGAGGGTGAGGAGGAAATCAGATTGGATGAATAGCCATACTTACAGAGTCAGTCACTAACACTTACTGAATACCTATTATGTGACAGCCACAGAGATAGGAGCTGATGCTACAAAAATGACCAAGATGTATAGTCTTGGGCCGTCACCAGGGCATGGTCTCCTAGATGAGAAACTTATAAACAAGCAAATTACAATGTGATACACCCTTACGCCCATGTGTAATAATATAACGTGTACATGTGTACATGATACAATGATACACACAATGTGGTATCACAAATATAATGTGATAAATACAGCAACAGAAGCCTGTGTGTGGTATGGGGGTTTGTTTAACACACAGATTGGGGTAGGGAAAAATACAAACTGCAAGCAGACACAGCTAGGGTCAAATTTCAGCTCTACCACATAGTTGAATGCTTTAGATCACTTATTTATAAAACGGGGTCATTCCTTCCTTACTGTTCTTGAGAGTATTTGCAATAATGTATTTAGAGCACTGAATATAGTAACCAGCACCTAGTTGGCACTCAATAAATTATAGCTATTAATGAGAGGTATTGATGGTTTCTTTTTTCCTTAGGTACAATAAATAGCTCGTGATAGAATTGCCGTTTGTAGCGTCCAAGGCACTTTCAGTCCATTATCTCAACACTGGGAAGGAGGTATTTTTGGCCTCTTTTCACAGATTAGGAATTCTTGGTTTAGAGTGGTGAGGAGCCCTGGCCAAGGCCACAAGCTAGTGCAGAAATGCTGAGAAAGAATCATTTTTGGGTGGGACAGAGAGCTAGTGAACCCGTGTCAGATAGAAGGGCAGGAACTCTTCTGCGTTACCTGCATTTTTAGGCCCAAGTGCCGAGAAGCAGGACCAGCAGGAGGAAAGGAATCAGTGTGGCCTTTGCTAACACAGGGATGTCCAAAAGATGGTGGAAGTCACGGAGCTCACTTGGGTGAATAAAATCAGATGATGAAAGCAAACGAGGACCCCTATCTTTTCTTAGAAAAGAACTTTATACAAGAGAGGCCAAGACTAGGTATATGTCACAAATTTTGGAACCTTTGTCATTTCCCCTTGCTTGATAATTTTATCTTCCATCCATTTCCCTGAGTAGTGAGCAGTGAACTCCTGATGAGGGAAACCACCTATCTACATGTTTTGGGGGCAGTAAGAAACCAGGAAATGGAAAGACAGCCTCCTACGGGGACAGCAGGGAAACAGGAACTGGGGGCAGCATCCTACTGCATGGGAACAGCAGGGAAACAGGAACTGGGGATAGCATCCTACTGCATGGGGATAGCAGGGAAACAGGAACTGGGGACAGCATCCTACTGCATGGGGATAGCAGGGAAACAGGAACTGGGGACAGCATCCTACTGCATGGGGATAGCAGGGAAACAGGAACTGGGGACAGCATCCTACTGCATGAGGACAGCAGGGAAACAGGAACTGGGGACAGCATCCTACTGCATGGGACAGCAGGGAAACAGGAACTGGGACAGCATCCTACTACATGGGGGCAGCAAGGAAATGGGAACCGGTGAGACAGCATCCTACTGCACAGAAAGAGGAGAACCCCAAGGGATGTGTGGGTGGTGGCAGCTTTTCAGAGAACAAGCAAGAAAACTGAGTTTCTGGCACATTCCAGAGGCTGGAAAGGAGACATGAGAAGAACAGAGGAACCAGTGGGGCCAAAAAGAAGTCTTGGGGTTTCACGGTAGAATAGCAACTGAACATCCCCCACATAGAGACAGACTGAAAAGCCAGGCTTTCAGATTCCAGACTCTTGTCTCCACTGCATATATTCCCATACAAATTCACCTACACAAACTCTGTGTGCTGGAGGGACTCAGAGGCAGATCTCTGAGAGGGTTCAGAGATGTTGAGAAGGATTGATAGTTGGATATTGGCTGCATCCGCTGCTGGGCTGAGAAAGGAAGAAACCGCAGGAAGATCGCCTGGAGCTTGCCCAGCTCCGAGCACTGGGCTCACGGTGGCGTATCCAGAAGCCCTTTCAAGCTGCAAGAAAGAGTAGCCATGTGGGAGTGACCTGGGTCTTGGTCCCAGCCCTGCCATTGGCCACTCTATGCTGCTCATTTACACAACTTCCCAGGCCTCAGTGTCTTCATCTGTAAAATGGGGGCATAAAGTCCAACCATAACCATTTTATAGTATTCTGAACAAGAACCAACTAATGTAATAGATGTAGAAGAACACTGGAAATTGTATGAGCTCTGAAGTGCTAGGAGAGAATTTTGTGGTTGTTTATTTTAATTATTATTATTTTTTAAATCACGGTCTCACCCACTAGGCCATTTATTGCTGACTTGGAGCTCTCTGATCCTGGTGCTCTGGGCTTATTTCCCCATGTAGACTGCATGCTGACAGAGAAGGCTGAGGTGCTCAAATCATACTTCTCTATATTTCTCTCATTACTGTCCCACCCTATACACCCCTCTCCCCAGCAGGGCAGCTCTGACACAGAATTTGATGAGTGACTGATTGATAGCTTGGCCGTGTGTTCCTGGGGATATCCAATTTTCCCTCCAGCATATAGTCACTGCCTTCCCATCTGTTTGGGTACTGGGGTGGGGATGGGGTGGGAGGTGAGCAGCCAGTTTCTCTGCCATCCAGTGTTGAAACAGAATGTCACGTGCTTCATTTGCAACAACATGGATTTAGGCTAGACGTTTTTTTTTTTTTAAACAGGGTCTCCCTTGTCACCCAGGCTGGAGTGCTGTGGCATGATCTCAGCTCATGGCAGCCACGACGTTCTGGGTTCAAGAAATCCTCCTGCTTCAGCCCCCCAAGTAGCTGGGACTACAGGCACGCACCGCCATGCCTGGCTAATTTTTGTATTAATTTTGTAGGGCTTTCGTCACATTATCCAGGCTGGTCTCCAGCTCCTGGGCTCAAGTTATCCACCCACCTTGGCCTCCCAACTAGAAGGGGAAAAGGAAAGAACCATGAACTTTTGAAGTTTCTTGGTTACGTTTTGTTGGTTTTTTGTTTTCCAAAGTATTTCAGAGTAAGTTACAGGTATGATTTTTCATCCCTAGATACTTCAGTTTGTGTCTTTGAAAAATTAGGGTTTTTGTTGTTTTTTTTAGGCTAGTTAATTAAAGTTACAGCATTTTTGATGTGTGTGTGTGTCGTGTATGTGTGTGTAGTGTATGCGGTATGGAGTGTATGTGAATTACATAAGAGGGTGTGTGTGTGGGAGTGTGTGTGCTGTGCATGTGCTGTGTAAGCTAATTTGAGTGTATGTGGTGTGTGAGCTAATGTGAGTGTGTGTGTGAGCTTATATGAGTGCGTGTGCTGTGCGAGCTAATGTGGGTGCATGTGGTGTGCGAGCTAATGTGGGTGCGTGTGGTGTGCGAGCTAATGTGAGTGCGTGTGCTGTGTGAGCTAATGTGACTAGGTGTGGTATTTGAGTGTAGGAGTGGTGGGTGAGAGTGTGTGTGGTGTGTGAGCTAATGTGGGTGTGTGTAGTGTGTGAGCTAATGTGGGTGTGTGTGGTGTGTGAGCTAATGTATGTCTAGGTGGGTATGTGAGTGGAGAAGTGGTGTGTGAGAGTGTGTGGGGGGAGTGTGTGTGGTGTGTGAGCTTATGTGAGTGTGTTTAGGTGTGGTATGTGAGTGGAGGAGCGGTGTGTGTGTGTGTGTGTGAGAGAGAGAGAGTGCGTGCGTGTTTGTGTCAAGTGCAGACAGCTCTTTGGGGAGGATTTGGCTGTTGCTCTTCTTAGAGGCAGGGGAGTGGGCCAAGGAAGGCCTTGTTCATCCCTCCGGGCTCAGCCAAGCCCTCAGGGAGGGGAGGTGCCCCGCACTGGGGAAGGGAGCAGCTGGGGAAAGTTGACTCAAGACAAAGTTTCCGGCTTCTCTTCCCCCCCGCTGGCCAGGGACTCCATAATCTCTCACTGGGAAACCGGGACAGAATTGAGTGCTGAGTGTGGTACCCAAACTGCAAATTAATTAAGTCTGAATTAAATATTTCCTCCCTTTTCTTTCAGGGAAGTTTCTTGGGAGGAATTGGCTTGCTGGTTTTGTTTTTTGGTTTTTTTATTTTTCATCCTGATCCTTAAACACTACTGCTGAAAGACTAATCGTGTTGTGCAAGGTATAGCCTAGTCCTCTGTTACTCGCCTCCCTCCCTGACTCTGGTAGCTTTCCTCTCCGAAGATGAAATGTCAGCCATTGGGAGAAGTGGCTCATAAGAACATGACTGTCTGCCATTAGCTCACAAGGCCGTGGCTGGGCAAAGGGCAGTCCCACCCCTGGATACCCTTTGGCTTAGACATTTAGCTCCAGGTGAGAGGTCAAGACTCCATCCCGGGCCAAGTAAGCCATGCCAACTAAAGCCTCCCATCTTTAGCATCTCCTGCAAGCTTGCCAGGACCGGGGATAGGTATTTAGGATGTCCTGGGCCATAAAAAGATAGTAGTGCTTTCCTCACTGCCCCCACATCCCCATATAACATAGAGTTAATCAGGAGATCAATTAGAGTAAGGAACACCTAGAGTTCTGTTTCTTCCCATGATGATGACTAGGATATCAAGCAGAAAGTCACTGATAGGTTTTGGTTTGTTTGTTTGTTTGTTTTAGAGACAGAGTCTCACTTTGTCGCCCAGGCTGGAGTACAAGTGGTACGACCTTGCCTCACTGCAGCCTCCACCTCCTCGGTTAAGTGATCCTCCTACCTCAGCCTCCCAAAGTGCTGGAATTACAGGTGTGAGCCACTGCACCTGGCCTGTGTGGGTCCATTTCCGAGGGAAGCTAGAATTTCACACCCTGGGCCTGGTGGTCTATGGTCTAGAGGGCTTCCCCAGCCTCCCTGGAGAACTGCCAGTGGCAGGTTCTAGGCAGCATTTGAACCCTTCACCCCCATCCCCAAGGCCCATTCTCTTTCCTCCTGTGTGCCAGCAGCTTCCTGGGCCTCCTGCACTTTCAGCCAGCAACTGGCTATGACAGCAGAAACAGAAAACAGCCAGGTCTCTATTCCCAGAAGACCAGTCTGCAGAGGAGGCTGTTCCGGGATGAGCTTGTTAGCAGAGAAATGTAATTACTGCCCTCCACCAGGCTGAAGGTTCTTTGCCTCCATAGAGTCTCCCTCCTGAGCACCCCAGGTTCTTTATGAGAAGGCCTGTTGCTCTCACGGTGAAGGTGTGGAGAATGGAAAATCTCAGGCTGGCTCAAGAGATTACAGAGTTATCCCCAGGAGAAGATCCCAGGCTCCAGCCTCAGTGCATCTTCCCGCTCTGCCTTATCCGGCTTTGCTGGAAATTCCTCAGTTTCCGTCTCTGGAATGGGTCAAATTTGGGCTTGAATGGCAGACAGCATTCATTCACAAACATCCATTGAGGCCTATTGTGCGCCAGGAGCGCTAAGGTAAAGGAATACTGGGATAAAAACACAGCCAATGATCTGAAAGGCATCTCCCTGTGGAGACAGACACATACGCAATGACACTGTAGTGGGAGAAGTGCTGCAATAGGTCTACCCACTAAAGCATGTAAGAGGGACACCTACGACATGCCCATGGTGGGGCAGGGGTGCAGGGGGCAGGGCTGATTCTGAGCTGATCCTTATGAATGGGTTAGCCAAGTCCAAAAAAGGGTGGGGGATAGGGAAGGGTGTCCCCAGAAGAGCAAACAGCCTGGAGCAAACAGAGGGAGGCTTTTAGGAGCCCCCGTGTTGTCTGCAATGGGGTGTCGGGTGCTGTGAGAGACGATAAGGCGTGCATATAGGCCTTGGCATCAAATTGCAGAGGCAGGCTGCCCAAGTGTGCTTTGGGTTCTGTCATGCTGAGAAGTCTATACAATGGGAACAAATAGGACCAGCTTCATGGGGATTTGGGGACATAATGAGCAAATGAGATGATCTATATGAAGTACTTAGCATAGTGTCTAGCTTGGGGTAAGCAGTCTATATATTGCTGTTAGCAGTTCATATCATTACTGATGAGTTGTATGATCTTGCAAAAGTTACGTTATAGCTCCATCCTCAGTTTTCTCATCTGTAAAATGGTGTTTTTGTTTGTCTGTTTCTTACAGTCTATTCAGCTGTGAACAGATCAAGGGACTGCCTTACTGACTTTAACTTCCCATCTCCTAAGGCAGTGCCCAGTATACAAAGATCAGTCTCTTTTCCTTCCCTTTCATTTCATTCTTCCAGCCCACTTAGGGCCTAACTGCTCAAAAAAGTGGCTATTTGTTCTCCTTTCAGTTCTGGGTACATTTTGCTCTATACTCAACTTCCAAAAATAGATCTGACTCCAAGTTCTGCACTCTTTCCACTAAACTCCGGTTGCCACAACAAATTTTTACTCTAACAATGATGTATAGATTTTTGCCTAAAAAATTAGCAATGCATTTTTTTACAATCCAGTGGTGGTAAGTTTATAGAGAAACAGGCAAGTTTATACATTGCTAAGATAATGTTTTAGATGCAATATATAAACCATTAAAATCCTTTAGGATAGCTAATGAATAATATGCATCAAAAACCTAAAAATGTTCAGGTTATTTTTTTTCTCAGTAATTCTTGATTCTGACAATCCCAAGGGAATAATCCTAACTATACAAAGAAACTTGTTGCACAAATATATTTGTTGCCACATTACGGATAATAAGGAAAAATCAGAAATGATCTGTGTAATCAATCCTAAGAGAAGAGAACAGTTAACTAAATCCTGATAGAGCCACCTCCTCAAATTTATGAGGTACCTAGAGTAGAGTCAAATTCACAGAGGCAGGAGGTAGAATGGTTGTTGCTTGGGCCTAGGGCAGAAGAGCGCAGGAAGTAGTTTTTGTTTGTTTTTTGTTTGTTTGTTTTTTGAGACGGAGTCTCTGTCACCCAAGCTGGAGTGCAGTGGCACGATCTCAGCTCACTGCAACCTCCACCAACCGGGTTCAAGCAATTCTCCTGCCTCAGCCTCTTGAGTAGTTGGGACCACAGGTGCTTGCCATCATACCTGGCTAATTTTTTTGTATTTTTAGTAGAGACAGGGTTTCACTGTGTTAGCCAGGATAGTCTCGATCTCCTGACCTCGTGATCTGCCCGCCTCGGCCTCCTAAAGTGCTGGGATTACAGGCTTGAGCCACCGCGCCTGGCCTTGCTTGGCCATTTCTATTGAATCCCTCAATATCATCCTCATAAAACTCCTCCTCTGGAGACAGACAAACTCCTCCTCTGAAAGGTGGTGGCTAAGCAGACCGGCTCACTTGTTTTTAGGCTTTTTAGAGCAGATGAGACACATGGGGTGGCTAGGCAAGGATGTCACCAGACAAGGCACTCTGGAGGGCCTCGGGGTTGGTGTCAGGTTCCCACAGCCATGAGGAGGGCCTGGTCCGTATTCAAAACTTAGACAACATGGAGAAGAAGGAACAGGAGGTGCTCTGCCACAGACCCAGGACCCTTCCACGCTTGCCAATGCTTGTTAGAAACACATTTTGAAACATTCTCAGACTCTGCGATGGGGGGTTACATACAAAGGGGAATAGGATAGTGCTCAATGTCATAATTGGCAGGGACTGGGAGTGAGGGCATGAGGAGGACCTTGGGGCAGCTTAGTGCACCAGCAGTCAATACTGTTTATTGAGTGTCTACTACGTGCCAGCCGTGGAGGTAAAGAAGCTGTGTAGAAAGGGATTAAGTGCACAGATGGTAAAGTTAGGCCACCTGGTTCAAGTTCTGGATCTACCACTTAAGGTTTCATTACATTGGGTACATTATTTAACCAACTCTGCGACTCAGTTTCCTCATCTGCAAAGTGAGGATAACATCTACCTTGTTGGCTATTATGAGGATTCAATGAGTTTATACCAGCAAAATGCTTTAAGCAATGCCTGGCACACGGTAAGCACGATGTACATTTCTATTAAATGAGATTCAATAAATTATCAGCCCCATGCTGCTCAGGAAGTGAGACACTCTCAAAACCTGAACACCAAACCCCAGACTCAGGCTCAGCAGTTGTCCTCTTGTCTCCACGCACGGAGTTCCTCACGCCTCTCTCTTTCCCTATTCACCTTCCTAATATCCCCTTTGTCTCCTCTCATCCAGGCAGGGAGCTTTTATTCAGGTGGGTGAAAGGAGTGGACGTGGGGGCTGCGGAGCTCCAGAGGCTGGGGGCAGGGTGAAGCCAGACTGGCTGCTCTGGCAGGCGGCCGTGCCTCCTGCCAGGCTCCAGGAGGGCATGCCAAGAGCAGACGGATGCAGATTGGGCTGGAGGCAGATTAATATAATCACTATATTACCAGCCCCACTCACTCCCCCACTCTTTCCCCTAATGGTGATTATTATACTTATTAGAGGCTCAGCTGCCAATGGTTATTGATTCTCCCTGCTGTAGCATTTTAATCAGGGCTGGAAGCTATTGTTGGAAACACCATCCTCCAGGGCCCCAGGACAGGTGCAGAGTGGGGCATCGGGACCTTTTCAGCCAGGCAGGCGAGGTCCCCAGGGTTCCAGAGTCATAGAGAGCACTCAACCCACAAACACCCTCCCTCTGTCTGGTGGCAGGGAAGCAGGGATGGAGAGGAGAATGGCACCACCCTGGGCTTCCCTCCACGGAGGCTGGCTAGCGGTTTTTTTCCAGCTGGGGCATGGCTGGGGCTGGCTCTGCTGGGTACGCCATCAATTCTCCTTCTCGCACCAGGAGGATTCTCTTTCCTGCCCCCACCACCATCACCCAACGTCCTCCCCACTCCCCTGTGCCTGCTGGTGCTGAGGGGCGAACCGAATCTGCTCGGGTGTCTGTGGAACAGGTAAGGAGTGGTGATGGGGGGTGGGAAGCACCTAGCTGGGCTGTGGCCACGACATACTGGTCATTTATCTGGGGCTGGGGTGAGGGTGAGAGATAATTCATGCTTGTTGAACCCACACTAGGTTTCAGGCATGTGTCAGGAGCTTCGCCCACGTTATCTCCTTTATCACATCAGACTTTCCAATGCCACACTTTCCAGCACACTTGACAGAGGAAACAGAAACTCAGAGAATCAGAATGGCATGCTCAAAGTGACTCAGCTAGGATGGGGCAGAGCTGGGTTTGGAGCCAGGTTATACACTCTTGTAGGTGACAAAAACCCCACTGCAGATCACTGGTGGCAGAATCTTCCAGATCGATACAGATATCAGTCCTGCACTCTGTTCTCTGGAGGCTCTGAGCACCCCGGGTAAGTGTAGAGTCTTCCCACATGTAATCACCAGAGAACTAAGCCTGCCCCGTGTGAGAGCCACCTGCCTGGGCTCTGGAGTCAGTGATGGCTCTGGACTGGGGGCACGTCCTGTGACCCCAGCTGTGACTCCTGGTGTGCCCACTAGGTACCCTCCTGCATGAGCGTGCTGAGGGTAAGACTACCCTGGCTGGCAGAAGCCTTTGTCTGTTACCGCCTTGGAGTTACTGGGAGCGGGGCGGGGGGGCAGTTTCTGAGGCTGACTGGGGCGTGGCACCCTGCCACTGCCCAGAATGCGATTATGTCTTGAGTTCATACAAGTTCATGGCACATAAAGTCCTGACAGCAAATGAGGAGGGGAAGAGGGCCAATAAAAGCCAAGTGAAAATGCAATAAATCAAAAATATTAAATATTTCATACACCCACAAATGGTTGTGTAATGTGAGCATTTTTCAGTTCTACTGAAAATATGATGCGGATTAGGTGTTAACAGTTAAAAATGATTGCAGGCCTTTGTGGTGGACACTGGTGAGTTCTGGGTCCAGATGAGGGCCCACCTGTCTGCTCCAAAGGGTCCAGGACAGGCGATGTCCCAGACACACTGTTGCTGAATGTCTGTACCAAAACATCTCTTAGAAATCCTGGAGCTGGTGCTCTTTTGACACCTGGGCCCTTCTACTTTCCAAGAGGAGACAGGATCGAGGAGGCAGACATGAGTGCCTCCTGGGCAGCCTGCACACCAGAGCGCCCCAGGAAAAGGGCTTTCTTTCCTCCTCAGGGTGCACCAAGAACTCCCCTGCTCTCCTCTGTCTCCCTGGCTTCTCTCCTTCCTCTTGTTTCTATCTCATCTGAGTCGCCTTAGGGACGAACGCAATGGTGGACAATGATGTCATCTCTGAGATCACTTTGGCAGACTGGCTCCTGGGCCTCTGATAGAATTTCCCACTTACCGTGTCGCTCCTGTGGGGCATAGCTGGCCAGCCACAGTCTTGGTCCAGTCTTCCCTGCTGTGTCTCACCCTGAAGGCTGAGTCTCTTTGTTATTAGAGTCAGCCCTTTAAAAAACAAAGCAAAACTGCTTTGTTCTTTTTTCTCTGTCCCTTCCCCACGATGCACCAGCTCCTCTGGGATCTTTCAGAGGACAGCAGATGCACCCTAGGCCCAGAGCCTCACCCAAAGGGCCTCTGGTGTTGAACGGCCCCCAGCCCAGGTGTTTCTGACCCCACTCCCCACCCTGTGTGCTGCTCCCCGCCTCTGCAGTTCAGACCCAGCCACCCTTGGCCTGACCAGCTCAGCCGTTTCATCCTTTGTCTACTGACTGGCATCATTCCCATGGCTGCACCCCCAGATGCAGACACCCAACCCTGCTCACGGTGAGGACGCATTCCTTTCCAGGAGGAAGCACCTTGGGGAGGTAGGGCTGGCAGCCCCCTGATGAATGTTCTGTGCATGATGTGGCAAAGAATAGCACTGTCCTGAGCCTTAGAGGTTTTTCTTAACTGTAAAACGCAGATGGGACCTGATTGAACGTGTGGATCAAACGAGACTGTGGGTGTATAGCGCTTAATCCCATGTCTGGCACACAGTGGGGGTCCTATAGGCCCTACTCCCTGTCTCCCTTTCCTCTTTCTGGCTAAGTTGTGTCCTAGCTGTAGCATATGGTTGGGGCCAGGAGCGTGATAGACCTAGGAGGCGTTCAGCACCAGGGAGGCCTGGTGTTGGCTGGGGCTGCAGTATTGCTGCTGGGTCACCTTGGCCTCACCTGTGTCACTTGCTTTCCACTCCCAAGGAGTGAGGTATCTGGATCCACACAACTCCAGTGACTCCTGATCAGCTCTGACACTTGGTGAATGAGTCACAGCAAGTGATACACAGAGATGAAAGGAGCCAGCATTGTGATCTTGGTTATGATAATGAGCTGGATGAGCTTCTCCCAGGGAAACTTGGAGATGCAGGAGAGAGGCAGGCTGCTTGTGTCCCTGCCCTGACAAATGGGATGCTAATATAAAAGGTCTTTGTTAACTCCCCCGCCCCCCCAAACACACACACCTGCTGCTCTTGGGCTGTTCTGATGGCACTAAAGGGAGAGTGGAGGTATCTTGGGAAGGTAAGCTTTGGCGGGGGGCAGGAGGTGGGGGAGAAGGGGCAGCAGCTCCAGAGGGGAGGAGCTGAGATACATGCTCCAGGAACTGTCCGGGTTTTCTCACAGACCCTGAGCAGCCCCATACCTCAGTCACGAGGACTGCTGGCTGGTCTCAAAAGGGGATCAAAGCAGGGGAGCTTCAGGCAGGTCATACTTCTCTTACAGCAGGATGATAGCTTCTGTTTGTGGAGCTCTAAGTATCAAATAGTGATAAGCACTATGTGTGTGCACATTATTCAGTTCGATCCTCATGACAGCCCTGAGCAGGGTAGTATTCCCATTTTGCAGATGAAGTAAGTAAAACGGGAGAACAATAACTTACCTAGTGTCAGAACTAAGATTCAAACCCGGGTCCATCTGCATGCCCTAACCAGACCAGGCCTTGTTTAGGGAGGAAGTGCAGTCTAAAGCATCTTATCCCCTTACTTTCTCATCTTGCTCAGGGGAGCAGGTGCGAGGTGTGTATCAGTGGAAGTCCAGCAGAAGAGATGGCGAATGTAACCGGACTGGGCTAAGGGGAGCTGGTGAGGGAGTGCAGAGCACCCTGAAGGCAACAGAGCAGAGTCATTTGGGACCTGCAGAGGGCAAGGCTGGAGGAGGGGCTGCCCCACAGGAGCGTAGCCTTCACGGGGGAGCACCACGGTCACCCCAGGCCCGGCAGGGTGTGTGAGTGAGTGGAGAGCAATCCACAGCCTTTCATCCTTACGGTCAGGTCTCCATAACTGACCCAACCAAAGGCCTGGTTGGTGCAGCCTTAGAAGTCAATCTTCCAGGTATGGGGCACAGAGTAGGGTGGGGCAGGGTGGTGAGTGGAAAGTGGGGTACAGGGAGCCTCTGGAGCTTTCTTTTTGTTATTATTTTGTGTGGGCTTTGAGACAGTGTCTTGCTGTGTTGCCCAGGCTGGAGTGCAGCAGCATGATCATAGCTCTCTACGGCCTCGACCTCCTGGCCTCAAGTGATCCTCCTACTTCAGCCTCCCCAGTAGCTGGGCCTACAGCCATGCCTGGCTGATTTTTTATTTTTATTTTTTGTAAAGATGAAGTCTCACTATATTGCCCAGGTTGGCCTCAAACTCCTGGGCTCAAGCCATCCTCCAGCCTTGGCCTCCCAAAGTGCTGGGATTACAGGTGTGAGCCACCATGCCTGGCCTCTCTGGAGCTTTCTGAGGGACATACAGGGCAGCAGTGACACTCTGTGCCCCCGAGAGGGGGTGGGCTGGGAGGCAGAACGTGCTATTCTGCCTGTGCCCAGGGCAGCTTCATCCTTCTGGCTTCTCTGACCACCACCAGCCACGCTGGGTGCGAGAGCCCCAGGGGAGGGCCCCATTCTTTCCCTCGGGTATCCAGAGGATTTCCCACACTTGCACAGGACCTGGGGGTCAGGAGGCGGAGGAATCAGGAAGAAGCCGCCTCTGAGAGGAGTGGGAGAGAGCCAGTAGCAGAGCTGCCTCTCAGCTTCTCACTTTCAGAAACGCACTCGATGCCACAGCCTTTTATTCTTCCTACAAATTTGTACTGCACCCTGACTGTGGGCAAGTCCAGTTCCTGCCAAGTGCAAGCTTGTGCTTAGGCAGCTGTCAGTCTGGGCACGCCCTCCAAGGCTGCCTGGCCCGATGGCAGGCTCTCTAAGCAAATGAGGAGGGGCAGTGTCAGTTCACCGGCTGCCCTGGAGGCACATTCCAGCCCACCCCAGCCCAAGGTTCCCTCCCTGTCCCGAGCCCTGTGACTGTTACTGTTAGCATTATTGCCTACAGTTATTGCCCCCCAAGTATAACCTCCCCAGGACCCATACCTAGGAGGGAGGGAACTACAGGCAGTGGAGGCCTCTGCTCAGAGATGCTCTGCCCCACACTCACCTCCAGAAAGAGAGGCAGTTCAATTACCCAACCAAGAATGCAGGCATTTTCTGTCTGCTGGGCAGGTGAGACCAATCATACCAGCTGCTCCCAGGCCCAATCCCCCCTCCCCTGGCTCAGCATCTTAGCGCATTTGTTGCTTGGCAAGGGAGGGTGGTTCCCATGACTTTCTGTTTCTTTGTTCCCCACTCACCTAGCAGCTGATGGGGAGTGGGAGGATAGTGGTCGCCTGTCAGCTTCCCTGCTGTCTTATGTGCACATGGCAGGGGTGCTGTACAGCCTGGAGGCCTGGACAAATGGAATTCAAGGGCTGGGGAAAGAGTGGGCTGAGGCCTCACCCGTCACACCTACAGGCTGCCAAGCCTGCCAGGCAGCTTAATTTGCAGGGTTCATCTCCCAGAAAGAACGGCTGCTGTTCTATTCTACCTTGGTCCTGGGATGGAATCCTGATTGGATTGAATCCTAGGATATGTCATTTTCCCTCTGCTAGCTGCTGGTCCCAGCATCTCCCATACCTGATGGCGTGAGGTTGGACGGGAGCCGGTATTTATGCCAGGAGAGTCTGGGGCTTGGCCTGTTTCTGGGGTACTGGGGCACTGGGGCAGGAAATAGGTCTTGGCTGCTAGGTGAGGTACTCCTCATTGCACTCAGGAGCTTTCCAAATCCATAGGCCTGAAGAGAGAAGAGAGAAGATCCCATGGACCCTTGATCTTTCACCTTTTGCTCTCTGCTGTCCCCAACCTGTCATCTGTGCCACAGAACTGAGGACCTAGTTAGAGAGATAGACAAGTGAGATAGATGGCTGAGAGAGGGACCCAGCTGCCCCACCCCCAGCCAGCCCCTGAGAACCTCCTTTTAAAATTGCTTTGCATCATATTTCTCTCTCTGCTCAGCCCCACTGGCCCCAGCAGCTCTGGCCTCCTCATCCATCATGCTGGCTGCAGGGCACCAGAGTATGTCTCACAGAGAAGCCTTTCTGCCCTGGGTCTCCAAGGGGAAGGGCTCAGCTGTCACAGAAGAGGGCCGTTTCCAAAGGGGTCAGAGCGCCAGACCCTCCAGGATTGATGGGCTATGAATTATGGATGTCGCATCCACCAGTCCCAAAGCTCCAGAGCCAGAGAGGGTATCCCTGCCTTCCTTCCTTGTTGGCCTCTTCTCTCTGGCATCCCTTTAGCGTGCGCTCATTTCATATTAGGTGCGTTCCTGTGTCAGTGTTACTTGTTGGTTGCTTTGTTTAATGGACAGGGATTGTGTGCACACCCTCCCTAATCAACTGGGACCCCTGAGCATGAGGGCTGTTCGTCTTCCATGGCTAGTGCCTGGCTACAGGGCCACGCCACCAGCCACACTTAGGTGCTTAGTGTCATGCAGTCACCTAGCCTTACGAAGAATGAAGGGTTGTTCCAGGAGTCTGTGAAGGCAGCAGTGAGTCCAGACGGTGCACAAAGTGGCCACCGGGGCCAATTTCCTCCCCGCAGCAAACAGCGTTTCACTGTGCTCTGAGCGAGGGCTGCCCCAACTCTTTCCTCCTTTACCCCCACCCCTTCCTTCCCTTGGGGTCGCTGGCTTTTCCTTCTGCTGCCCCACCCCTCTGGTTTCTCTTCTGCCTGCATCCCCGGGCCTGTCCCTGGCAGGTGCTCTCCCAAGCAGTGTTCCCTCTGCCCAGCCCCACCTCCACCTTTCTCCCCTGCCACATGCCCACGTGCTCGGATAACCCCCTCATGCCCTCCCCTGGATTCAGCTGCCCCTCTGCTGAAGAGTCCCACCTCTGTGGAATGATTTGAGGCTCTTACCGTGAATGGCTCCCTTCTCCCATCCAACTCTGCTACCTCTGTTCTCACACAGTACTCACATCTTTCTCTAATCTACATACATCAGCCTCCTCACCAATTCCTCAGACTCCAGGTTTGTCCCCATCAATCACAGCCACCTTTCACAGAACTTCCCAAATCTCCACCTGAACCTTCTGACCAACCACCCCTCCATAAAACCCCAGCAGGAGCTCCTTTCATGCTCTGCTCCCTGAAGCCACCTCTCCTGCCCTCTCCACCCCCACCTCTGCTCATGCCACATGTGCCAACTGCTGCCCGCACAGTGCTCCCTCTGTTGAGGGCCCTCCAGTGCCTTCCTTCCCCACCCTATGCCCAGGAGCTTCCACTAGTTCTAGGTGTCCTGGTCCAGCATCCCTGCCTTCAGGAGCCTGCTCTGGTCTCTGCCTCCTCATGAACAGGCTGCTCCACACTGGTGCTGCCATTGGCCATGTACATGCCTCTGTCTCCACTTACTGCTTTATTTATTTTATTTTATGTTATTTTATTTTTTGAGACCGAGTCTCGCTCTGTTGCCCAGGCTGGAGTGCAGTGGTGTGTTCTCGGCTCACTGCAACCTCTGCCTCCCGGGTGCAAGCGATTCTCCCACCTCAGCCTTCTGAGTAGCTGGGATTACAGGTGCTTGACACCACGCCCAGCTAATTTTTGTGTTTTTAGTAGAGGAGATGGGGTTTCACCATGTTGGCCAGGCTGGTCTCAAACTCCTGACCTTAGGCAATCCACCTGTCTTGGCCTCCCAACGTGCTGGGATTACAGGCATGAGCCACCGCTCCAGGCCACTGCTTTGTATTTTAATGTTCTATTCCTGTACCTGTGCAACTCGCTCCCACCTCCCCGCGTTGCTGTGTGCCTCATATCTCCAGCACCTGGAGTCCCTGGCGTGTGAGAAAGGCCTCTAAATCCTGAACGAGGGAAATACATTGAATGAAGGGATGACTAGGAGTGAGCGGGTCCGGTGGGCAAAGGCTCACAGGTAGGGGTTGAAAGCGTGGGCGAATGGAGAGGCAGGTCAGAGGAGCAGCATTTGAGGTAAATGAGAAAATAGTGCCAGATTTAGCCGCAGGAGGAGAAAGGCTTTGAATATAGAAAACACCCCTTCCCTCGCTGCTCCTGTCAGCACCTTCTCAAAGCGAGGAAAATAAATCTGTTTTCCTTATGACAAAGCCTGATTTGATGATAAACCCTCTCAGCTTCCCGGGAGGTGGCACTGACTCTGATAGGTGGGGAGGAGGCAGGAGTAGGTAAAGGAAGTGGGGGCTGGGGGAGAGAAAAAAAGAGAGACAGAGGCGGGGGAGGAGAGGGAGAGAAGGCGCTTGTTCTGTGCGCTGATTACTAATGCGGTGGAAAAGCTGGGCAGGTTCTGGAGGGAGGCCTTTATCCTGCATGAGAAAGCAGGCGGTGTGTTTCAGAAGCTATCCATAGGCACCCGCCGCTAAGCTAGAGGGAAAGAGAGGGCCGAGCAGGGTCTTGGGCTTGGCTCTGCCCTCCCTGAGCCACAGCATGAGGAGGGACAGAGCCGCTGAACTCTTGGCTCTCAGGGCCGCAGTCACTGGGGCCTCTCCAGAACAGCAAGGGGCTCTTCTCTTTCCAGGGGGCTGCTTCGTCTGCCGAGGTCACAGCCTCCTTCCTTGGGGAGGTGTTTACAGGGTCACTTGGCTTCTTTCCCTACCTTTCTGGGGGTTGCGGGGAACCCAGCCCCATTCCTGGCACCTAAAGATGGAACCTTGGGGAGGCTTCTGGGAGTCCCCGTCCCCGAGAGAGGGGTGGTGTCTTTGGGGTGGCTGGGTCTTAGCAGTGTGTGGATGCTGGGGAGCCAGGAGGCATACCCCTGTAACTTCCCTCCCTTACCATGAAGAGAAGCAGAGCCGTCTGCCACAGGGTTAGGCCAACCGTCCCACATCCCTTGGGGGGACCCTTCTCTGAGTAGCCTTCCTGTTAAGAAAACAAAAGAACATGTGAGATCACAGAGCTGCAGACTGCACCTTGGAGATCACTGAATCTTCTCTTCTCTTGGCCAGAGGACGGACTAGAGCAAAGCAGATATGCCTGAGGCCACGCAGCTGGTTAGCGTCCAAGCGGGAGCAGTCGCCCCTTCTACCCAAATTCCAGTCTCCACAGTGCACCCCAAACAGGGGCTTCTGCTTCTCCTGTAACCCAAATCAAATAAGGCCTTCCTGCTTCTACTGAGAGGCACACTTCAAGCTGGAGACACATCCTAAAGAACCCAATATCTAACTCTAAAAGCTTTAAGACACAGTGAAGCACAACTACCTGAGTCTTCTGGAGACAGTGGCCCGATTACACCCAAGCTTCCTTCAGATGCTCTCCATCCCCTTTCCTCAAAGCCCCACACCTTCTGGAAGCTGCTCACATTCTCCCTCCCTCTGCAGGCTCCAGCCCACGAGGGGTTCCTGCCCTTTCCCCACCACCCCGCTTCTAGGTCTCTCTTCTTTCTCCACTTCTGTTCCCCATTTCCACTCATTACCCTACGCAGGCCTGGTAGCCAAGCAACAGATCCTTCCTCTTTAAAAGGTTAAACTTGCTCTGGTCACTGTCACCCTCCAGTCTGTGAATCATGCTGCCTTTCCCTCCTGCCTCGTGTTTTCAGCATGACTAACAGGGAGAGCAGGCGGCGAGCGGTGTGCGTTTCTCAGAGGAGGATCCCGTGCACTCACGAGAGAATCCTCGGAGGCTTTCCTACCCAGGGCCCTGCTGCCTCTGACCGCACCCCAAGCCCTCTCTGCTGCCCACATGGGCCTCCTCTCTCCTTTGTGCTTTTCACCTTCTGTTCCCATTGCCTGGAAAACATTCCCCTCACATTTTGCATGGCTGCTGCCTTCTCATCAGGGAGGTCTCAGATCAACCATCACCACCCCCAGGAGGCCTTCCTTGGCCGCCCTATCTCATGTCACTGGCCTCCACTACCAGTCACTGCCAGGTTCACTTCCTTTTGTTGCCATTTAGCACCTGTCCCTGTCTGAATTGTATCATTTATCTGCTATTATTTGTTTATTCTGTCTCCCTGAGGCCGGGGACCTTGTCTGTCTTTATTACTATGCTGACCCTGGTGCTCAGCACTTAATAAAGAATCATTAAAAAACATGAATGAAGGACACTAAAGGTGGGTCAGATTGAGGCAGGGCCTGGATCTGAGTAAATCTCTTTGTCGATGGGCCTTGCACACTCAAGGGCTCCTTCTCTACCTTGCTCAGGAAACTGAGACTCAGGATTCATGGGAGACGGGGGACCTCCTTGGTTAAGAGTTAGGACATCCCCTTCAGCCCCTGAGATGCTGTGTTCCAGGTGGGGTGTGTGCTATTGCTTCTGGGGTGTTGATGTCCCCACCTTGTCTGCCTCTGCTTCTTTGCAGGCTGTCATAGAAGTTACTTGGACAACACCACCCACCCCTGGGGAGTGGGGTGATGGGAACTTGCTTGGTGATGACAACAAACAAACAAACACTTTCCCTTTCCCACTTCTCTCCCGGTATTCCAGGCAGGAGGTAAGTGGGCAGTTCCTGGACATCATGGAAGGAATGAGGCAGTAAGTTTCGTGCTGTACCCCCTTGCCCCTCAAACTGCAATGCTCTGGAATGGAGAGGAGCAGCAGAGAGGCAGGGGTGTACCAGGCCACCTCTCTAGGAGTTCATGTTCCCGTTAGAAAAAAAACTGGACCAAGAAGGCTGAGAGAGAGGCTCGATCAAGAGCTCAAACCTGGCCTAGAATACACTTGGGCTTGTTGTGACTCTGTTTACCAATAAGCAGGAAGGAGCCTATTGTACTCAGGGTTACAGAAGCGGAAAGAAATCCCGTGAATAGGAGCACAGGAGCCAAGAAGTTGGGTTCAGAGACAATAGATAGGAAGGGAGGGGGTGTGGGAAGGGAGATCCAGACTGGTGAAGCTTAGAGGAGAAAACCAGGTGTGCAGGGGCCACCACTTAGGAACATCAGGAGAGGAGGGGTAGAAAAGGAGCCATTTACATGGGCAGATTTCTGTAGCAAGTCTGCCTCCCCACCGCGCCGCGGAGCGAGCTGGCCTAGCACAAGGTTTATTGGGTATGTTCTATGAGCAAGGAAGTGTGAGGCAAGACACGATTCAGCAGGTGTGTTAGACACGCAGCTCCAAGGCCAGAGGGCCAGCAGGCTTTGCACTCAGGCCAAATTTGAATATCTAGTCTGCCTCTTACTCCTCACTGTGTGACCTTGGACCAAAACTTAACTTCTCTGCCTTCCTTTTTTTTTTTTTTTTTTTTTTGAGACGGAGTCTCACTTTGTCGCCCAAGCTGGAGTGCAGTGGCACGATCTCGGCTCACTGCAAGCTCCGCCTCCAGGGTTCAAGCAATTCTCCTGCCTCAGCCTCCTGAGTAGCCGGATTTACAGGCGACTGCCACTACACCTGCCTATTTTTTGTATTTTTAGTAGAGACAGGGTTTCACCATGTTGGCCAGACTGGTCTCGAACTCCTGACCTCAGGAGATCTGCCTGCCTCAGCTTCCCAAAGTCTGCCTTCTGTAAAATTGGGGCAGCACCCACCTCATCAGGCTACAATGGAGATGAAACGTAATGATGCATGTAATGCGCAGGGCAAGCATGATGTCCTACAGATGGTGGCAGGTGCTTTCTGCAGCCCACATCTCTGGCCCTGGCGTAAACCAGAGAAGATCACCATTAGCACTAGGTAAAGCCCTGCCTGGATACAGGTGCATCAACCAAAGGACCCTGAGGACTCTTTGATCCTTTGAAATATTGACTTTCTGACAGCTTCCTGTCGTTCTCTATTTCCTATCATCTCTGCAGGGATAATGCACTGATCTGCTGACTTTAAGAAGGACCCTGTTTTCGAACTGACTTCTTCAAAGGGGTAGCGTCTGCGTTGGCAAGGTGATTACAGCCCAAGCTCACAGCTGATTTGGAAAACTTCAGTCCCAAAAGACGACTTTTTTTCCACCTCCTCTGCAGGATGCTTTCGCTTGAAACATCTGGGTAACTGCTTAACACCTTCCTACTTTGCAGAACATTCCCAGCATGGGGGCTGTTTGCATCTTTCTGGGCTAGTGTGTTTCAAGATTATTTAGAGCCAAGGACCTCATGCACTGTGGGAGGTCCCGCTCTTCTCTGCCCACCCCATTTCTCATGCTCCCACTCCCACCCCCAACACTCCCCCAAAGGCAGAAGCTTATCTTCCACTGTATGTCCACAGGGTTAAAACCTGCCATCTTGCCTGTCTCCCAGGGCATGGCTCCTTCAGGGATGTCTTTTCTTTTTCTTCTTCTTTTTTTTTTTTTTTTTGAGACACAGTCTTGCTCTGTCGCCAAGGCCGGAGTGCAATGGCATGATTTCGGCTCACTGCAACCTCCACCTCCCAGGTTCAAGCAATTCTCCTGCCTCAGGCACCTGAGTAGCTGGGATTACAGGCACACGCCACCACGCCTGGCTATTTTTTGTATTTTTAGTAGAGACCACGTTTCACCATGTTGGTCAGACTGGTCTTGAACTCCTGACCTTGTAATCTGCCTGCTCAGCCTCCCAAAGTGCTGGGATTACAGATGTGAGCCACCGTGCCCAGCCTCCTTCAGGGATTTCTTAGATCTCCAAGAGAGGTGCTGCAGCTCTCACAGGTGCTGGGCTCCAGGAGTCTGTCCTGGGAGGCAGAGGGCCTCTCTGTGGGAGAAGCACCTCTCCTAAGACTGCCCAGTGATCCTTGGGGGGCACTGATTATGGACAATGTGTAATTCAAAGGTCGTTACCTTTGGTTTCAGGATGGGTCAGAAAGGACTTGAAAAGCTTGGATTATTCTCTCTTCTGCGTGGACCAGAGAATGATCAGGAAGGCCTGCAGCTAAGCCAGCTTTAAAGTCACAGTATAGTTGATTTGGGCTCAGAAAGCTCAACTTGTGAGACTAGACTGATTGTGTGTCTGTATTTCCTGTACTTCCTTCCTTTTCTCCTTTACCATTTGATCCCTCTTTGTCAATGTTAGTCTGTGCTATTGGGAACAGTAGAAGAGGGTTGTGTCTTTGTTCTTAGACTAGAAATGTAATAAGATAGGGATAGGCACCACACCCCTTGGGCTTGGATATGCTTTGAGCAACAGATTTGGAGTGAGGGAACTCCACGGGGCCAGGACAGAGTGAGGTGCTGGTGTGATCAGGATATGGGGTAGTCAAACTCGGTCTTCAGACTCTCACTCCAGTGCTCACTCCCTTGCATCACAGTTCCTTTACAGGTGCCATAACAAGAAACACTTCCACTCCCTCCTGTGTCTGAACTGCGTGTTAGACACAAGAGAAAAGAATTCTGGAGTCGGCACACTGGCGCACATCTGTAATCCTAGCTACTCAGGAGGCTGAGGCAGGTGGACGTTTGAGCCCAAGAGTTCAAGACCAGCCTAGGCAACCTAGTGAGACCCCGTCTTTTAAAAAGAGAGAGACAGAGAGAGAAAAGAACTCTGAAGGCAGGGCTGGGACTGGTAGTGCCAGGAGGAAACAAAAAGCTATTTGCTCTGGTGCCTGGGCACAGAAAGAGAACAGAGAAAAAGGAGGCAGAAGGAGTGCAGAGAGGAGGAAGGGGAGAGCAGGTGTTCTGTGTGGGCTCGTTTGAAAGGAAGTACACAAGTACATCCAGGCCATGGGTTTGGACGTGTCTGGAAGGGCTGGACAGGCCAGGTTGAAGACAAGAAGGCCTTAGTATGGGGAATTTTATTACAATGAGGCAGGAAGGAGGTGGTCCTTGGGCTTCTTTGTCACCCACAGGGAGAAGGGAGACGTGAGAGCTGTGGGGAAAGAAGCAGGCATCCTCCCTCTACATGGAGACTTTTGTCCACGCTGCCGGCGGCCACAGGAGGGAGGCGTGCGAAATGGCGGCTGCTGGAGAATGTGATGCCCGCTGGTCCAAGAGATGACCTTGAGAGAGAGGAGAGACAAAATTGAGCTGGTGTCTTGTGTGGGGGAGAGGGGAGGGGCAGGTGAGGTGGGAGGAGAAAGCTGAGAGGGAGCTAGACAGGGAGGGGGCGGGGCGAGCTGAGGCCACCTCCCCGTCTGGTCTGTCTGCCTCTGTCCTGGCCAGAAGGAAGGAGGACACAGACACGGGCATGTGGGGGTGCGACAGAGATGGGGGGCCATGTGTCCTTGAGCCCCAAGGTTCTCCCGGGCTGAGACCTTCATTACCTCATGTGCTTCTTAAGGATACAGGCCTTGATCCTGCTGGGAGCAGGCCCTGGACTCAAGTTCCATAGGCAGCCCCCATTTTTCTAGCCTGGGTGATGCACTCCCGAGTCCTTCCTTTTCAAAGCATTTCAGAGGTCATGGTGGGGGGCACCCATCCTCTGCTCCGGGAGCTGGAGATGGGACTTCCCATTTCTCTGACAAGAATTCCCAAGAAGTGCTGGCTGTCACTGCAGCTCCACCCCCATGCCCATCTTTCTTTTCTGTTATAGATTGTTTATGTTAAGTCATCTTTCTCTGGGACAAAGTACTTAGCCTCTCATTTTCTATCAGTAAAAGGAGGGATAATAATTCTTTCCTCACAGAGTTGTTAGGACTATCAAATTAGGTCCCATATGTAAAGAGCTTGCTGAAGTGCAAACTGACAGCAGAAATGTAAAAGATTACTATTCCCAGGGAAGAGAAAAAAGGGAAAAGGAAGCAGGAAGGGAGCCCAGGCAAGGTCAGGGTGGGGAAACGGCCTTGGCTCCTAAAACAGACTTAGTTCCAGCCCCTCCAGCAGCCCCTCCCACCCTCCCTTCTCCACGAGCCTGCTCTGGCCCCGGGCCTTGCTGGTAACCTTCGGGAAAACAGGACCCTGGAACTGAGAATAAGGCAGTTGGGGCGGGGGGGGGAGGTCATTGCAAACTCATCCTTTCTCTCGTGGAGAGGAGGGGCCCTGGCCTCTTCCCCACGACCTTCTCCCACTGAGACTCATAGGACGGGTTAGGGCAGGACCCTCCTGAAGGCCACAGGGTGCCCCAAAGGAGGGAGGCACTCCCCTTCACACAGAGCTGGCAGAATAGTCACCAGAGTGCCTCCCAGAGCAAGTGCTCCTGCCAAGGTCAAATATGAGTGCTGCTGGGCCACGAAGGACCTGGATGAGTCAGGTTAGGAAAGTTTGGTGTTGGAGGAGGTGGATTTGATGCAAACCTAGACTGCCGGCTGGCATGAGGCCCTCAAGCTGCCTGCCATGCCTGGCTGGACCCCACAGCCCCTCCTCTCTCTCCCTTCCTTTGTACTCTCTCAAGTCTGGCTTGCATCTGCCCTGTGTCATTCTCTCCATCTTTACCATCTGCAGGATAGGAGGGCCTCACTCTGGCTAAAGAGGTGCTCTCTGCCTTCCCTACCAGTTGCCCAACCCTAACCCCTTTAGGTCCCCGAGAAACAGGAGGCCTAGCTGTTCACATCAAGATCAAGAAGCAACAGCTGTGGGGTTTCTCTCTCTGTGTCTCTCCCCATCTCTCTCTTCCTCCCTCCCTCCCTGGTGCAGAGGGACAGATGCTCTGTTTAGAATTTCTTTAGGGAGACAGCCAACAAGGACAATCTTTCTCTTCCTTGGGCTTCCCTAGCCAAAAATGGGGGATTAGCCAAGAGACAGCTGCAGAGGCAGCGGCCCTTGGGGAACCCCTCCCGGAGTAGCAACAATGGCCTCGGGAAAGAAACTGTCTGGAGCCGGCCTCCTTTAATTGGAACTTGAAAGTGGTGTCTGCACTGGAGTGTGGCAGAGAGCAGGACTTCAGACTCTGGCTGGATGGACCCAGGATTGAATCCCAGCTCTGCCACTCTCTCGCTGTTTGGGTTTGGGCCACTCCCCTTTCAGAAGCCTGTTTCTTCATGTGCAGTCGAGATGAGCATCCCTATTCACCAGGGTTGTTGCTGGAATTAAATGAGTTGATGCACAGAAAAGCTTCTATTATAGGTCTGGTAAACTCCAGGAGTCCAGGGATTGTTAGATCCCCTGTCGCACAATAGAGCAGGAGCCAGGTGACTTTCTGTACTCAGCAAAGAGTAACTGAGAGGCATGTAGGAATGATGTGGCTTCCAGTACCCAAAAGCCCCAGTTCTAGACAACTTTTTTTTAATTGGATTTTTTAAAAAATTGGATTCCTCGGTCAGGAGTGGTGGCTCACGCCTGTAATTCTAGCACTTTGGGAGGCCGAGCCAGGCAGATCACCTGAGGTCAGGAGTTCGAGACCAGCCTGACCAACATGGAGAAACCCTGTCTCTGCTTAAAATACAAAATTAGCCAGGCGTGGTGGTGCATGCCTGTATTCCCAGCTACTCAGGAGGCTGGGGCAGGAGAATTGCTTGAACCCGGGAGGAGGAGGTTGCGGTGAGCCGAGATCACGTCATTGCACTCCAGCCTGGGCAACAAGAGTGAAACTCCATCTCAAAAAAAAAAAAAAAAGGAAAAAAAGAAAAAAAGAAAATTGGATTCCTCAATCCAGGGTCTCTTACATTTGGAGAACTTTAGGCTTTCAGCTGTTGCATGCCTAGACCTTGCCATAATCCAATAAAGCAGGATATGGAATGGGATATTGGATATGGAAGGGGATAGGATTGGTGGATGAAACAGAGAAAGGGAGAGAGAGAAACAGAAAACACTCACACACACACACACACACAGAGAAAGAGATTTCGCTGTAACATACTCTTGGAAGACAGAAAGAGGAGACAAAGGAGAGGAAGGGCCAGTGACAGCTCTGCTGCTCTGAAAGGCAAGGGGCCCTCGGCTCACTGCCTTCCCCGTCCTCCCCTGGGGCTAGGTGCGCTGGAATCCTAGATTCCCTAGGAGTGAAGGCAGGTACCACGATGGCATGAAGGCACCTCCCACCACCTTCAAGACTTCCCATTGCCAGTCTGTAGCCTGTGTGTTGAGTCCTGGTCCAACCCGGAGTCACCTGTGTGAGCTGGGGTCAGTGACTGGTCTCTAGTTCTCCATCTCTCCATCTGAAGAATGTGAATAATAATTTCTGACTTGACTGCTTACAGGACCGCCGTGAGGATCCAAGTGCACAGTGAGGTGCCAGACAGAGGTGGGGGAGGCAGATACATGAATTCCTTTCCATGTAGCCCACAAGAAACACCTGCCCCTCCTGACTCGGGGACCACCAGGGACCTTGAATAGTTGCCTTGGCAACTCATTGCCTGGCTAACTCCCACTCTTTGGGTTTCAGCTTAAACGTCAGTTCTGCAAGATCTTCTGGACCCCTAAGCTGGGTCTTCCTCTTGTAAGCATTTGTAGCATTCTGTACATACCCTTTATAGCACTTTTACGAGTTGAATAGCGTGGTTATTAGTGTGCTTGTTTCACACCTGTCTTTTGCACTACATTCTAAGCTCTGTGAGGAAAAGGAATATGTTTCTGTTGTGCACCATCTTATTACCACATAGCAGTGGGTGCTCCATAAGATCCTCCTGCATGAGTAGGTGAATTCCCTGCCTTATCCCTCTCTCATGCCTTGACATGAGGCGTGAGGCCAAGCGCCCATCCATCACATTCCCGTTGTCCAAAACCTCCTTATAAGGGTGAGGAGAAGGGTAGCATCTCCTCTCCCTTCTAACTCAAGGAACAAATCATTGGCTACATGATAGTTGCCCTTCTTCCCATCCTCCCAGCATAGCAGCCCCTGCCCAGGATCCAAAAGGCAGAAGGTGAGTAATTGCTATTTTTATATATTTATCTTTGCACAAGGCTGCCCTCTGGTGGTCGAACATGCAGGAGCAAATGGGAAGGATGGAAACCCCAGTAGCCAGGAATGAGCTGGCTGAGCCCTCCATGCTCAGAGACTGGCCAGTGAGCCAGGGAGTAGGTAAGTGCTACGAGAAGCGCGTCTGGGTGAAGATTCATGTCAGTTCTCCATCCTTATGAATGGCTCCCTCCAAATCTAACAGGAGGCCCTGGCTTCAGAAGAGCACGAAATGAAGGAATGCCCTATAGAAACCCTATCTACCCCAGTAGGATGGGTAGAGGGAGCTGGTTTAAGTAGCTATTCTTTCTCCTCAGTGGTATGCAGGCAAACATTTTATAGTCAGCTCTCAAAAAAGGAAATCCCAATTTGTAGTGTTTACCAAGTTCTGTAGTGTAAATACCCCTACCATGGCCAATTTTAAACCACCAATGTGATGTCACTGAATGGGGAGCTGGAAGAGATCCGAGGAGCACACCATTACCTAGAGGTTCCCCCATACAGATACCACGGACAGAAATAACTTCAAGGGCATGGTTAATAGTGAAATATAGTGAACTAATTGAAAAATGATGATTTTTGAATAATTATTACATTTGTTTTCAATATAATATATTTAATTGTGAGTTTATATAATTTAATTTTTCATAATGGCTGTGTTTAACAACTGACTTGCAAAATTCTGGAAAATTTAATAATCGGTTCCTGCAAGTAGTAAGAGCTGGCTCCAGCATATCACTGCTTCTCCTCTTTCCCCCTTCTTCCTTCTCTTCCTCCTCCCCCTCTTCCTTTCCCATGGCTTTCTTGGCATTCTGTGTGGGTACGAGAGATGGGGAATATGGAAAAGTGCTCCATTGCAGACATTGCTATTTTCTGAGCCAGGAGCCATAAGTGTCAAGGAAAGAAGATGAAGAAATGCAAATTTGGCTGCTGAAAGACATTTCAGTACATGAGTGTGTGTGTGCATGCATGCGTGTACGTGTGTGTGATTTTTGCAAGGGATTAAGAGGTCAATTAATGCCTGGGCTAAAGGTCACTGTTGAAAGATATTGGGCTTTATGGCTGGAGGCCCATGCCTGCATGGTCCTTGGAGGCCTCTTACCTGGGAGGAGTGGAAGGGCTCTGAGCTAGACGAAGCGGCCGATGGGGAGCCGAGGCAGGCAGAAGTAGGCGCTGGGGAAGAGGCTGAGGTTGATGGGGTTGCCGTCCAGGCGGATGTCTTCCAGCTGCCTGCGGGTGTATTTGTGCTCCTCAGGATCACAGAAGACGTCTCTCTGCATGGTCTCTATCAGGTTATTCTGGGAAGAACACACACCAGCTGAGCCCCACCAAGACGATCTGCCCCTTAAGCAGCACCAAAGGCTCACATCAGCTGTCCCTACCAGCTCTGCCTGCTCTGGTGCAACTGGAGAAACTGAAGCATCTAGGGCCAAAGCCACACAACAAGGGTGAGAAGAGGAGCCCCAGGGGGGATGGATGGAGAGAGAGGGCACAGAAGAAGAGGAAGAGAAGGGCAGAGAGGAAGGAGGGAAGGACTGAAGGGAAGGAAAGAGACAGAGGGTAGGAAAAAGAAAGAAGGAAAAGCAGTTGGGTGAGATAAAATAAAGCGATGGAGGGAGAGAAAGTGTTTTTAAAATAGAAAAATGGAGAAAATCAAACTGGGGTCATGGAAAACTATTTAGACAAGACCTCCCAATTCTTGTCTCCAATAAACCCTCCAATCAAGGAGACCCCACAGGTGCCTAAGCCTCATGCCTCTCACTGCCATGACCTGCTCCTGGTATCTAACTTCCATCCTCCATGCTGTTTATCACCCTTGCTCTGGGTGAGGCTCCTTACCTGCAGGTGTACAGAGCGCAGGCTCAGGGGCAAAGGCCCTGGGATGGAATCCAGCAGGTTGTCTGACAGGTAAAGGAACTGCAGCTTCTCCATTGCCTGGGAGAAAACAGAGTGTAGGAGGCCGGTGGGTCCAACATGTTGGACCCTGGCAGTGAGGATGGCTATGAGGCCAGAGACATTTGTTCACTCGGGGCTCACTTAGCATCAGTCATGCGCCAGGCTCTGTGCTGGGTGCCACAGGGGTTGCCCAGGTCTTTAAGGAGCTTACAGACACTAACTCCAACTGGATGCAGGAGGAAAGCTGCTACAATTGAGGTGCCAGCCACTGAAGTAGGAAAGAACTAATCAGCTGGTAATGACACTGGGTGGTGCAGGGGAGGGGCAGGGAGAGGGTAGAAGGGAGGACCAGGGGACATTTCAGCTCTGCCTCAACTTCTCTGCTATCAGAAGGGACTTTCCCCAGTGACAAGTCTCCAAATGCTAAACCTGGGGCCATGGACAATTATCTAGACAAGACCTCCCAATCAGTGTCTCCAATAAACCCTCCAATAAAGGAGACCCCAGAGCTGCGTAAGTCTCATACCTCTCACTGGCATGACCTGCTCCCTGGTATCTAACTTGCATCCTCCATGCTCTGTTTATCGTCCTTGCTCTGGGTGAGGAGCAGGTACGGAGCAGACACTCGGGAGACAGCCAGACTATTAGAATGAGAACCGCAGGCACAGAGAGGCACACAGCGTGTGCATGGGACTGCGCTCTCGGAATCAGACAGTGTTAATCAGAGAAGGGTTTGGGAAGAGACAAGCCTTCAGCAGGGCTCAGGGAGCAAAGAAAAATGATAGCTACCATTTATGGAGCATCTGCTATGCATATCTAACCCTCCTGTTCTCTTTGTAAATGCTATCTTATTTAACCCTCCAGCAGCTGTGTCAAGCAGGTATTATTACCCTCATTTTGTAGATGAGAAAACAAGGTCAGAGAGCTTGGGTGACTCTCACACAAACCCAGGTCTCTGTGGCTCCCAAGCCCAGGCCTTATCCTGGGCTGAGAAAACAGCTCTGAGTCAAGGCAAAGCGGCACCCCCTAATATGGAGACAGCTGGGATGTTGCTGAGGCTGAGCAGTGGGGAACTTCAGGGATCATGCAATGCCGTTCTTAGAGACTGAAAGACTGAGGCCCGAGGTCACGTGGCAGGCTTCTGATTCCAGTCTAGTGCTCTTCCACCACAACAGTGGTAGTGACACCGTGTTCTGTAAAATTCCCTCAAAGACCACTGTAGACAGGAGAAGGCTGAGAGGGTGGAAGGCACTGGGGAGGGCGGGGCGAGAGAGCAAGCAGGTGTGCCTCTGTGCCCTCATCCTATTTCAAAAATACAAGTCTAATTTGGTTTGTTTGATGCTTCTAAATAGGTATTAGATTGCATAAAAGATTCTACTACTTGAGAGACAGGCAGACAGACAGAGAGAGAGAGCACATGGGCGAACATACCTGGGGCTCTTCCTAGCCCTATTGAAAGGGCTGCCCCAGGGGGCATATTTGTGTCATATAACTTAGCCCTTCCCATCAAAACTGGCCAGCCAATGACCAATCAAATAGTCTCTCTTGGACAGGTGCAGTGGCTCACGCCTGCAATCCCTGCACTTTGGGAGGCCAAAGTGGGCAGATCACCTGAGGTCAGGAGTTTGAGACCAGCCTGGCCAACATGGTGAAACCCCATCTCTACTAAAAATACAAAAACTAGCTGGGCATGGTGGTGCATCCTGTAATCCCAGCTACTCAGGAGGCTGAGGCTGGAGAATTGCTTGAACATGGGAGACAGAGGTTGCAGTGAGCTGAGATCATGCCACTGCACTCCAACCTGGGCGACAGAGCGAGATCTGTCTCAAAACAACAACAAAAAAGTCTCTCTTGAGCATTTGATCATAGAAAGACAATGATTAATCAGTCACTTAGTGGCGGGTTTTGGAAATAAAAGGATGTGTAGAGTTAGGGCCAGAATCAGCACTATTCCAAGCCAAACTCATGTGTAAGTTTTCAGGGAGCAGAACCTGTGAGTGTGCAGAGGACACTGGTGAGCAGACAGGTGAATTGAGCAGATGCACAGAAAGAAGCCAAGACAAGAGGCCTTGTGCCCCAAAGAGGGAGAGAGTTGTCCACCTTGACTTCTGAACCCCCATTCCCAGTACAGGTTGAGATCCCAAATCTGAATATCCAAAATCCAAAATGCTCCAAAACCCAAAACTTTTTGAATGTCAACAAGATGCTCAAAGGAAATGCTTATTGGAGCATTTTGGATTCTGGATTTCAGGTTAGGGATACTCAGCCAGTAACAGGCCCTTAGGCCTAATAGTGCTGTTTCCATTCATGGAGGTTCTTGGGATCTCCTTTTCTTGGGTCAGAATCAGTTTCTTGCAACTGAAAGAATCAATAAATAGCAAATTTAAAAGGATGAAAACAGTGGGTGGTGGTGGTGGAAGTGTGTAGAGTGAGTGCAGGTGGGTGGTGGAGGTGGATGGTGGTGGTGATAGGGGTGAAGGTGAGTGCTGGTGGTGGTAGGGGTGAAGGTGGGTGGTGGAGGTGGGTGGTGGGGATGGAGGTGGGTGGTGGTGGTGGACGTGGGTGGTGGGGATGGAGGTGGGTGGTGGTGGTGGAGGTGGGTGGTGGGGATGGAGGTGGGTGGTGGTGGTGGACGTGGGTGGTGGAGGTGGAGGTGGGTGTTGGTGGGTGGAGGTGGGTGGTGGTGGTTGAAGGTGGGTAGTGGAGGTGATAGATAGTGGACCTAAGGCCTCAACTCACCCTGAAGGCCACAGGCTGTATCCCCGAGCTCCGGAGCCGATTTTGGCGGACATCCAGGATCTCAATGCCACTGGGCAGCACGGGCAGAGCTTCCAGCTGGTTCTCTGGGAGGATGAGGTCCTGGAGGGCATGTAGCAGGCGGAAGGCATCATTATCGATGGAGGAAATGAGGTTGCTGGAGAGGTCAATCCTCTTCAACTTTGCTGAGAGAGGTTGGGGGAGAACAAAGAGATGAACCAGAACACACTGTCTTTCCTTGCCCAGAATGGAGCTATCTCCACACCTTGCTCCATCCCTCTCAAGATGAGGGGATTGTAACCAGCTCTCCACCTGCACTGGCCCAAACCAGAGAAAATAACATAAACCAGGACTCCTTGGAAAAACCCTCAGATGCCTCAGTGCCCCTCCCTGGAATCCTGTCCTGTGCGGTGGCCGCCCACCTTGGATCCTTTAGAAGAAGTCTCTTGAGAGCGAGAATCAACAGGCCCAGGAATCCCTGGATCCACCTCACCTCCACTTGTGAGTCTACACAGAAGGGCGCTGAGGCCCAGAAAGGCTCTGGGTAATTAGTGGTAGAATCGGGATCAGAGCCCAGGTCTCCTGTCTCAAGCAGGGCATAGGGCATAAAGAAGCAAAAAGCACACAAACAACCTTGTAAACAGCATCAGTGCCATGGAGAGTAGATTTAAGACAGTCCTGCCCAGAGGCCAGCTGATCACACAGCTGTCATTGCTGGGACATCCTGAAGATGTTGGCAGATCATACCTTCCCCTCCCAACTTCCCAGGCCTTTTTGGAGAGCAAATAAAAATAGGTCCCTTCCACCATCTAAACACTTCAAGGAAGGGACTTCTAGAGACTTCAGGCTATTTCCCTTTGACAGCTGGATGGACTGAGAACCAACAGGAAAGAGTTAACCCAGTGTTGGTGACTGTTCTAGTGGCAGGGTGGCTTCCTATGCCTGCCCCCACTCATCTTTTCCCAGGGCATTACATACTCAGCCCTTCGAAGTCTTCGGCCCTGATACGGCTGATGCGGTTGAAGCGGGCATACAGGTAGGCAGTCCTCCGGGGAAGAGGAGGAATGTCCTCTAGGTCAATGTCATCGCAATACACAGAGGAACCAAGACACACGCAGACCAGGCAGGTGGGCAGACCTGGCCCAGGTGAAAGACAAAACAAAGGGAGATCTCTTCAGCCTCTGGGGCCAATGGCCCTTGCCCCAGGGAGTGTCTGAACCATGGCCATCTGTGCCTTTTTGATAGCCTATGGGTTGCTGCCCAGAACTGACAGGTACCATGTACTCTGTGCTGTTGGCTGCTCCCAGCCTGTCACTCTGTCCTGGACCCCAGAGAGGCACATCCATCCTCAGTTATTACCCAGTCTAAACCCATTTATACTTTCAGCAGACCCTAGTTCTGTGTACATTTTCCTGGGCCTATGTGGGTATTTCTAGGACATCCCTTGGTCTCTTTTCCATAGGATTCCTCTCTGGTCCCAAAAAGTAAAGCCAGAATTAAGTGGGATGGCCAGTGATTGCTGGCTCTGCCATCTGCCTTGGGGAAGATAAATTAGATATGTTCTGTGTGGCTCCAAGAAGCACAATAGAACCAAGGTGGAGAACACAATGCCCACTCAGCATCCACTTCCCCTTCTTATGGCATCAGCATGCCAATTTTTCTTTGGGAAGTAGCCCTCTCCTGTTCTGTCCATAACCCTGTCTTTGTACCCAGGGGTCATGAGGTTAGGCCAGGTCACCCACCCCAAATAGTTGGGGAGACTTTATTGGATCATACAACTGAATAGCGCAGGTGGTTTCTGTCACCTGCTGTCACAAGGCACAGAAATTACTGAGAGACCAGTTTAGCTCAACTCAAGGAAGACCTCTGGTGGCAGTGACACAGCCCCAAGATTAAGGAGCTCTTCTCTGCCAGCAGTGACCAGGAGGAGTGGATGGAGCAGAGGGGCCCCAGCATCTTTCTTATCCTGAGGCTGTGAATGGGTTCAGCTGAGGCCCTTTACGGCCTCTTTAAGCCTGAGACTGTAGCTCTGAGAGGTCATGGATTCCTGACTGAATGGTTTTCCTACCGATTCCCCAATACTCCCGGTTCACCCAAGGCAAACATCCCAAGAAGCGAACAGGGAAGCTGGGGGCAAGCAGATCCAGAATGAACTTCAGCCTTCCTCTGCCCACTTCTGACTGCCAGCAGAGTGCCGAGGCCTCACTGCCAGGAATGCCAGCTCCAGCCTCCAGGAGGGCATCGGGAAAGGAAAGAGAGCTACTGAAGAGGGACTTTGAAGCTGAAAAGCAGTGTGACTGCTTCATTTGCTCCCACGCCAAGTGGCAGACACAAAGTTAGTTATTCTTCTCTACAGGTTTTTAATTGTCTCTGATCTAATTACCACTCAACCTGCTTCCCCTGTCATGCTATTAATTAAGGCAGGGTGGCTTTGCTAGGGCATAAGGGAGTTCTTGCATTCTTTGCTTCTTACTTAACTTGTACATTCAGGCAAAAGTATTAGGGACAGCCAGTGCCTGTCTTTGATTTCTTTTTTCCTGTTCTTACTGTGGCTATTTCCCCTCCTCTCTCTGCTAGTAAGGGTAGCCCTGACCCTCCACGTCCCAACACTGACCACGTTCCACTTTGGTACCCCTGGTGCTGGGTCATAGCTGCTTGGCCTATGACCTAGGGATATTGTGACCATGTGACTGTGCACTTACCATGGTTGGGCTGGGAACTCAGTAGTGGCCCCGCTGTAGTAGGTCTGGTCATCGTGGGGTTTGATGAGGGTGTCCTTGGAGCTGTAGTGCTCTTGGCAGGACTGATCCTGGTTGCGGGAGCGAAGCTAGTCACCTTAACCTGGAGATGTAGCACAGAGTACACAGTAACCCAGCTTTTGCCTGAAAGGGACTTAACTTTGGACCCTGGGAACCTCAGTGATGGATTTCAAACCGGCAAAAAGTCACTGTGGAGAAGGAGGGGGAAGGGATAGCAGAAAGACTGTGCGAAAAGGGGACCTGAGAGAGCATCAGGTCCAGCATGTCCATCCTATGGATGAAGAAACTGAGGCCCGGAGAGGACAGGGATGAGAATTAAAGAGCCAGCAGGTGGTCAAGGCAGAGATGGAACCTGCTTTCCCAGTTTCCCAGGTTGGCGCTCTTCCCCTGCTCCACACCGACCAGGCTCATGCAGCAATCGCGTGGGGGCTTCTGGGCTTGCACCCCTCGCTGCTGCAGTGAAGGCCAAGAGGGCCTAGGAAAGAACTTCAGACTGGAGGACAGTTTCAGAAAAGAGACGGGGGATGTGGCACTTTTATTTCCTAGAGAATATGATGAGGACATTCGAACCCCTCCCCCAGTGAGACATGGCTTTGGGTCCTACTTGACGGCAGGGAGAGGGATATATGACTTCTGAAGAAGGAGGAGTCCCAGGTTTGTGTCCTCTTTCTTAGTATCATCTAAGTGACAAATCGCTATGGAGGGATAAGAATTTCCACCTCATAGAGAAAGAGGTGGAGGCTTGAGACACCCATACTAAGGGGCAGGTGGGAGGGCCCGGGCCTCTGACTCCCAGTGTCATTCAGGGAATGCAGTCGGTCTCCTGTGTCCCTCACCTCGGGGAGCTGGTCCCCATAGTCTGTGAGCTCCTCATAGTTGCTCAGGTCAATGACTTCACCATAGTTGTCTGGGTTCAGGACGTCGTTCCCCAGAGGCAGAACTTCAAAGGAATCGCCTTCCCTAGGCATCCGCTCCTCTCTCCTCTTCCTCTCCTTCCTTGGGAGAGAAGCTGTCCCTGACTCCTGCAGCACCAAGGCCAGCAGACTCAGGAAAGCCAGGAGCCTCATGGGGAGTTGGATGGGAATGAGAATCCCTTCAGCGGCAGGTCCCTGGCAAGTGGGCAGGAGGAAGGGCAGCGATCTGAGGGGCAGGCTCTCCAGAGGGTTGTGGGAACGGCTGGAAGATTTACCCCACTTCCCACTCCCATACTTGCAGACTCAGTGCCTTCATCACATGCACAAACTCCCTACCAGCTGGGACTATGTCTTGAGGGGTATCTCCTAGCAGTCCCCGCCCACCACTGCCCCACTTGAATGTTTTTACACTCTCACCCAAACACTGATACTCACTCACAGAGGCATGTGCAGACACATCTCAACACAGACACATTCACAAGAGTCCCCTTGTCTACAAACCAGGCAAACACTGGTGCATGCACACAGATGTCCTCTCTTAACCCCATGCTCAGAACATGACTGCTAGTCACTAAGCTTGATTCAGAGAATGCCAACATCAAAGAATCTTATGGGGTCTTTTTGTTTGTTTGTTTTTTTGAGGTGGAGTTTCGTTCTTGTTGCCCAGGCTGGAGTGCAGTGACTCTATCTTGGCTCACTGCAACCTCCGCCTTCCAGGTTTAAGTGAATCTCCTGCCTCAGCCTCCCGAGTAGCTGAGATCACAGGCACCCACCACGCCCGGCTAATTTTTGAATTTTTAGTAAAGAAGGAGTTTCACCATGTTGGTCAGGCTGGTCTCAGGTGATCCACCTGCCCTAGCCTCCCAAAGTGCTGGGATTACAGGCGTGAGCCACCACGCCCAGTTGAATCTTGTGGGTTTTTATAAAGATCATCTCTTCTTGCATTTGCTCAACAAACATTTATGGGTGTCTATTGAGTTCCAGGCACAGGACTGGCCTCTGTGGGTACAGACTGAATAAGGCACAGCCCTTCCTAGGAGCATCTAGTCTCTTTAGGAGACACGGACTTACATTACATTACATCCTTTTTTACATTGTATGTTGGACTTACAATGCAACCTACAATGTAAAAAAGAATGTTAGTTTATGAAATATACTTGTAAATGCAGTTTTTTAGAAACAGATTATTACAGGTACAAGAGTTCTGGCTGGGTGCAGTGGCTCATGCCTGTAATCCCAGCATTTTGGAAGGCTGAGGTGGGTGGATCACCGGAGGTCGGGGGTTCGAGACCAGTCTGGTCAACATGGTGAAACCCCATCTCTACTACAAATACAAAAATTAGCCGGGTGTGGTGGTGGGCGCCTGTAATCCCAGCAACTAGGGAGGCTGAGGCAGAAGAATTGCTTGAACTCGGGAGGCAGAGGTTGCAGTGAGCCAAGATAGTGCCACTGCACTCCAGCCTGGGCAACAGAGCAAGACTCCAGCTTAAAAAAAGAAGAAAAAAAAAGAGATCTTTGTGTGTGATTGCGTGAGTGTGTATGCATCTGGAAAGTTCCTTAGATACCTGTGTGCATTTGTGTGTGTGCACGGACGCCTGTGTATGTGTGTGATATGCATGTGAGTACACATGTTCATGTAATTCGTGTATGTATAGACGGGTCAGGAAATGCATGTGGTGTGGTATTGTATCCAGGCATAAGTGTATACCACAGTCATCCCCAGTGTAGGCTTAACACAGCCCTCCCCAAAGCTAGCTGCACAAGTTTCTAGTAGGCTCTCCCCCTTTCTTTCTTTAAAATCTTTATTTTTAATTTTTAATTTTAATTTTATTTTCTATTTTTAAGACAAGGTGTCACTCTGTTGCCCAGGCTGGAGTGTTACAGCATGATCACAGCTCACTGCAGCCCTAACGTCCTGGGCTCAGGCAGTCCTCCTGCCTCAGCCTCCCGAGTAGCTGGAACTACAGGCATGTGTTACCATGCCCAGTTAACCTCCCCGCCTTTCTTAATTTCAGCTGGGCAAGGGGGCAAGCCCCCAGCAGTAGCAAGAGGTATTTCTTCACCTTACCTCCCATACCTCACCCCAAACGAAATACATAATCTTAAAAAAATTTCTAAGACAGTTTAGTGCCCACTCAGAAGTCTTGTCCAACTTCTTTGGCCAGAGGCCTAAACTCTCTTCATTTTCCCTGCCCAATCCCCTGCCCCAGCCAAACACTTTGCCCTCATTTGCATACCGATGGGCCAGAGGCCTCAAACCTTGAACCTTACCCCTTCAATGCTTCTGGATCCTGGATGGAGAGCCCTGCAGCTTCCAGAAAGGTGGGGACTCTGGTGGAGGCAGTCTGAACTGGGGCTTGGGTTAGACAGTGGTGCCCAGGGGAGGGCAAGGAGTTGGCCAGGCCTGTGACCAATCAGACTTCTCATTCCTTCTGATGTCCAGCTGTTTCCCCTCCTCTTTCCTCAGGGGGTCCCCTGCCCCATTCCTGTGCTTGATGAAAGGGAATTCTCCCCCTGCCTTCCGCTTCGCCCCCCACCTCCAGCTCCTGCTCTGTCTCTCCTCTTACTCTGTCAGCTCCTTCTTTCTTTTCCTCGCCCACCCTCCTGATAAGGCCACATCTTTGAGGAACAGGCAGTGCCATCTCCCGCAAGGAAGGGTCCCCATCCCTCATATTCTGAGCCCTCAGAGAAGGCTGGAGTGGGAGGATGTGGAGAGCTAGAACTTGTCTTTCCAGCTTCTTTCTCCAGCCAGAGAGTGATGAGGCTTCACTTCATAGCCAGAATCCAAAGATAAAACGAGGTGGAACTGAGGCACTTCACCCCCACCTAGAGTGCCAGCACAGAGACCATAATTGAACAAAGTCACCAGAGGCAGGAGCTGCAGGCCTAGGTGATTCAAAGAGAAGGTGCATGGGGGATGTGATAGGATTTGAATGCCAACTTCAAGTTCACAGATGATGATCATGAGGATACGGGAAATTCTCTAAATCTGCTAGGAGGAAACCAAATGGAAATTGGGAGATGGGCCCTAGAAAGGATCATAAACACCAGAAGACATTGTGTAGGGTCCTCGGGGGCCTGGGAAGTATCCTCTCCCCAACCCTCAGAGAGGTACAGTCGTCCCTCAGTAACCATGGGGGATTGGTTCTGCACATCTCGTGGATACCAAATCCACAAATGCTGAGGTCTTTTATATAAAATTGTGAATCTGCATATAACCTACGCACATCCTCCTGTGTACTTTAAATCATCTCTAGATTACCTATAGCACCAAACACAAGGCTTACACCTCACTCCATTCACATGGATTCCACACAGTACTGGCACACAGTAGATTCAAGTTTTCCTTTTCGGAACGTTGTGAATTTTTTTTTCTGAATATTTTCAATCTGCGGTTGGTTGAATCCATGCATGTGGAACCCACAGATACAGAGGGCCCACGGCATTTATCTGGAAGCACTCCCCTTTCCTTGGTGCCTCTAGCAGGCTGCCAAGCAAGTCCTTGCTTAAGGCAGCTGTGGGGTGGTTAAAGAGTCTTCCTCCAGCTTCTGCCAGCCTGTGCCCCGGCGTCCACCCAGGTTTCTCAGTGACTCTCTTGTTCCCTACTCCTTTCCACCATCCAGATACTGAATTCCAGCTGTGAGCCCCCGTAAAGATCTAGTCCAAATCCTTGTGGTATAGATGAGGAAAGTGAGGCCCAAAGAGGTGACATGACTTGCCCTAGGTCACACTGAGCCAGGACCAATGCCTAGATTTTTTGACTGTGGGGTTAGAGAGTTTTCTTTAGTTCATATGACCCTCCCTATTTCCACCTTCTTCCCCAGGAATCCTGAGTCCATATGTTTCCAGGCCCTCAGAGCAGATGGCTTGGCAGAACTCATCTCTGCCCTGGCACACCAGGTGAAGAGGCAGATCTAATAGCCTGGCCCATGAGGGCAGCATTTGGCTTGCTGTGTTCCTGGGCACCAGCTGGTGTGAGAGGGGGCTTCCCTCGGCCCAAGAGCCTGGTCACCAGAGAAGAGCATGTTCCTGTACCCCTGGCAGCCCCCCACTTGGGGAGAGACACCATCAGAGGCTCTGCTGGGTGGAGGGAAAGATAGTCCTGGATCCTGGAGGGCACCCAGGAGGCAGATGGCACATTTGGGGGGCTGTATGCCTCCCTCTTCTCTCCACAGCCTGGGCTCTGCAGCCAGAGGCCCTCCGCCCCCACAGCCAGCCTAGGCGATTTCCCCGCTCCCACCCCACACATTTATTCCTGGGAGAAATGCAAATGCGATTGTTCATTCACTCTCCCTGCCGCCTGGTCCCACCCTCCCTCCCTGCTTTCCCAGTGACACACACGGTCCTGCCATTCCTGCTTGGTTGCCCCACCCCCACCATCGATCCTTCCCAATACATACACACCTGCTCCCCCCACTCCCGGCAGGAGCCACATCCAGACACAGGCTCGCATCCTAGACCCTCTCCCAACTTCTCCTCTTGCTTTCCCAAGTTTGCAGGTCACACGCTCTTGTTCTCATGAATATAAGGGGCTGTCCATGGATGTATACATGCGACCTGGGGGGGAAACGGCTAACCCTGCAGACTGTTGTTCCAGGCAGCCCAGCTCCCTGAGAGCCTGGCAAAAGAAGCAGGAGGTGGGGGAGGCGTCCTAATCCTAATCTCTCATTAGGAGAGGCACACGGCGTATTGATGAATCAGAGGTGGCAGGTGGTATGGACAGAAGTCTGGCCAGCCAACCCTGTTGTTGCCCTTTTCATGGACAGGGAGAGAGAGGCAGGGAAGTTCAGGAACCCTCCTGTGTTTTGGAGGACCGGGGTATATCCCCTGCTGAGGGCTTGTAGCCACATAACTCCATGACCGGAACATGACCCTCTCTTCTTTTTCAGACACATAAGCCCCACAGGGTAGACTCCACACCTTCCTACCTTTGTACTCATGCTGTTTCCCATCCAGGTGGCATCTTTTTTTCTTTTGTCCCCCTGGCAAAACCTGATTTATCCCTTAAGAGCCAGCTCACATGGTAGGAGTCTGTCTGGTTTTCCTCAGGTAGAGGGAAAAGCCCTCTCCTCTCTGCTGTTCATACACAGCATTATTACAAACACTTAGGACAGAGGTATCCATTCACGGATTTCTTTCCCTTTACCAAGGTAGAGTTTCTCAGGGGTGTGCGGCTGTGTATATTACCCATCCTTGAATGCTTAGCTGGGGACCTGGCATGTGACCGATGTCCACTGAACATCCGTGAAGTGAACTGAAGTAGATGTTTAGTAGCCAGGCAGGAGCAGTGAGGGTGTCACCTGGCAGTTCTCTTCTAAAGAAGATGGTGTAGGCTGGGAGGGTCAGGAACCCCACTTTTGCATCAACCTTCCCTTGGAAGAGAGTACACCCTGTTCTAACCCTTTTGTGGACTTCCGCATGGCATGTAGACCATTCCAGATGACTTGGCTCTATGTTCTCTCCCCTCGAGACAGCTCTTTTACTGTTTTGTATGCACACCACATCTCCCCAGTTAGTCTGTAAGCTTCACTTGGGCAGGGAAGACGACCGTTTTGTGTCTTTCTGTGTCTGCCTCGGTACAGAGCTCCTGGGAGACCCTCAACAATTTAGTACGTGTGGGTTGAAAGGACCTGAGGCTTTGGGTTTCGAATGCAGTTGTTAGATTTCTGGTCTGACTTTAGGAATATATATAGATATTTGGTCTGTGTCTGGGCAGTCTTGTGGAATTGAGGATTAATTTTTCATGAGGGTTGTGAGTTTGGGAGAAATTCTTCAAGAAAAGGCTTTGGGGCTCGGCACAGTGGCTCACACCTGTAATCCCAGCACTTTGGGGAGGCCAAGGTGGGAGGATGACTTGAGGCCAGGAGTTCCAGACCAGCCTGCGCAACATAATGAGACCCTGCCTCTATTTAAAAATATGAAGAAAAGAAGAAAGAAAAGGCTTTAGGATAGCTTTCATAGGAATTTCTTAAGAATATAATCTTTTCTCCACTTATCTTGTTAGAGCAAGTAAGAGGCTTTGGGGCTTGGCATGGTGGCTCAACGGTAGGGGGTGGGTGGCAAGATGACTTTATTTATATTTTTATTTATTTATTTTGAGATGGAGTCTCATTTTGTCTCCTAGGCTGGAGTGCAGTGGTACAATCGCGGCTTACTGCAACTTCTGCCTCCTGGGTTCAAGCAATTCTCCTGCCTCAGCCTCCCAAGTAGCTGGGACTACAGGCATGCGCCACCACACCCGGCCAATTTTTGTATTTTGAGAAGAGAAGGGGTTTCACCACGTTGGCCAGCCTGGTCTTGAACTCCTGACCTCAGGCAATCTGCCCACTTTGGCCTCCCAAAGTGCTGGGATTACAGGCATGAGCCACCGTGCCCAGCCGGCAAGATGACTTTAAATTGTTATTCTTGACCTTTTCACACCGTCGAGTTCAAGCAGGGTGTTTTTCATATTACTTTATTTCCTCTACTGTGAAGCGTGTTGAAATGTGGAAGTTATTTCACAAAGTTAACACGGTCTTCAAGAGAGAAGAGATATACGTGCAGAATACACATGTACACCTACATACACACCTGTATATGTCGATGACAACAGCATGGAGGGAATGAACTTGTGCATGGAGAAGGGGGCTTTTTTAAACTCAAAAGAAACCAGCCCATTGTGTGTGTGTTTGGGGGAGGGGAGCCTGTAAAGCCAATTTACTTTGAATCCCCTTTGGCTTACAGCTGCAGAGAGCAATGGAAAGCAGACATATTCTAGATTGGGCAGTGGGATGATGGTGATTGCGTTGCTGCTAAATGAGTCTGGGTTGACCTCTCCCCTGAGGGCCTCATCAAAGGGGCTGAGGTTGCAAGCTGTGGATAAGATGCAGAAGGGGCTCTTATCCAGGCCGAAGCACCAAGTTGCTTTCGGCCATAACGCACCATAAGGCATCGACTTTAAGCTGGAGAAACCAGCTGCAGCTAGAAAAGAATGCGGCGATTGTAGTGGAGCACGGGGGAAGGAGGCTATGATGAAATGGGCCCTATTTTCCATAATTAGCAAAAGAGAAAGGTGAGAAGGAGCATAATGGGAATTTCTTGAAGTCAGGGACCCAGCTTAATCCAATTTCTTAAAAACCTCTGGAACATTTTTCATCCTAACTTGGGGGTGGGCACTGTGTCTTACTCATTTCTAGAACATCCATCCCCTGTGCCTCCCACCAACATACACACGTAGGGGGCTGAGAAGGGGCAGCATCCCTTGGAGGAAGTTGGGGGGAAGGTGAAGTCGAGGCAGCCCTGTCTGGACCGGGTTCCACTTGGAGACCTGCCAAGCCGCTCACCTGGGCCAGGCATGGAGGGTGGGGAAGCCTCTAGGGGACGGACAGTCCATACAGAAAATAAATTACTCAAGGGAAGGGACAAATACTTAGGACTTGTCCTGCATTCGAGTATGACTTAAGGTGTGGAGCCCCAGACTCGGAACATGAGCGCCGGAGGGACCTCAGAGGAGCATCTTTGTTTTTTTTTTTGTTTTTTTTTTTTCCTTTTTTGAGACGGAGTCTCACTCTGTCGCCCAAGCTGGAGTGCAGTGGCACAATCCCGGCTCACTGCAACCTCCGCTCCCCGGACTCAAGCGATTCTTCCGCCTCAGCCTCCCAGTAGCTGGGATTACAGGTACGCGCCACTACACCTGGCTAATTTTTTTTGTATTTTAGTAGAGACGGGCGGGGGGTGGGGGGGGTGTTCACCATGTTGCCCAGGGTAGTTTCGAACTCCTGAGCTCAGGCAATAATCCGCCCGCCTCGGCCTCCCAAAGTGCTGGGATTACAGGCGTGAGCCACCGCGTCAGGCCAGGAGCATCTTATCCACCTCCTCGGTTTACAGATGAGGAAGCTGAGAAGGAACTCTTAAAGGGCATACAACAAACGGGAACCGACTGTGTCCTCACCTGAGCTCACTCACGATGGGAATGAGCCCAGCCTGGGGACGTTTGTGCCCATTAGACCTTAGAGGAGAGCGACACCATGCATACGGCCCATGGTTATTCCATGTTGGCACCCCACGGGCCTCCTCCACCGAGGAAAATCACCCCAGGAAGAGGGCCAGGCGGAAGACTGGGGCCAGCTGTTACCCCCACCAGCCACTAGGTGGCACCCACGCGTCTGTCTCCGGGGAGGAGGCGCATTTTCAAACGTGGAGGGGCTTCTGGGAACTGTCCAGGTGCTCCGCCCCTTCCTCCCTGTTTCTCAGGAGCCGCCTCCCGGGGTTGGAAAAGGCTGGGCCGCGCACACTGATGGAGAACAGATGGCGGGGGCGGGGCTGCTGCCTCTTCCCTCCCCCGCCCCTACACAAACACTGAACGCTGCTCCCTAAACCCGAGGTTGGGCAAGGGGGCCGCAGGACCCATCGACGCCACGCGGGTCCATCCGGGCTTGAACCCCTCCCCTCTCCCATGGCTGCTTCCTAGTTCCTTGGGCCATTCTTCTCCTTGGCTGTTCCCCCTGTGGCCCAGCCAGGAGAGCGTGTGCTATGTTCACTCTGGAACAGGAGGGGCCCCCCTGCGCATCCTGTGACCGGCTGGCCAGATGCAGGCCCCTGCGGGAGCCCTGACCCTGCACCCCACCTCTGTCATTCCCTCGCTCCTCCTTCCCGGAGACCCGGGCCAGCAGGGCCGGGGCGATGTCTGGTGCCGGGGAACCGCGCGGCCGAGCAGCAGCTTTGCCAGAAGAGATCCTTGGCCCAGGAGAACTGGGTTTCTCGGCCTCTTTGAGCCAGAGCTGCCCAAGATGGAGGAGTCTCCAGGGGAACTTTCTGAACCTTACCTCCCGGCTGCTTGCTCGGCCAGAACTAAGATCAGATGTCAGTCCACGGCCCAGATGTACCCAGGAGTGGCGGGTGGGGGAGGAGAGAGAAGGGGACACCAAGTCTTTAGACACATCTGTGTTTCTGGAACAAAGGGAAACCACAGAAGGCCAGGAGTTTGGGTGTGCACTGGGTGTCTTTCAACTGGGTGGGACCAAACCAAGCCCTTGGAAGTCTCGCTCCTGAGGCTGCAGAAGAATAGATGGTTTTTCCCTGCCTCGAGGGTGGGATAAGGGAGGCAAAGCTGGGAGCAAGAAAGGGAGAGAGAGAAAATGAATGGCGGGCACAGGCGCCTGGGCCCCAGCCTTCAAGTGCGGTCAGAGCAGATCCGGTGGCAGAGTAGGGCCTAGATGACCACGGACTGCAGGAGGCGGAAGCACATCATGAGGTCCAGCGGGATGGGCGGCTTCAGGTAGTTCCCATCCAGCCGCAGGTAGCGCAGGTGTGGAACGTTCTCCAGGTCTGAGGAGAAGTCATGGAACGCCACTAGGTTGTTGGGGCAAATCTGGGTTCCGTTGATTTCTACGGAAAAAGAAGACGAGAAATCAGCAGGGAGTGGAGGCTGGCGGCCAAGATGAGGAAGTGGAAGGGGGAGGACACCCGAGAGCAAGGACTGTAGACTTCTCTCTGAAACTGGCTAGCTTTGGGAATGTGCGATCATAGATGAGCTGCCTTGACCTCCAGACTCAGTTTACTCATTTGTAAATTGAATTAAGTTGGAATTGATCAACAACTGTTATTACAAGTTCACTCTAGAGAATTGGAAGTAAATTTTGAACTGGGCCTTCAAGAATAGGTAGGATTACAACAGGTGGAGACCTGGGGGATGGAGTTCTGATAGAGGAATCTTTGAATGAAGTTGTAGAGGCCAAAATTCTGCTTGTGGGCGAATCTGGGAATAGTAATAGTGCAATGTGGTGTACTAAGGAGAGTAAGCTGGGAAGGTAGGTAGGCTTTCAAACAGTCTTTCACTAAGAGGCTTTTGGTCTCTGGTCTGAGGAACGGCAGTGAACGGGGCTGTCTTTATGAGAGCAATGTTATTAATAGGGTACTTGAACCATGGTATCCTGGAGTGTTAAATCTGGAAGGGTCCTTAGGGATCCCTATGTTCAGGTTTATGCTATACAAAGATGAATCTGGCTACAGTGTGGAGAAGCTATGGAGTAAGGTGAGATCTGAAGCCAGCAGATGGATGTGAAAATTACTCTGCATGTTTTCCTTTGAATTGGATGTGAGACATGAGGATGGGCAAAAGATGGTAACCGAAATAGGGATGACAGGAAGAGGAAAGAGGGTCTGGGGAGAGCTCTGGAGCCCCAGGGACATGATGAGCCTACTGATTCTGAAGGGTCTGTGGCCTGAGATTCCATTTCCTCCATCACATCTTGTTAGATGCCGGTGGCACCAGGCATGCCAGCATTTAAATGAACTGTTTTATTCTCCCTAAGCCTTGCCTCACTTATTTATGGAGGAGGAGGAAGAGTAGGCATCATCTTCATTGTAATTGTCTTCCTCTTCCTTTTCCTGCTCTTTCTCCTTCACCATTGGAGTAGCAGAAGGGCCCTGACACAGGGGTTTTCTCTTATGAGCTTGGGGCTGGCTGTTGCCTAGCCACACTGATGCTGAGTTCTTCAATCTGTGAAATGGTAAGAGTGGTGCCTGCCCTGTAATCAGGGGAGAGAATGTTGGCAAAGGCATTTTGCAAGCTGTTTGAGGACAGTACCAGTGGCAGCATTACGGTCATTGTGAAGAACGTAATTGTCACACTGACCTAGGCCCCCACTTAGCCCATTCTGTCTGTGAAAGACACAGGAGACAGGCTGGATGGGGTGGGCCCATGTGGGTGAGGTGTGAGTTCTCTCACTTCAACCTTAGAGGGCTAGGATATCTTCTAGCAACCTGTTCTTCCATAATCTGGTAGAGACCTATCAGCCATTTATTAATCAAGGTATCCTTTCTGTCTGTATTTTGGCCTCATAGCTTCCTGGGGGTAATGTGTTTTATTTTAGTGTACTGTCTCCAGGGTAAAATTAGACAGTCTTCCCCTTTTCCCATTTTTTTTTTTGTAAGATTAAAAAAAATCCTCCCCTACTTCTTGAAATTATCCCAAATGAGCAAACAGATCTATTCACCCATTGTTGGTGTCGGTAGAGACACCAACAATCTCCCTCTCGTTCTTTGGCTTGGAACCTAAGGATCCCCAAATATCATTCTAAGGGTCCTTCTCTTCTCCCTGAATCCCTCTCTTTCCTTCTGCTGCTGTGTGAATGTAGGCTGATTCTCTTGTGTGAATGTAGGCTGATTTTGTTCAAGGACCAGAAAATATTATTTCACTTCTAAAACTTTCTGCTGATGCTCTGCTCAGAGTTGAAATTTTTGATTGAAGCAAAACTGCAACTTCCAACCTCCTCTCCTGGGCTGCAACTGATACTCCAAGTTCAGGACCCTGTAAATGTCAGTCAGGCAAACTCTCCCTTAAGTCTACCTAAACATTGCACCCTTCCGGATAGATTCAGAAAGCACCAGCATACAGACCTTCTTTTCCTGACTGCCACATTTTTACCAGTTGCGTACCCTGAATAAAAACCCAGGCTCAGGGTTGGGAAGAAGCATCCTCCCATAGTGGCAGGTTTCTGCAGAGGGCCGGCCCAGGGCATTTCAGGGTAGGTATTTAAATGTCTCTGTTCTGTCTTTAGTATAATGTCCAGGAGTATATTCCATGTCTACCCTACCTATAGATCCAGTTGCCAAGGAACTGGGGCTGAGGAAGAATGGAGGAAGAAAACCTATGACCCTCCAGGTATGGTATTTTGGGCACTTTCTCCATATTAAACTATTACGTCTTCATATCACCTTCATGATAGAAGGTATTATTACCATTCTCACTTTACAGATGAGGAAACTTCCCAGAGAGGTCAAATATCTTTTCAAGGTCGCCCAGATAGCAAGTGGCAAGGCCATAAATTGAAGTCCAGTGCCAAAGTGGATGCTTTTTATACCACCCCACCCTGAGACTCCCTAGAGAGGGTGGAGGCGCTACACAAGCCAACATCCTTGCCTTCGGCCCCGCCCTGGCCCACCCCACTCACTCTCGATGCTGTTGTTGTTGAGGTACAGGTGTTCCAGCCTGTTGTTGATGGCGGGCACACTGCTGATCCTGTTGTGTGACAGGTGGAGCACGAGCAGGTTGGAGATGTTAAAGGAGTTCTTGGGGAGTCCCCTGTCTGTCAGCTTGTTGTAGTTAAGCCGAATGAAGGCAAGATTGGGAAAGCTCTTGAAATATCCGTTAGGGATGGTCTCAATCTTGTTGCTGTCCAGGTAGAGCTGGTGAATGGCGGTAGGGACCCTGGGCGGCATCTTTCTCAGGATATTGTGGGCCAGGTTGAGCTGCATGAGGTTCTTGAGGCCCTGAAAAGTGTCGGGCTTGAAGACGCCGTCGCTCAGCCTGTTGTGCTGGAGATCCAGGAGCAGCAGGTTCTCCAGCTTGCTGAAGACGCCAGGCGGGATTCTGGAGATGTGGTTCTGGCTCAGCCTCAACTGCTCCAGGTTCCGGGGCAGGGCCGAGGGGACCTCTTCCAACTGGTTCTTCTCCATGTAGAGGAACACCAGGCCAGGCAATTTCTCCAGCACCCTCTGGTCTATCTTGCGGATTCGGTTGTTGTCCAGGTTAATCCATCGCAGGCCTGTGGCATTCTGGAAGGACTCCAGCGGGAGCTCAGTGATGAAGTTGTTCTGAAGATAGAGGTAATGGATGCGGGGCGGGATGACAGGGACCTTTCGCAGGTTGCGGCTATCACAGTAGAGGGCAGATGGGAAATCAGGGGGGCAGTAGCATTCGCGGGGACAGTCAGGGAAGACAGATGGAGGGCCTGGAGGAAGGGGAGGAGGCAGGTCTGTTGGCTCTGCTGGTTCATGAGGCTGAGGAAAGCTGGGTGTGGGCCTGGGCCTGGGCCTGGGTCTGCGCCCGGGCCCAGTCCCGGGTCTTGGTCGTCTTGTTGACTGGCCTTGGGCCACCGAGGCCAAGATGAGAAGTGGGAGGAGCCAGCAGAGGGGTGACCTCATGATCTAGGTGATGCACCTACAGGGAGAAGACACAGGAGGTCATTAGCCTTGGGCCCTCAGTAACTAGATGTCATGTTTTTGAAGCCAGAATTGGGCAGAACTAGAGCTCCAGGGAAGATAGGCAGAGCTCGGGGAGCTGTAGAAGCATCTCCTTGTTTGCCTGTACCCAGCAGGTGAGGGAGTAACAAGGGTTTGAGGCTCTGGATTCCTTGGCCATTGGCTTAGCCACTTGATGTGTTGAGCCTGCTTTGAAGAGGGCAGGGGGCATGCTGGTAGAAAGCACACTGGGGGCCGGGCGCGGTGGCTCACGCCTGTAATCCCAGCACTTTGGGAGGCCGAGGTGGGCAGATCACGAGTTCAGGAGATCGAGACCATCCTGGCTAACATGGTGAAACCCCATCTCTACTAAAAATACAAACAATTAGCTGGGTGTGGTGGAGGGCTCCTGTAGTCCCAGCTACCCTGGAGGCTGAGGCAGGAGAATGGCGTGAACATGGGAGGAGGAGCTTGCAATGAGCTGAGATCACGCCGCTGCACTCCAGCCTGGGCGACAGAGTGAGACTCTGTCTCAAAAAAAAAGAAAAAAAAAAAAAA